>NC_139149.1:50709163-50854163 GCF_964270905.1 Leucopleurus acutus
GTCTGAAGGGAAATTATCCTATTGACACTATGAATCTGCACACAAGTGTATTTCAGCACAGACGTGTGTCAATCACAGAGGACGTCATGATAAAAATGTCACCTCAGTTCCATTTCCCAATTAGAAAAAGAGTATCAATATGGTGACACTGGTTTAACTAACATGAATCTATGCTAAATGTCTGCTAGGCTTATCTCTATAATAAATACAGGCAATGTATTTGTAGTAAAACCAAAGCTTACTCTCTTTCTTGGATCTTTATTAAAATACAGGCATATTATAAATGTTGATTGAAGAAATAACTAGAAATTTGATCTGATGTAATATGATGCAAATTAAGTTTAAACAGTTTGAACTTTGATATTTCTGAATGCACTATCATATTCTGAATTTTTTTAATAAAAGTCCTAGGCAATAATAAACTGACAACCAGTGTCTAATTTCTCTTCTAAAACCCTTCTTTCCCCTTTCACCATTGACAAAGGATGCTTCTTAAGTTTACAGGGAATATACAGAATATACACAGCTTCGACTATAAATATTAATCATATAAAAGCTTGCTGGTTAAATTGAATCACAGGATATCATTAAAAGAACAATATTTCCAATTCTGGACACTTGGTAACACCCTAAATATGCCAAGGCTCATGTTGTATCAGGTATTTATTTTCTAATATGTTAGACATGTGATCATGTTTTAAAAATCAGCCGTATAAATGCTGGGAAACAAGACACAGAGTCTTATATAATAACAAATAAGCCATATGTATCTGCAATTTTTAAAAAGGTCAATTATAAAATTTAATATAGGTTTCCTGCACACAAACTTCTTGGCTAGGTACTAATAAAACTACTTAGAGGATAAAACATCCAGACTTAGATTTGTTGTGCTTGCTCTTGGAGGCAAGAAGGAACACTGCTAAAATCCCTCTTCCTTCCATAATTTTATGATTCCACTTTGAAAGGAAGAACAAATTATATCTTTAAAAATGGGTCCAGGAGTCTCAAATAGGAGATAGGAGACTGGTGGCCTATGACAACAGTGGTGTTGTGGAGGTAAAAGTGACAAAAATACCTCTTTACATTGTTGACCAAAACCGTCATCTATATCACCTTTTTTCTTTTCACAATAGTATGTGGTGGGGCTTAAGGAGATTAAAAGAATCCTCTAATTTTCATCTCTTTCTTTCTGTCTTGGGTTTTCTTGCCTGCTACCTGTTTGGTTTATGGATTGGCAGTTTTGATAAGTGAACACCACGTAAAACACATAGGATAGTTCTTTTAAAACAAATCAGTGGTTATGCAAGTCTAATAATCGTATTTACTTATAATCATTTTTAAAAATCTATCTTTCTGTTGTTTTATTCAGTTTTTTCAACAAATTCTGAGCCTGTGAAGTTAATCCTGCTGAAGTAAACTAAGTAAGCATAACTTAATTTTTTCTGAAAACTTTTTGTTGCACACATATAGAAAGACTAGACTGCACATATACTAACACAATATGGTATACATCATAACTAATATACATATATCTGTACACACATACACAACACACAGACACCCACACACCTGTTAATTCACTGTTGAAATACCAGGGAGAAAGTCCTCTATCAGAGGCAATATAGCGTAGTGGTTTAGAGCACATATCCTAAAGCCAGATTCCAAATCTTGAGTTCCTGGCTTTGCCACTACTAGTTGTATAACTTCAGACAAGTCTCTGGACTTCCATCTCCTCATTTGTAAATGACAATGACAATTTTACCAATCTCATGAAGTTTTGAGGATGAAATAGTTTGGCAATATGAAGCACGTATAACAGCGCCTAGCTTATAGTAAGTTCCCAATAAATACTTTCTGTGATGCTAAGTATTATTATTGCTACTATTATTAATTATATCACCATCTACCAGAAATAGAAGACAGAAGCACAGGTAAGGTTTAAATTATTTTCCATCTATCACCAGACACTTTGGTTTACAAATAAAAGAAGAGGTAGCCTAGGGCCAAATAATAAATACATGTGTTTCTAAGCAAGAAAGGAGGGACTCCTGTGGTATAATTTGAAGGATATAACCAAAGTTTTCTTACTCAAATTTGCCTCTCTATCTAGGTGAACTTCAGCAACTCACTTCAGCTTTCTGGGACTCCATTTCCTCACGTATAAAATGGAGAGATCGAAGTGGATGATTATTAACCTCTTTCTGAACTCAACGATATTTTCTTTGTTATTATTCAATAACAACTTACATTTTTACAAGATAATGCAAAGTTTTTAAATCCTCAACATATAAATGTCTGAACAAGACATCTATACTCCTTAGTCTGCATTTTTCTTTCTTGAGTTTTAGCAAAGGACATAAGAAGAACAGTATGGCTTACATAAAGGGAAAGTGACCAGATTTACAGAACATGGGGACATTATTTTGATGTAGAGATGAGGGCCCCTAAACACAAACTACACGTGCACTGCATCAACCTCAAGGGCTGATAAGCATTCTGGGATGTGTAGAAATTTCCTAGCCAACTCGTCAAAGAAAGAAGACATCAAGCAAAAACAGTTAACTCTTCCATGATTCCTGCAATCCCACTCCTGGGCATATATCTGGAGAAAAACACGGTCCAAAAGGATACATGCACCCCAATGTTCATTGCAGCACTGTTTACAACAGTCAAGACATGGAAGCAACCTAAACGTCCATCAACAGAGGAATGGATAAAGAAGATGTGGTACATATGTACAATGGATTATTACTTAGCCATTAAGAAGAATGAAATGATGCCATTTGCAGCAACATGGATGGACCTAGAGATTATCATACTGAGTGAAGTTAAGTCAGAGAGAAAGAGAAATAGTATGATATCACTTATGTGCGGAATCTAAAAAAAAATGATAAAAATGAACTTATTTACAAAACTGAAACAGACTCACAGACTTAGAGAACGAACTTATGGTTACCGGGGGAAAGGGTGGGGGGAGGGAGAGTTAGGGAGTTTGGGAATGACATGTACCAACTGCTATATTTAAAATGGATAACCAAAAAGGACTTACTGTACAGCACAGGGAACTCTGCTCAATATTATGTAACAACCTAAACGGGAAAATAATTTGAAAAAGAATAGGTACAGGGCTTCCCTGGTGGCGCAGTGGTTGACAGTCCGCCTGCCAATGCAGGGGACACGGGTTTGTGCCCCGGTCCGGGAAGATCCCACATGCTGCGGAGCGGCTGGGCCCGTGAGCCATGGCCGCTGAGCCTGTGCATCCGGAGCCTGTGCTCCGCAACGGGAGAGGCCACAACAGTGAGAGACCTGCGTACCGGAAAAAAAAAAAAAAAAAAAAGAAAAGAATAGGTACATGTGTATGTATAACTGAATCACTTTGCTGTACACCTGAAACTAACACAACATTGTTAATCAACTATACTCCAATATAAAATAGAAAATTTAAAATAAATAAATAAAATTCAAAAAAAAATTATGTCTTCTAGAACACTCACTGTGATCCTGAGAATCATAATAATGTCTTTCTAGCTGGAGCAAAACACTGAAACCAACAGAAGAAGGAACCAAGATCTTCTTCGTCAGGATGAAATTCAGTTGTGAAAAGTGTATTGCAAAAAGACTGGGAGTGGTGCTTCCTTGGTGGTGCAGTGGTTAAGAATCCACCTGCCAATGCAGGGGACACGGGTTCAAGCCCTGGTCTGGGAAGATCCCACACGCCATGGAGCAACTAAGCCCATGCGCCACAACTACTGAGCCTGCACTCTAGAGCCCATGAACCACAACTACTTAAGTCGGTGCACCTAGAGCCTGTGCTCCGCAACAAGAGAAGCCACTGCAATGAGAAGCCTGCGCACCGCAACAAAGAGTAACCCCCGCTCACTGCAACTAGAGAAAGCCTGAGTACAGCAACGAAGACCCAACGCAGCCTAAAATAAAATTAAATAAATAAATTTATATTAAAAAAAAGACTGGGAGTAGAAAACATCCTGTGTTTTTGGTGAAGACTCAAGCATCATCTCTGTATTAAAGCAGGCCTCATAGTGTGGATAGATCTGTCTTTCTGAATCATTTGAATTTTTTTCATTCTCTTGCTTTTAAGAACATGACCAAAATAGATGTAGACGAGCATATGCATTTGTGATGACAGCTAAATATATGTCTTATCCTTTCCAGACACAGAACCCCTTATAAGGCAGAAACCTATACTTTGCAGAAAGTGAGGCACATCAAATGGCAGTAGTCTAGTGGCTAATTAAGCTGGGTGTCATGCCAACCTGGGTTTGAATTTGGCTATGCTGTATTTCCTACCTGTGTAGACAAGTCATCCTTTCCCTCAAAGACTCATTTACTCACCAACAAAATGGGAATAATGATAGGGTTGTTGTGACCTAATACTTATGAAAGGCTTAAAGTAGCTGGCAATGGGTATTCATTAGGAAGAATGGTAGCAGTATTATTAAACATTTTTAAACATGGAGCATTTCATTTTAGATGCAGAAGTATAGGTACAACAACCCTTCAATCTACTGGGAAAAGCAGTCAAACCACTTGTTTGCATTTATCAATGGTCTTAGGAAAGCCTGTACTCTCTCAAAATTATCTCAACTTGCTGAAATGGGGGATTAAAATCAACAAGATGCAAGTTAATAGAGATAAATGTAAGTACTGCACAGGAGATTATTACAGGGGAGACTTGAGACTTTTCTTCATGTGAAAAGAACATGAGAATGGGACAAGGCAGCAAACCCAGGATGTACTGATGAAGATACCATGTCCAGATTAAGGAAGGTAACATCTAGCCATTTGAGGCATGAATAAAGTCTGAGGAAGACTTAGGCAGGAAAGAAGAAAAGAGATAAATGTGTAACAGTTTGCTATTATCCCTCAATAGTCAAAACAGTATCATATTCAAGTGGTAGTATACTAATTCTGTATCATTTTAGAGGCCATAACTTGAATCAAGGGAATTAAGAGGAGGCAGCTTTTGCCACATGTAAATTTAATAGTCAAGGTTTAGACTAAACTGCTGTAACAAAGAAACTTCAAAATACAGTGGCGATGGAAGGAGATGGAATAGTCAGTGGTAGGGAGGTGAGTTCTACTCTACAATGTTATCCAGGTATTTAAACTGGACAATCAACCCAGCCATCTCCCACACATGGCTCCAATCCCTAAATCTAAAGCTGTCTCTGCAGTTGTTGGCACATCCCAACTACCAAGATATTCAGGACAAACAGCTTTGTCTTTAAAGATATGACCTGGAAGTTCTACATATTACTTTAGCTCACATCCCATCGGCCCAAACTTAATTGCATGGCCACATCTAACTGTAAGAGAAGTTTGGAAATGTGGTCTCCAGATACACAGTCATAAACTAGCCAAAAGTCAGTGTGTTGGGGTGGGAGTGAGTTGTGATCATTAATTAAAGAAAGAAGTGGAGAATAAACACAAAGAAGGGAGAAGTTAGAAGTTTCTGCCACAAGGAAGAGCTATATAAACATTATAGCCATTCAGTACTAGAATTAGCAGTCTTATCAACCTATTGCACTTTCTTAGTATTCAGAGTTAGTCATGGATACAATAAAAAATATTCCTGAATTCAACAGTAGATGACACTATATGGCAAATGTGGTTCCTTCTAACCCTGACATTTTGCAATTTTAAAATGGCCCTTTCAATAAGCCCTATCTGCTTAACACACTGTTAGATGGAATTTGAAAGTGACTAAGCCCTGACGTCTCATTCCCCTTCTTGTATCATTAGGGTATATGGCTATATCCTTAACTTCTGTCAGTGCAGATACTATATTTCATTCATCATCATAATTTAAAGGGTTACCTATTTTTAAGATAAACATAGATGAAATGTTAGTCAAATCTCAGACCTCAATTCAGCCATAACTCATAATATTATTCTTCTAATGCATTTTTTTCAGAAAGTTAGTAAAAAAAAAAGTGGTAATAAAAAGTTAATGGATTATTTTGTAGCATATATTGGGGTTAAAAAATCTATAGCTACTGCCTTCTTTAACTATTAAGTTATATGAGTTATATTAAGGATCTATTATAAATATCTATTATAAACCCTGATTTTACAAACAGGTGAAAGTTTCTTCCAAGTGAGATTATTCAACTTTTTTAGGGGTAATATGTGAAGGAAAAAATTAAACCTTAATCTTGGCTGAATCTTTCTGAAGTTGTGACCTTACCACAAAGACATGATTTAAGTCAACAAAATGGGGGCAGGAGGAGGAAATCAATCAAATTTGTCAGTTTCATTCTACCGGTTACTTCTTTCAAGTTTTGACCTAATCGTCCCATAAGCATATAGTCTCAGAAGGTTTACTTTATAATTAAAAATTAAACTTGGATTAAAGCTACACAGTGTCTATATGACACTTTTGTGGGAATTAGAGAAGGTGGAAGATGCTTCCCCCAAAGCAATGGCATGTTCATTTGAGAAAAGGCTGGATTTACAGTTCCACCCAGACCTTCAACCAGTCATTTTTGTGCAGTACACAAATGTACAACCTTCTGTAGCAGCTCTAAATCATTTTTTTAGTTGATCAAAGAATTAAATTAAATGTAAAGCTTTTCTTCAAAGGGTTATGTTGTTTCTAATAGAGTACATTTACCCTCTTCTTCAGGTAAAATGGTAAATTGTGGCAAATAAACATGATTGTTATCTGGATTCACTTTTCAAAATAACAGCAAATCCAATGAGAATTTCAAAATAACTCAAGAGTAGATTCTCTGTCTCCTTCAGAAGTTAGGGGGATCTTTACTCTCACTCAGACTTTATCTTTTAAAAATCAGATAAATACTCATGAAATTTAAACTCTGATAAACATTGGGAAACTTACCCTTAGTGACTATTTTGATTATTTTCTCACAATAAAAATTAATTTACTCACATAAATCCTTACCTTTTGTACACTGACAAACTGTATTGGGAGATGAATTAGATACATTTATGATTGAATTTCAAAAGCTACAAAACATGTGTGTATTTATGTATAGGTATACACCTACACAACAGGAAATTCTTTCTCTTTAGAATAAGCAATGTTAGAGAAAATTTATTATTCAACTCCAGACTCAGAGTTGAGTAATCTAAAAAGGACTTATTTCTAAATAACATAGACAGGTATTCAGAATTAAAATTAAATATTTTTCAGAATTTTTCAATCTGGCTGCAAATTAACACATTCATTTTTCCATTGTTTCAAATAAAAATGATTGAAGTACTCATGAAAAATCATGCTTCATGTGTGATTAAACTGATTTATTTCTACTTCTAATTCCATTTACTTTAATAAAATGCTAACATTAAAAGAGAGATCAAGGCTTAAGATGCTGACAGGAAGTTTAGCTTGCAAGTAAAATCATGGGAATGGAACACATGCTTGTCTACACCATGATCACTGGCATTTACAGGGAGAAATTTGTGCAATGGGCAGGAAGATTATTGCTAACGCCTTCCAGAGATCATGAGGCTTGCATTTAACAAACATAACTTTATACTTTGCAAGGCCAACCTCTAGCTAGGAGTCAGGATATAGCCCCTTGGCAATTAGGCTGGGGACACGGGTTATTGACTGACATACCATGAAATACCACCAGGCCTTAGAAGGATAGCTTGCTGCAGAATGTGCTAACAGACACTTAATTGGGACAGTAAGATCTCCATGGCAAATTGTTATATGTAATTTACACCATTCATGTATCTGCTGCAAACACTCTAATAAAATAAGTTATTCTCTAGCTCTGAGAAAAAGCACAAACTGCTGTATCTTATATGAAGAGTGCAGGATTTATCTCTACCTATGGCCTTTGGAATTTTGTTCCTTAGTCTTGCTTAGCAATCTTCATGACCAGTATTTGACTTCCATTCAATATTTAATGTACATACGGATATTCTTTTTTTAGCATTTCCATTGTAAGACTTAGCCTGACAGCTCCTTCTCCACAGGATGCCTAAATGAGGGACACCCAACTGGCAGGGGGAGGTGGGTAATCAAAGTGTCTACAGAGTTCCTTTTATTTGCTTCTTACCCCATACCAACTCTTCCAGTTCAGTAACTGATGTCTTTTCTTGGTAACTTAGGAAGAGGAAAGGAAATGTACAGATGTGGTCATATCAACCCCTATCAAAACTCCTACTCTGATGTATTCTTAAGCTTATTTCTCACTTCTTATGGTGGAAGGAGGGAGTTTACACATGAAGTTCCTCCACCCTCTCTCTCTACCTTGTTGGCAGATTTACAGAAACAGCCAGGACTACCCCAACTGCAGACAGATTTCTCTCACCACTATAGGGCAGAACTTTCCCAAGTACTGAACTCAGAGAGTCAATAGCATCACATTGATCCTGCCTGAGGAGGGAAACCCATACCACCCCAGGGTCCCCCTAATGGGTCAGGCTCTCACTAACAGGGCCCCAGACCACAGACCTTTCCCTCTTTCTTCCTTTCTTATCAAGCTTTCCTAGTATATCTCATATACCATTCAGGGTCTGATATTAGGTTTGTTGATATCAAAAATTAATTCACACTACAGTCTTAGGAATTCACCAGAGTTTAAAAGTTTTATCTTTCCCCAGGGACATCAACATTTCAAGGAAGACTTCCAGGAATGCGATTTCCTCTGTCTACTTGTAAGGCTGATGCAGATCCAGCAGTATACACACTGTATTTGGTTCTAAATCTAACTTTTCCTGTCCTAGGCTACGAGCTATGGCTAACCTGAGTGGTTTAAGAATCATTTATTTCACAAAAGTGCTTTGTATGTCTATTGCTGCCTAAGCTTGAACTAGTTTCTGATGACTCAAAAGTGAATTATACAAGATTCATGAAATTTAAGGATTTCCCTGTCCCATAAGATACAGATTATAGATATATTATATATGCATTATTACAAGGCAGGCTATTATTACAACCTCTCTAATAACTCTTCCTGCACTAGTGAAATTCCTGGTTTACTTCTCTGCTCCCTGCCCACCCCCTGATGTCCTTGTGGGACAAGACTGTGTCTTACCCATCTTTTTAATTATACTTACCTAACTTCAGGATACAAAACACATTAGATAAGAAAGGAAGGTGTGGATAGAGAAACTGATACTCAGAGATGTTAAGAGCTTAGTCATAATGAAAATCTAGTAAGATCAGAAATGGGTTCAAATCTAAGTCCTTTGGCTCTAGGTAACATGCTCTTACCTCAACATCATTCGTCCATTGACATTCCTTTTAAGGAGTCAACCTGATAGCAATGTACATATAAGCATGAATGCTAAGCACATACACCTACAGTCATTTCTAGTAATCTACAGATCACCTACATGGTAATTATCTACTTTGTGGCTTATCTGTTAGAAATGATTGCTATCAGAGTGTCTTCCATTTGCCATCAAATACACCTCTGAACCTTTTACCCGATTATCGCTTGCACAGGAAATGTAGACCACTGAGATTCTAATATTACCCTAGGTGCAACATAATTTAACTAATAAATCTGATGCACTCCCCCATTGCCAACTGACAAAATTTAATATAACTGGTTCTTAAGAGATGCACCCCTGTATTACCACAGATAACTTAGAGTTTATTGTACTTACTTTGTTGTGACTTACATTCAGAGATTCTGTTTTGGGTAGGAGTATTTAAGGATATTGATGTGTACTTTTCTCTCTGAAGCTGCCCACCGCCAGGACATACTGTATAACCTTCACTCTTGGAGGCTCAAAAACTCATATAGTCTTAGAAGGTAAATCTGGGAAATGTAGTCCTCTCTATTCGAATGGCCATGATGCCATTCTATGGAAAGGCTTGCTAGTGACCTGCCAATACTAAAGCTCCCAGGTGAGCAATAGCATCTTTCCAAACACAGAGAGCAAATTCAGCCTTGTCACAAGTGGCCATTTAATCAGGAAACAATTCTCTAGAGTTTAGACATCACTTATGTGATTTATTTTTCAATACGTAAGCTCTCAGGTATCATTGCAAAAGACCAACCACAACAAAACTATAAAATTAAACATACACACACACACAGAAATAAGCCTCTGGTGACTTTAAACAACCAAAAAAACTTTTTTTCCACTTCTTTCATCAAACTTTTTCCTATTCCATCCAAATGGAGAGCACCACAGGACATCGTGAAGGTAGCAGAGGTGTCACCAGCACGGTGCTGCTCTGAGAACCACTGGTAGAGTTTTCATGAAGACTAATGAAGACACAAAGTCCTTTGTCCCTTCAGAATAAAAAGTCCAGTGCACTTGACAATGAACCTGTCATTTGAAACCTTGAGGGTTTTAATTTTATACATAATGGAGTTTGGAAATGAACCTATTATACAGTTTTGCTCAGAATTCAGATTTATATTATGTACTCCTACAGATACCCTAAAATGTACTCAAGTAGCAGGGTACTGATGACATATACTAAAGTGGCAATTCTAATTGCTATCTGTATTGTGTAAACTACTTTAGCAAGCTAATCCAGGAATCCCTTTTCATTCAGTGCTAAAGACAAGCAGTTAAACATATACAGTAGCCAACCTGGTTAATCATCATCTTGCTCTCTCTGAGAACAGTCATGTTTCTCAAGACAAGCATATGCAAATTTGGGGTGGGGAGAGAGAAAGAAAGAGAAAGAGAAAAGTATATTCAAGGTTTTCTAAGGCAATATATTCAAGATAATTGCCCTCCTATTACCTGTTTCTGAAGATTATAGTGCAAAGACTAAATAACCCTAATATATACCACATATATATATATAAAATAATCAAATACAGCAAATATAGTCATTAATTGAGAGAACAGAACAAGTAGGGTACCTGACCATAAAACAGACAAGATAAGAAACATTAATCAAGCAGCATTTAATCTCCATTTACATCAACTGCCTGTAAAAGCACCCCCAAAACTAATATTTTAGCAATCTATAACTAAAGGCTTCAATGTCAATTTATCTCTTCATTTTTAATGTAACATTTGTTCAATGTACGGAACTATTTTTTTTTAACATCTTTATTGGAGTATAATTGCTTTACAATGTTGTGTTAGTTGCTGCTATATAACAAAGTGAATTAGCTATATGTATACATATATCCCCATATTCCATCCTTCTTGCCTCTCTCTCCCACCCTCCCTCCCTATCCCACCCCTCCACCTGGTCACAAAGCACCGAGCTGATCTCCCTGTGCTATGCGGCTGCTTCCCACTAGCTATCTCTTTTACATTTGGTAGTGTGGCTATGTCAAAGTTACTCCCTCACTTCGTCCCAGCTTACCCTTCCCCCTCCCGTGTCCTCAAGTCCATTCTCTATGTCTGCATCTTTATTCCTGTCCTGTCCCTAGGTACATCAGAACCTTTTTTTTTTTTTTTTAGATTCCATATATATGTGTTAGCATATGGTATTTGTTTTTCTCTTTCTGACTTACTTCACTCTGTATGACAGACTCTATGTCCATCCACCTCACTACAAATAACTCAATTTCATTTCTTTTTATGGCTGAGTAATATTCGATTGTATATATGTGCCACATCTTCTTTATCTATTCATCTGTCGATGGACACTTAGGTTGTTTCCATGTCCTGACTATTGTAAATAGAGCTGCAATGAACATTGTGGTACATGACTCTTTTTGAATTATGGTTTTCTCAGGGTATATGCCCAGAAGTGGGATTGCTGGGTCATATGGTAGTTCTATTTTTAGTTTTTTAAGGAACCTCCATACTGTTCTCCATAGTGGCTGTATCAATTTACATTCTCACCAACAGTGAAAGAGGGTTCCCTTTTCTTCACACCCTCTCCAGCATTTATTGTTTGTAGATTTTTTGATGATGGCCATTCTGACTGGCGTGAGGTGATACCTCATTGTAGTTTTGATTTGCATTTCTCTAATGATTAGTGATGTTGAGCATTCTTTCACGTGTTTGCTGGCAATCTGTATATCTTATTTGGAGAAATGTCTATTTAGATCTTCTGCCCATTTCTGATTTGGGTTGCTTGTTTTTTTGATAATGAGCTACATAAGCTGCTTGTATATTTTGGAGATTAATCCTTTGTCAGTTGCTTCATTTGCAAATATTTTCTCCCATTCTGAGGGCTGTCTTTTCATCTTGTTTATGGTTTTCTTTGCTGTGCAAAAGTTTTGAGTTTCATTAGGTCCCATTTGTTTATTTTTGTTTTTATTTCCATTTCTCTAGGAGGTGGGTCAAAAAGAATCTTGCTGTGATTTATGTCAAAGAGTGTTCTTTCTATGTTTTCCTCTAAGAGTTTTATAGTGTCTGGCCTTACATTTAGGTCTTTAATTCATTTTGCGTTTATTTTTGAGTATGGTGTTAAGGAGTGTTCTAATTTCATTCTTTTAGATGTAGCTGTCTAGTATTACCAGCACCACTTATTGAAGAGGCTGTCTTTTCTCCATTGTATATTCTTGCCTCCTTTATCAAAGATAAGGTGACCATATATGCATGGGTTTATCTCTGGGCTTTCTATCATGTTCCATTGATCTCTATTTCTGCCAGTACCATACTGTCTTGATTACTGTAGCTTTGTAGTATAGTCTAAAGTCAGGGAGCCTGATTCCTCCAGCTCCGTTTTTCTTTCTCAAGATTTCTTTAACTATTCGGGGTCTTTTATGTTTCCATACACATTGTGAAATTTTTTGTCCTAGTTCTGTGAAAAATGTCCTTGCTAGTTTGATAGGGATTGCAATGAATCTGTAGATTACTTTGGGTACTATAGTCATTTTCACAGTGTTGATTCTTCCAATCCAAGAACATGGATATCACTCCCTCTGTTTATATCATCTTTAATTTCTTTCATCAGTGTCTTACAGTTTTCTGCATACAGGTCTTTTGTCTCCTTAGGTAGGTTTATTCCCAGGTATTTTATTCTTTTTGTTGCAGTGGTAATTGGGAGTGTTTCCTTAATATCTCTTTCAGATTTTTCATCATTAGTGTATAGGAATGGAAGAGATTTCTGTACATTAATTTTGTATACTGCTACTTTACCAAATTCATTGATTATCTCAAGTAGTTTTCTGGTAGCATCTTTAGGATTCTCTATGTATAGAATCATGTCATCTGCAAAGAGTGACAGCTTAATTTCTTCTTTTCTGATTTGGTTTCCTTTTATTTCTTTTTCTTCTCTGACTGCTGTGGCTAAAACTTCCAAAACTATGTTGAATAACAGTGGTGAGAGTGGGCATTCTTGTCTTGTTCCTGATTTTAGAGGAAATGGTTTCAGTTTTTCTCCATTGAGACGATGTTGGCTATGGGTTGTCATATATGGCCTTTATAATATTGAGGTAAGTTCCCTCTATGCCTACATACTGAAGAGTTTTTATCATAAATGGGTGTTGAATTTTGTCTAAAGCTTTCTCTGCATCTATTAAGATGTTCATATGGTTTTTATCCTTCAGTTTGTTAACATGGTGTATCACATTAATTGATTTGCGTATATTGAAGGATCCTTGCATTCCTGGGATAAACCCCACTTGATCATGGTGTATGATTCTTTTAATGTGCTGTTGGATTCTGTTTACTAGCATTTTGCTAAGGATTTTTTACATCTATGTGCATCAGTGATATTGATCTGTAGTTTTCTTTTTTTGTGACACCTTTTTCTGGTTTTGGTGGCAGGTGATGGTGGTCTCATAAAATAACTTTGCAAGTGTTCCTCCCTCTGCTAAATTTTGCAAGAGTTTGAGAAGGATAGGTGTGAGCTTTTCTCTAAATGTTTGATAGAATTTGCCTGTGAAGTCATCTGGTCCAGGGCTTTTGTTTGTTGGAAGATAATAAAATAAAAATTCACAGTTTCGATTTCAGTGTTTGTGATTGGTCTGTTTATATTTTCTATTTCTTGCTGGTTCAGTCTCGGAAGGTTGTGCTTTTCTAAGAATGTGTCCGTTTCTTCCACGTTTTCCATTTTATTGGCATATAGTTGTTTGTAGTAATCTCTCATGGTTCTTTGTATTTCTGCAGTATCAGTTGTTATTGCTCCCTTTTCATTTCTAATTCTATTGATTTGAGTCTTCTCCCTTTTTTTCTTATGAGTCTGGCTAGTGGTTTATCAATTTTGTTTATCTTCTCAAAGAACAAGCTTTTAGTTTTATTGATCTGTGCTATTGTTTCCTTCATTCCTTTTTCATTTATTTTTGATCTGATCTTTCTGATTTTTTTTCCTTCTACTAACCGGGTTTCTTTTGTTCTTCTTTCTCTAATTGCTTTAGGTGTAAGGTTAGGTTGTTTATTTGAGATGTTTCTTGTTTCTTGAGGTAGGATTGTATTGCTATAAACTTCCCTCTTAGAACTGCTTTTGCTGCATCCCATAGGTTGTGGGTCGTCGTGTTTTCATTGTCATTTGTTTCTAGGTATTCTTTGATTTCCTCTTTGATTTCTTCAGTGATCTCTTGGTCATTCAGTAGCATTAGCCTCCATGTGTTTGTTTGTTTTACAGTTTTTTCCTGTAATTGCTATCTAGTCTCATAGTGCTGTCGTCAGAAAAGATACTTGATACAATTTCAATTTTCTTCAATTTACCAAAGTTTGATTTTTGACCCAAGATATGCTCTATCCTGGAAAATGTTCTGTGAGGACTTGAGAAGAAAGTGTATTCTGTTGTTTTGGGATGAAATGTCCTATAAATATCAATTAAGTCCATCTTGTTTAATATATCATTTAAAGCTTGTGTTTCCTTATTTATTTTCATTTTGGATGATCTGTCCATTGGTGAAACTGGGGTGTTAAAGTCCCCTACTATGAATGTGTTACTGTCGATTTCCCATTTTATGGCTGTTAGCATTTGCTTCAAGTATTGAGGTGCTCCTGTTATAACTTTACAATTGTTATAAATATTTACAATTGTTATAAATATTTACAATTGTGCTATCTTCTTCTTGGATTGATCCCTTGACCATTATGTAGTATCCTTCTTTGTCTCTTGTAATAGTCTCTATTTTAAAGTCTATTTTGTCTGATATGAGAATTGCTACTCCAGCTTTCTTTTGATTTCCATTTGCATGGAATATCTTTTTCCATCCCCTCACTTTCAGTCTGTATGTGTCCCTAGGTCTGAAGTGGGTCTCTTGTAGACAGCATATATACTGGTCTTGTTTTTGTATCTATTCGGACAGTCTATGGCTTTTGGTTGGTGCATTTAATCCATTTACATTTAAGGTAATTATCCATATGTATGTTCCTATTCCCATTTTCTTAATTGTTTTGGGTTCGTTATTGTAGGTCTTTTCCTTCTCTTGTGTTTCTTGCCTAGAGAAGTTCCTTTAGCATTTGTTGTAAAGCTGGTTTGGTGGTGCTGAGTTCTCTTAGCTTTTGCTTGTCTGTGAAGGTTTTAATTTCTCCATCAAATCTGAATGAGATCCTTACTGGGTAGAGTAATTAGTTGTCGGTTTCCCTTTCATCACTTTAAATATGTCCTGCCACTCCCTTCTGGCTTGCAGAGTTTCTGCTGAAAGATCAGCTGTTAACTTTATGGGGATTCCCTTGTATGTTATTTGTTGTTTTTCCCTTGCTGCTTTTAATATTTTTTCTTTGAATTTAATTTTTGATAGTTTGATTAATATGTGTCTTGGTTTGTTTCTCCTTGGATTTATCCTGTATGGGACTCTCTGTGCTTCCTGGACTTGATTGTCTATTTCCTTTCCCTTGTTAGGGACGGTTTCAACTATAATCTCTTCAAATATTTTCTCAGTTCCTTTCTTTTTCTCTTCTTCTTCTGGGACCCCTATAATTCAAATGTTGTTGCGTTTAATGTTGTCCCAGAGTTCTCTGAGACTGTCCTCAATTCTTTTCATTCTTTTTTCTTTATTCTGCTCTGCAGTAGTTATTTCCACTATTTTATCTTCCAGGTCATTTATCCATTCTTCTGACTCAGTTATTCTGCTGTTGATTCCTTCTAGAAAATTTTTCACTTCATTTATTGTGTTGTTCATCATTGTTTGTTTGCTCTTTAGTTCTTCTAGGTCCTTGTTAAATGTTTCTTGTGTTTTCTCCATTCTCTTTCCAAGATTTTGGATCATCTTTACTATCATTGCTCTGAATTCTTTTTCAGGTAGACTGCCTATTTCCTCTTTAGTTGTTTGGTCTGGTGGATTTTTACCTTGCTCCTTCATCTGCTGTGTATCTCTCTGTCTTCTCATTTTGCTTAACTTACTGTGTTTGGGATCTCCTTTTTGCAGGCTGCAGATTCGTAGTTCCCCTTGTTTTTGGTGTCTGCCCCCAGTGGGTAAGGTTGTTTCAGTGGCTTGTGTTGGCTTCCTGGCGGAGGGGACTTGTGCCTGTGTTCTGCTGCATGGGGCTGGATCTTGTCTTTCTGGTGGGCAGGGCTGCATCCAGTGGTGTGTTTTGGGGTGTACGTGAACTTAGTATGATTTTAGGCAGCCTCTCTGTTAATGGGTGTTGTTGTGTTCCTGTCTTGCTAGTTGTTTGACATGGGGCATCCAGCCCTGGTGCTTCCTGGCCATTGGGTGGAGCTGGGTGTTAGCATTGAGACAGAGATCTCTGGGAGAGCTCTCACCGATTGATATTACAGGGGGCCGGGAGGTCTCTGGTGTTCCAGTGTCCTGAACTCAGCTCTCCCACCTCAGAGGCTCAGGCCTGACACCAGGCCAGAGCACCAAGACCCTCTCAGCCACATGGATCAGAAGAAAAGTCAGAAAAAAAGAAAGAGAAAAAAATTTTAAAAATAATAAACTAAAATAAATGTAATAAAATCATTAAAATTAAAAAGTAGTTAAAAAAAGAAGAGAGCACCCAAAGCAACAAACAAATCTACCAATGATAACAAGTGCTAAAAACTATACTAAGATAAACATCAACATCAGAAACAAGTCAGTCACAGACAGCAAACCCCAAGTATACAGGTGCTCCCAACTGGTTTTGGACCCACCTCTGCGTGTAGGTTGCCCTCAGCCTTCTGTTCCTGCCCAGACATGATGGGGTTAAAGCAGCGGCTGATTAGGGGGCTCTGGCTCAGCCTTGCTGGGAGGAAGGAGGGGTATGGTAGTTATAATTGGAATGTGCAGCTAGCCTGTGGTGGCAGAGGCCAGCATGACGGTGCACCAGCCTGAGGTGTGCCATGTGTTCTCCCGGGGAAGTTGTCCCTGGATCACGGGACCCTGGCAGTGGTGGGCTGCACAGGCTCCCAGGGAGGGGGGCATGTGGATAGTGACCTGTGCTTGCATACAGGATTCTTGGTGGCTGCAGTAGCAGCATTAGCGTTTCATGCCTAACTCTGGTGTCCAAGCTGATAGCCACGGCTTGCGCCTCTCTCTGGAGCTCCAATAGGTGGTGCTCTGCCTTCTGTGGGCAGACAGGGAAGGAATCCCCTCTCCTCGCACACCCCAAAACTATGGTCCCTTGCCTCTTAGGCAGGTCCAAAGTTTTTTCCGGACTCCCTCACAGCTACCTGTGGCACACTAGCCCCCTTCAGGCTGTGTTCACGCAGCCAACCCCAGTCCTCTCCCTGGGATCTGACCTCTGAAGCCTGAGCCTCAGCTCCCAGCCCCCACCCGCCCTGGTGGGTGAGCAGACAAGCCTCTCAGGCTGGTGAGTGCTGGTCAGCACTGATCCTCTGTACGGGAATCTCTCTGCTTTGCCCTCTGCACCCCTGTTGCTGCGCTCTCCTCCATGGTTCCAAAGCTTCCCTCCCACCCATCCTCTGTCTCTGCCAGTGAAGGGGCTTCCTAGTGCGTGGAAACTTTTCCTCCTTCACAGCTCCGTCCCAGAGGTGCAGGTTCCATCCCTATTCTTTTGTCTCTTTTTTTTCTTTTGCCCTACCCAGGTACGTGGGGATTTTCCTGCCTTTTGGGAAGTCTGAGGTCTTCTTCCAGCGTTCACTAGGTGCTCTGTAGAAGCTGTTCCACATGTAGATGTATTTTTGATGTATTTGTGGGGAGGAAGGTAATCTCCACGTCTTACTCCTCCACCATCTTGAATGTCTCCCTCTACGGAACTAATTTTTTATTTCTCCATTTCATGTTTGCAGAGAAGATCCAGTGCAGCATTTCAGAATTTGGTTTGGCTCTGCCACACTGGAGTTACCCAAGCCAACAGATTCATCATAACACAGTGTTTGAATGTAATGATATACCACTGCTTCTCGACCCAGCAATAAGATGAAAATCCAAGAACAGGCATAAAACACCCATGAAGAAATGACAGAACTTGAAGTCAGCTTGAATAATTTCTGAGTCATAAATTCATGAAAGCAGAGGGAGAAAAAAAGAGAAAAAGAGAAGCAAGGAGGAGGGGGAAAAGGGCAAGTGAGTGGCTCATTCTACCCAACCCAAACACTGAATTTAGGAGCTTTATGCACATTCCTATTTCTTATTGACAGGACTCCAGGTATATATCAACTGACCCACAATCTCTGCCTCAATTGTGTTGAGAGGGTAGTGTGCCCAGTTTGGTAATCATGCGTTTTTCACTTTCACTACATATGTATGTGTATGTGCACAGTTGTGCATAACGGATAGCAGTGCATGTTTTGCACCATTCACACTGGCTTCCTTCAAACTTCATTTTCCTTCCCCAGATATCTGCTGCCTGTCTTTGCTCCTGCAGAACATCATGATTTGATAGGAACTCTGTAAATCTATATTTAGTGCCTGGGATACACACTTTTCTCCTAGCAGCCTCAAGACAGCTGAGATCAGCACTTCTGTCAATAGTTTCCAGGTATGACCTCTGGAGAACTAGGCTACCCCTGGAATTTACTTTTCCTCACCGACGAATAAAGCTTGAGGAATACCACAAAACACATCCTTTCTGATTAGCACATCCAGATAGAAACTCTCATATCTTTGACCACTCCTTTCCTTTTTGTCAATATTTAAATTGGAATTTAGGATGGGTATGCTACTAAAAATCTGGAATTTTTAAAATTAAAAAATAGGAAATATAATGCTACACCACCATACACATCTAAGAAAAAATGCCTGCCTGATGGACAAATGTGATGTTCCCATTGGCATGCCTGGCTGGTGGTCCTTTGTACTACTATGCATGTAATGTGCTCAGAGGGCCTGTCATCTCCCCCTCCAGACTGTAAACCTTGGCAGCTGAAGGCACACACAGTATCCAGAACATGGGAGGCTTTCAATAAATGTCTATTGAATTAATTGGAAACATCAGGAGTCTCTTTAAATATTGGGGGTCTGACTCCACCTTTCTTGACTATGTTTATTATTTTTACTTAGGAATATCTAAGAAGATATACCTTTCCATCCCAAGAACTGGATGAGTGTCAGGGAAGAAAAATCAATAGAGAGAAAAGAGAATTCTACAACCAATTCCATGCCCCTGACTTTGAACCCTACAGATTCCTAAAAAGTAGGCAGTGTATTGGGAGCCAGCTACCTCCATTTTGATCTGCAAGCTTAGTTTTAATATTAACTACTATGGCAGACATTAAAAAGACCCAAGAAGCACAAAGTATCTGCAGAACTAAACAGCCGTACTCCCTGTACCCAAGGTGAACTTTCTCTATCCCCAAGGTGAACTTTCTCTATACAGGTATTTGTATACTGGATTTACCTCTGAAGTTAAGCTAGATACAGGGGTAAAAGGGAAACTAGGTATTTGAACAACTATTACTTGGTGAGTGGAAGTTGGAGCAATTATAAATAAGCAGAAGAAAACCCAGGTATTAAAGTGCCTTTAAGTATAGTTTGAAATTGTGTAGTAAGCACCCTAGGGTCAGCACAGCTTTCTGGACTGAAGCATGTCTCTGAACAAAAACTTTTCTGTAACTTATATTGTGTATACCTGCATGTTTTATTTTCAATAGAGCACTGTTGGTAAAGAGTTCTGAAAGGCATAAGAAGCCTTAAATAATGCTACACAATGAAAGACTAGATGGCAATTAGAATGTGCAAGTTTGTCATTTTTGCTTTAAAAGGAACATTAGAAATATGATTTCTGTAATGATCTTATTTTCTGAAAGGAATCTGATTGCAGACAAAGGAGTGCTCATCTAGAAGTTAGGGATGTACAGCTTGAGAAATATTGATTTATAGTGAATACTTAGAATCACATTAACCATTGTTCTGGAAATACCAAGTTAGTTATTTATAAACAGCCTGATGTCATGATCAGGTTCAATATCCAGGGCTCACTTCTGTTTTTTGGTGACCTTCTACATCAATAGCTATTCAAATGTTCAGGTGCCTTCCATTTTAGGTTTTATTTATTTTGGTTTACAATTTTTTCTCCCTCATAATAGGGCACAAGGTCATTCCTACCTGCATTGTTCCACAAAGGTTATCCAGCGCACATTAGAAGCATGTGGCCCGTGAGCCAAATATAGCACATGGCTGTGTTTTGGCTTCCAGGTGTTTGAAATGTATGGATTTCTTTAGATATGGATATGTTTTCCAGTTTGCAAGAGTTCTTACCACTCCCTAATGTTCTTACCGCATATTTACAATTAACTTCTTGGTCTCTGTAGACACTTGATTGGAAAGCTCTAGCCTAGAACCTAGGCTTCCCCTGATGCAAGAAATAGCCCTTATTCCATGCTATTCTTTACTTCACACTGTTCTTGTACTTGACTTTGATTCAATTTAGCACTAAATTTTCACAGGCATTCATTCATTGTTTGTTGAGCTTCTTCTAAATGTCGAGTACTGTCCTGGGCACTGGTGACAGCAGTGTCTACTGGTGATACATCATGCCCGCTCTCACAGAGCTTTTACTCTTTTTGGGGATAAGAGGGCACATGGACAATAAATAAATACTTTTAGGTGGTGATAAGTATTATGTAAAGAAAAATAAAGCAGAGGAAGGAGGTCGAGCATGACAGGGGATCTTATTTTTCAACAGGGTATTAGGAACATTCTTTCTCTCTGATGAGGTGACATCTTAGCACACACCTGAGTAAAGTCATAGGATAAACCACACGGATATCTGTGGGAAGAGCTTCCCAAGCAAACACAGGTCTCCTCCTAGAGAGAGCTCTATCTTTATACAGGTAAAAGCTTCTAACTCTAGCACACTCTTCTGGTTTCCTCAGCTGAGTATAGAAGACAATTGCTAGTGGTTTTCTACTTAATTCTGCCACTACGTTTTACATATAGTTTTTTTAAAACCAAGTGGAAAATAAATCAGTAATTTTCAAACTCTTCCTTAACTATTACAAACTTGACTTGATGCTTCTGTTATCACTGAAACAATAACAGATGATAATAGAAAGTTGCTACTATAAAGGAAAGTGTCTACTGAAAAAGCTGCTTTTAGAAAACTCTCCCACCTAAAATCCCAAGGTTACTTCAAACAGCAACAACAATGACTAACAAACAATGGCATGATTATGTAAAAAAGAATCATTACTTTTGTGAGTACCTTTTAAATAATAGAAGAAATGAACATTCTATTTACTTTTTAAAAAAGAGTAAGTAATAGTTGTAAATGAGCAATTAAGGAAGCATAATCTTTGGTTTTTAAGGTAGCAATAATTTTAGAATTCTAAAGAGATCTGAGAAATTATTTATATCAATTCCTTCTTTTAAACTATAAGAAAACTAAAGTTCTGAGGGATTAAGTGGCTTGTCCAAGGAAAAAGAGCCATTTACTGGTCAAACTAGAACCTGAACCCAAGGTTCCTAATTTTTAGACTGGTACTCTTATTGCACTGTATATATCACATTGCACTAGTGAATTTAAAAAATCAAAAACTACTATTGAGACTCATTATTTTCCATGTTGTGAGCCAACACCCAATGGCTGCAATAAGTTAGATATTTTCTTAGTGTATCCACTATGCCCTCCACTCCTTGACTACCAGAATGTGAAAGCATGTTCTATCAGGAAGGCTAATTTGTACCTCTCTATGTCAAACACCCCAAACCCCAGTTTATGGTTATGAAGGGCAAGATTAATTTAGGAATTTCACAGATGCTTTAGAAAGGCATTAGTGGGGCCTCCTGGATCAGAAGAAAAAGATGTCTAAGTAACAACACTCAATAGAGTAGAGTCTAAATCCTGTTCTGGATCTTTGCAGATGGTGATCATGGGAAAGAGGAATCCAAGCATGCTGGCTCAGTTTATGCAGAATCACTGGATTGATAAATCCATTCCAATCTCCATCTTGTATATGTCTAATATGCCAGTTTACCACTGCAAGAATAGTCATTGGTGATTTATTTGCTCATATTCTTACTTTTAAGTGAAAAAACATATCTAAGAATTAATACCTTAAAAATAAATTAGTTGAGAGTAGTTATAAAAACAGCAATATAGAAATAACTTTAAATAATTCTTCAAATTAATTTGATTTTCAAGATTAACCTAAACCTAAAATAACTTAGTCACTTTTTTGCTTACACCTAAAATTAAATTATTGGTCATTAAAAATTCCTATCACCGGGCTTCCCTGGTGGCACAGTGGTTGAGAGTCCGCCTGCCGATGCAGGGGACACGGGTTTCGTGCCCCGGTCCAGGAAGATCCCACATGCCGCGGAGCGGCTAGGCCTGCGAGCCATGGCCACTGAGCCTGTGCGTCCGGAGCCTGTGCTCCGCAACGGGAGAGGCCACAACAGTGAGAGGCCCGCGTACCACAAAAAAAAAAAAAAAATCCTATCACCAATATATTATTATAATATGCTATGTATTTTACTGTCAACATAATAGTATGTTATTATTTTCTGCATATTTCCTATTAATAATATAAATCATCCAAACCATCAGTTTCAATATCTATACAGTAAACTCATAGAAATGTATCAGTTGCGGATCTTGGTGTAGGTTCAGCTCAATTCAATGGATACATATTGAGCATCTACTATATGCTAAGAAGATAATAAAAATACAATTAAGAAATGATCCCTGAACTCAAAGAAGTTAGATTTAACTTAGAGTTTCAGTTAGATGTCAGAGGCCTAATAATTTTTTATTTGTTCATATTTTATTTAGATTGTAGTAGTCATCCATCCAGAACTAATCCAACAGCAAAGGCCTTATGCTTTAGGTGTATGCTATGGACGTGTATAATCCCAATCATTTGAAGAAAGTGAAACATGCTATATTCTGAGGAGGACATTTGGAGGGGAAGTTTTGGCTTACACATAGCAGGCTCTCAATAAAATTCTGATGATTGAACAGTAACTCAGTTCTTCTGTTCCAACTTGGGAACCAAGGAAGACATCACCCACAATGAAACCCTTAGGAGCATCGGGAATCTCCATGCTGTACCCTCTCTGACACTTCACACCACCTGGCTCTGCCACAGTCATGGCCAGGGATTCTGAAAATCCAGTGCTACAGAAGGGGCTAAGAAGGCAACAGGATTATGTGAAGTTTCTGACAGCATTGAAATCAAAAGCACTTGGCCGTTGTATATAAGAGCCATTTGAAATCAGACATTGTTAATTTGGGAATGGTCTGAATACATATTGCGCGAATACTCATAAGGTTCATGTTAAGTTTTAGTGCATAACCTTTATCCTCTGTAAATCCTGAGAAGCAAAACATTACAAAATGATTTATTCTAGAAATTGAATTGTCAGAAAAAACAATCAACTCTTTCTCAATTTCTGAAGGAAAGCACTGCAACATTTACAGAACTTTTAGATTAAATAAACAAAGCTTAGTTTTGAATATATTTTTAAAACCAAAAAGGCAAAACCTTTAAGAAATCTATGGGATCATCTTAAATTGAAAAATTGGATGGAACAGAGATGAAATATCCAGTAATGTTCTTTTGTCCCAAAGAACTTTCTTTTAAAGAATTTATGGTTTGGGGAAGGGAATATAATTTATCACTCCCAAATAACTGCTTTACTTTGTTAAAAATCTATACATCTTTATTTTGATATTTCTAATGGCAACATATATATCTTGATAGTTTGTATTCCATTAATAATAAAATCTAAAAGAAATCTATTCAAGTAAGAAAGCTATAAAATTTTTTCTAAATCTAATAATGGCTTACGGATTCTGAGCTATAGCAAATATCCTGAAATTTTAGGTCAATGATGTAAATATTCAATTAAAATTTGTAATAATGAGATATGGCCTAAATGTATCCTGCAAGGACACCAGATGTTTGAACATACACAGACAAAAATTCAGATATACTATATTTAAAATATTAATTCAAATATAATATAAAATATTAAAACTTGTTGGAGTCTACAGTCCAGCTCCTTTACTTTAAAACTGAAGAAACAGAAGCCAGATTATTTCTTTCATTCACTTTTACAAGATTGCCTAGTTGGCTAGCAGAATAGAACTCAGCTTTTGCTGATGCTTACCACTAAACTGTGCTATCTCTAATTAGGGTACTGGGTTTTATAAATTATTTTTAAATAATAGTGAACTACTGATTAGGCTATACCTTATTAAAAATGAGAACACCTACTTGGACTTTTCCAATAAGAGTTTTTTAAACAAAATAGGTATCAGTAGTTAAGAGCAAGAAACTGCCAAAAAAAGGCAAAAAGAAAAAATCTGCTTCAGTATTTTGACCAATTCTGGACTTCTCAATAATTTCGCATTTTGTCACCCAATTTAGATATTCTATCCAGTGATGCTAAATCCAGTTAGAAACAATGATGATCAGTGAGGAGAAAATCCTCAATACTGATCAAGACAGGATTTTTTGTTAGTTTAAGTTTTATACCTAGTAAACATGGTAGATAACAAACTAATTCTGATATGGGTAGCTTGAATTAAAGTCCACAGACGTTAGCATAGACGTTAGAAAGGAAAATGAACTACCATATTTTGGAGTTGTATCAGTTGGCAGCCCTGGAATTTGTAGCCACAACAAAGACCACAATGTACAAGGAAGAAAAGGCACAATGTTAGATAGCACCTACCAAACCAGGCCTACTGCAATTGATTCTGTCTCTAGCTTCTCTCTGACCCCACTGTTACCCTCAAATCCCTCTCAGCTTCCATGCCGAGTTTTTTATTCTGCTGCTGTTTTCTCTCCACATAGCTTCTTTCCAAACCAACATCCATGTTCCACTCATCAACCACTGCTTTAGAAAGCTTCAGGCTGGATGGCCAGGCATGAAGTGCTGGCAGGTGGTGTAGCTGTTAGGCAGCCTTGTGTATCACAAGAGATCTGATGCTATCAAATTCCTTTTCCCCCAAAGACTAAAGAGAGCAAGCCTTTGTGAGCATGCAGGAGGGGGATGAAAACAGTTTGTCTCCTGAGCAGCTAGCCTTTGTCATATTACAAATGAAATCACTTAGGAAATTTAGAGAATTAATATCATAATGAAGACGGGAGTACCCATTAGGGTGGTCTAATGTTGCTCTGGAGAAATGTGATGGATGCCCAGTGGCTGCAAGCCCTTATTTGCAGAGAGTTACCTCTGCAGTTGCCATTAGGAAGATGTCTGAAGCAGAGGATCAGACACAACCATTGCAAGATGAGATAGTGTTTGACTGGTTTCCAGGGAACGGAAGGATACAAGCTTAGTTGTACCTGTCACTACGGCTCCCAGCATTTTCCCCCCTTAATGTCTTTTTTAGCTGTAGGAAGTTTCTCTTTAAAGATTCAGTGCTTTCCTAATGACATAAAGCGAGTAATGGGGAGCATATAAAAATGTTATATAGATTACAAATGGATTCAGTCTATTTTAAGACAATGTGTGCCAGCCCTAAAGAATGATTTTATTTAGCTTTACTTTTCTCTTGAAAATAAATTTAGCCAAAAATTCCGAAATGAATACACCACTGGCATCCCCATGTTCATTTAGCTTTCTATGTAAAACATCTCTCACTTTCCATGGCAGTATTTGTGCCTACCCAAAATCTGATCTGCATTTGACGCTCTTTTCTGCACTAAAGCCTAGAATATGGTACTTCCAGAAATTATTGTAAAATGTAATTGAATCCTCCTTTCTGGTACTCAAATCTCTTTCTCTCTTGTACTGCTTGCCAGTGACATCAGTATACATAATTGGAAATGGGAAATTTCCAAAACCCCACATCAATTCCAGACTAGATAAAAAGGAAGGATAATTTCTCTGAGAAAAATTTGGAATGGTGTAAAGGAAGGGAAAGGCTAAATATTTCCAGGAAAGTAAGACTATTTACCTACTTTTTCTCCACTTCACAACTAATCCTTTTTTTTTTTACATCTTTATTGGAGTAAAATTGCTTTACAATGGTGTGTTAGTTTCTGCTTTATAACAAAGTGAATCAGTTATACGTATACATATGTTCCCATATCTCTTCCCTCTTGCGTCTCCCTCCCTCCCACCCTCCCTATCCCACCCCTCTAGGTGCACAACTAATCCTTTTGTCTCTCAGATCGGAATTTTCACAATTAGTATTTCCTGTTACTGTGCCTGCCATCCACTGAGTAATATCCCTTCTCTGCAATATTTTTCTTCCAATGTCTATCCCTTTTCAAGACAAGTTTATAGAGTAGTTCATTCTCTTGATGAAGTCAAATGCAATTTTTTATTTGAGACTGCTGTAAAGACACAATCACCCAGATTTTGGAAATCTTGGTCAATTATAAATAGGAACAACTCAGAAATTATTCCCGGTTCTTTTCCCAGCATGCAAAAAAACAAAATAGCTAAACTTGCTTAATTACCAATTAGGGAGCAAACCTGTACTATTGTAGGATTTGGTTCAGTGAATATCCAGGTTCTTTCCATTGAGCTACTTTTGATTTCCTATTCTCTTCTGTATTCAAAACCTTTCAGGACAGCCAACCTAAAGGGTCAATAAAATCTCTTCCATGGAAAATGGTAAACACCAAAAGCAAGGTTCACCAAAAAGCTGAGCTAACTACTGTCTGGATTGTCTCTGGCCCCTTTTGAAGGGGACACAATTAACTTCATTAATAAAGCTTTATTACCGTTCCAAAACAGTATATTCTACTCACTCCCCAAACACAAAAGCTTGTTGATGATCCACATGTATACCTTGCATATCCATTTGGTACTTACTACATTTTAAATTTTCATTTCATCACATATCTTATGTCTTTAACCTTATCACATATCCAAGTCCTTTTCCCCCCAGCTATATTTTAGTCTCCCTAAAAGCAATACATATTTATCATTATAGTACTGAGTCCAGTAGTAGGCCTATTGTGAGTACTCCATAAATATTTGCTAAATGAAATCAAACTGATATAAACAGTAAATGCGATGAACTTTCTAAAACTCAATATAGATAAACAAATCCCCTGTGTGGAAGGGAAGGTATATGGTCACTCCTCTGCATTGTTTTACATTTCCTTCTGAAATGTTACATGCAAATTCCACTAATAAAGAAATGCATCGTCCCTAAAGTGAATAAAAACGTCCTAATGAAAGTAATGTACCCCACTAGCATTCAGTCCCTGAAAACACAAATGTGATCTTGGCCGGAGAAGAATCTAATGAAAACAATCACATTAAACATAGCTCTTCCCTGCTCAGTGCTCAGTAAGTGAGCAGCAGGCTTTCTCTGTCTAGCTTACAGAAAACAGGAGGTAGCAGTTTGCAAGGAGCAGTGTTTTAATGTGATTGGACTATAACAGACAATCTATTTACAGCATGCTCTGGGGAGCTTATAAACAAATGTTGAGTAATTTCAGCCAGCAGTAATTACCCTTGCAGCTGACAAGGATAGCATGAGACTTTCTCCTTCACCTTCAGCCCAGTCCAGAAGGCAGTGTACACAATGCCACTTCTAATTATTTCTGCATTTCTATGGCTAAAGACCAAAGTGTGTTATTAGTGAACATTTTAGAAGCTTTTTAAAAGCTTATTTATTAGGACAATTAAAAGGCATCACTATGACAGCAAATAAAAGGTTCCATTCTCAGGAATGCAGTATCAAATGAGCTTCTGCCCACTTACCTTGAAGGCAATGCGGACTTGTTTTGTGTTGTCTATTGTTAAGAGCTGAGACTAAAGCTTGGTAATAAAAAGAAATAGTATCTGGAATGCATTTGGTTTAATTCTGAGATATGCCTTTTGCTCTTAACAGTTTTTAAGTAATATAGAGCATATAACTGAAGTTAGTTCTCAAAAAGCATAGAATTTTGAAATGTGTGTGTGTTGCTTGATTACAGAGCCTGTTGGAGATAAAATACACATAGTCATACTATCTCTCTTCTTCTACCTCTCATGGGAGGCACTAGATTACGCTGGCTGGTTAAAGGATTTTATCTGGAGGGGTCACTGATATTGCATCAGTTTGACATAAGGAAGATGTTAAAAATTCAAAGATCTAAAAATAAACCTTTGGCAGATAAGCTCCTAATGGATGCTGAAGGAGTAAAACAATTATGCAGAGCAATCACCCTGAGCATTTGTAATTAACAATCAAATTACTTCCCAGAAGTGTCCAACAAGAGAACTTTTGTTGAACATTTCTATACGTGCCAAACTACCCCAAAGTAATTGGGGAAATCAGTGAACTGTGGTGTGTGCTGGTTCTCAAACACCACGGCCAGTTTGGCATTCACTGAGCTTCTGTCTGCCTCGGTAAGTTCTGTTCAGATCCCTACGATAGGAATTGACAGCAGATATCTAATCCCGCAAAGTATATTATTTACATTTTTTGATACGTTACATTACATTACATTCTGTCATGTTGCATTTCATCAACAACAGATAGAATGTTGCATAACTTCATGTGACATGATGACAGATTCTCTCTCTCTCTCTCTCTCTCTCTGTCTCTCTCACACACACACACACACACACACACACACACACACACCCCACAAAACTTTTAGAAGGTGGGTCTGAGGGAATGCATTTGAATTTGGCCCTAGAAGGATCATAGAAGCCATCCAATCATGACCAAATCCATGGGTCTTTCATGACAATAACATCAGGTTGCCCTGCATAGCGACACCTAAGCTTATTCATTACATACGTTGCCACTTGTTTGTAAATATTTTTAAATGTATCATTAAGATATACAATGGACCACAAAAGCAGGTTCTCAATGTTAAACAACAATATGCTGAAAACTGCCTTCCCTGAAAGAAACATCCAGAAGACAAATTAGAGTTTAGCAATACACCATCAGATGCACATCCCTGCCATTGCTCTGCTCTCATTGCTGAGACGTGGTTAGCAGACGGACAATAATTTTTCCTTGTTCTTTAGACTGGCAGGTGTCACTTTGGCCAGTGTGGTATGTGAGTGATGGATATTTTACAGCTGAAGAAATGAGAATGTAGAAATTCAAGAGTACCTCTGGGATTTCCCTGGTCATTGTGGGCAACGCAAGGGCAGGGCGGGCCGCTGTGCTAACGCAGGACTGCTGGTAGTTGCCACGGCTGCAAGCTGCTGCCGATTCACAGCGTTTTAAATAATATTTCTATTAGCAAGGGTGTGTTTCTTCTTTGATGGAAGGATGCAGAAAGCTGCTCTCTAGGCTGTCCATTGTATACTAAACTGCTCTAATTGTTTTCCTGTGCTTTATTCAGAAATCTGGTAAAAGCTATTTCAGTGCAAAATTGCTTACAGACTTAGCACTTTTGAACATGCAGGTTTTCATACACATTAATATAATTTATCAAAAAGCTGGAAGTTTGTTTTCCTCCTCCACCCAAAAGTGTCAAATTATTTTAGCTTTACCAAAAAAAAGAAGGAAAAACTTATTAGAAGATATTTAAGCTATGATAGTGGGAAATAATAACAGAATGCAATACAAGAGCAAAAATAAGAGTATGGTTCTCTTCTACCCGGATGTAATTGGGAACTTATGTTTTCTTGGGTTTAATCTAATTTTTATATATTAAAATTAAAGAGAAATTAAACATTTAAATTACAATGTAGGGGCTTTCCTGGTGGCGCAGTGGTTGGGGGTCCACCTGCCGATGCGGGGGACGCGGGTTCGTGCCCCGGTCCGGGAGGATCCCTCATGCTGCGGAGCGGCTGGGCCCGTGAGCCATGGCCACTGAGCCTGCGCGTCCAGAGCCTGTGCTCCGCAACGGGAGAGGCCACAGCAGTGAGAGGCCCGCGTACCGCCAAAAAAATAAAAATAAAATAAAATAAAATAAATTACAATGTAAAACGAAAGCTAGCTATAAAGCTTGAAGCATATCTAAGCTATATTTTAAACATGGATTTTCAGGCTCACCTTTCTCAATGAGATAAGTTTTTAAAAATATAATTATCCAAATACATTAATATGTAAGTTTAGTAGTATTTGAGGACAAGAATAAATGGTTAAAATCAGCAAAAATCTAAAGATTTTACAAACAAAATATTCTCCAAAATTTACAGGTATATGTTTAAAATAGAAAGATAAAAATTACTTCTTTTTAAAATATGATGCAAAACTATTAAGGAACTTATTTTTTTTAATACTGTTTCTGATGTTAAGATTACAAAGAAATGAATTTCTCTAGTTAAGTCTGAGTTATCCCTAAACTTTACATACCATAAACACAATATTAGAATTGTGCTTTTTGTTAAGACTATAGTAGCTATACTAAGATATACCCTTGTCCATTAAACTTGTAGAACTCAGAGAGTTCACTCAAACTAATTTGATGTAGAGAGGATACATTTTTAAAAACATCAAAGTTCTTAGGGCAATTGCTTAAAAGAATCATTATATGCAATGATACACAACAACACGAACACTAGGCTTTAGTTACAGGGATAGTTATCTGCCTTCATTTTGCATTAATTTCCTCCAGACCACTGCTGAAATATTACCTTGCAAAATTAAAATGGAAACCATATGTTGATTAGGGAAAACAATGTCAGGGCACATTTCAACATTCACTGAAAGAGTTAACACTGAAACTATCTCCAAAGAGAAAGAAGATATGTTGACTCAGATTGATGTTAGAATTTGTTGTTTAATGTCATTTGCCAAATGTTGTTTCATTTTTAAAGTAATTACTTATGTTAAATAAATTGAAGCATGCATGCAAGCAGCATGATATGAAATTAGCACTTTACTGTAATTTTAGGAACAGAAATAAGATTTTTCCCCATGAATGGAATAAAGCTTTTCCATAAAAACCAATAACATACTGAAAAACATACAGTCACAATTACTTTTTTCCCCACTTACTAATGCAAAGATAAATTCTTCTTTGGAAATCAAATATTTTCCTAACTACAGTGTTTCTTTAATTAAACTGTACTCTTTATAGTGATCAAATATAATTAGCAGTAACAAGTATTTAATGAAAACAAACTGCTACTCCCAAACCTTTACTACATGTTTTGTCTAAGTCCCACAGATGCTCCAAGGATCCCTGTCTCCATCACAAGTACAAAAACAAGCCCCCTCCCACTTTACCCAGCCCTATTTGCCAGTAGCATTTAAAACAACAGTAAAAACAACAACAAAAACTTTTGTAATTCTAAGTACTTTAGTTCACATTAACTCTTTCTCCTCTGCTCAAGGCATCGCTTCCAAAGAAGCTTAACACTTAGCAGTCCAAATATTTTATCGATTTATTGTTTAAAAATCTCATATGATATCCTCATATAATAAAGCATTACCCTGGTATCTTTATTAGTAAGTGACCAAAATAAGAAGAAAAGTGCCCACGCTGGACCCATTGACGGCTAGGTGCTATACTAAGTCCTCTGTAATTAATTGTGAGTGAAAGGGGGTTTGATTTTGCAGCCTCGTAAAACTTTTCCCACATGGCTGAACCCGCGGTCAGAAGACGTTAGGCAACGTTAACTGCCTGCACATTTCTGCAAGGCTCTCGAGGAACAGCTAGGCACTGGGGCTCCAATCCTGAGAACCTTGGGACATAAGACATCAGTGTCTACCTTTCATCTTTGCTGAGATTTGGAGTGGGTTCAGACCACAGAGGCTTCTTAATTCTCACTAATTCATTTGCTTTTCTGATTCACTTGGCTTGGGATAACCTGAGAATGATAATGAACCTGCAAGGGGAGGTCTTACTCCCTTGCCTTTGAATGTGCTCGGCATGGATCGAGGGCTTTCTGTGAATCTTGCAAGAGGAAAAGAATCTTATTAGCACTGATTGCTAGTCATGAGGTTTCCTCTAAAAATTGCTTTTGTGTTTTAACTCTTGCTTGCTTTCTGCAAAGCTGAGTAGCAGGGGAGAAAAGTTAGATTATTTATACAAATGATGTATATTTCTGGAAGCTGGGGTGATATTTTGGGGGTGTGATTTAAATCAAATCCTAGCCTCTAGCTTTTTGTTGGTCACCAAAAAGCAACCTCAGTGTTTCCTACTCTTTTCTGCAACTGATACTAAGTTCTTTCTTCATTCCCCATAGATAAACACACCCCTGTACCAGAGAGGGAGAGTTTTCCAAAGAAATACCGAAAGCTTCTTTAAAAAAAGAAATTATTCTTAGATTTAATTTACACAAGAGTTGTCAAGTTCAGAGGCATTTCCCGTGGTTTTGGAACTCTGTTGAATTGGCACTTTTGCTTTTACAATTAGTGTGTTGTGGACGTTTAACTTCTACCTAGGTAAGAATTTGTGCTTGAGATGTAAAAGTCAATAAATGAACTGGGCAAAGTGGTGTGTTTTAGTGAAGCAATAAAAAGGGCCATTTGGGTCTACTAGTCTAGCCGAAGGTGATCTTTCTTTAGATCTTGGGATGCTGAACTACTGACCAAACTATTCCCTTGTTCGATTGTAATTGTGCTTTCACATGTTCAGTTGTACAGGCTTCCCATGCACATGGTCACAGAAGTTATATTCAGCAGCTGCGATGAAATAGATGCACCAAGCTGCAGAAGAGGGCTTGACTCAAGAATTAGAAAGGGACATTGGTGGCAGAGCATAGTGTTAACACACTCTGGTACTTTACAAAAGGTGCGTAACCTCTGATGTCATGTGCTTATCCCCCATCTGGGGACTCTCTTATCAAGATTTTAAATTTCCTACACAGTCTGAGTGAGCAACCCATGACATCCATACGTGATGTTAGTAAATGAGTAGCATGGGCACAGGCCGCAAACCTAAGCCATAAATCATCACCACGTTTTGAGTATACAGAATATAAGAATGCTAAAGCAAGGAAGAGCCCTGGAGCTCTTCCAGTCCCACTCCCAGGGACTTAAAGATGACAAAACTCAGGACCAGGAAGTTTGGGAGATTTGTCCAAGGTCAAATAGCTGTTTAGTGATAGAGCTAGGAAGGGAATTCAGTATTCAGATCCCAAGTCCAGTGCTCTGTCTGAGACTGCGCATAAAGAGTGCTAGAATTTCCATGAAACTGTTTTGACAATACAGTGCACATGTTCAAGGGCTTAATGCTAAGGGAAAGTATTCCAGCAGTAAGCTGTCCTCCTAAGCCCACCACTTCTCCATTGACTTCCTGTTGCCTGACACCATTAGCTCTGTTTCCATTTTGACTCTTTCCAAGGACACCCTCTTTTATGTCTTCCCCGCCAGAGAATGTCTCCACTTATTAAAGTTGAGAAATCAGAGATCAAATTTTCACCCATTTACTTTCTTCATAATCACACTATACCCCTCTCTCCACACTGGGACTCTCTATTTCTGACTGAACTGGGCAAATCTTTACTAAAATACAATTTATTTACAATTTATTTCTAATTCCATGAAATCACTTGTTCGGTGCAATTTCATAAAATCTGTGATTTGACTTTTTATTTTATATTGGATTATGGTTGAAAGACATTCAATATGAGAAATACTTATGAAAAATGCATAAATGCTTCCATCAAGGAAACACGATCAATTCAAACAATATAGAACAGTGCATGGGTTTGAAAGCTGACAAATCTGGGCTTCTGACCTTGAGTAAGGTATTTAACCTCCCTAATCCTCAATTTTCTCTTCTATAATATATAAGGCTTATGAAGTCCTTCAGAACGCCTAGCACATAATAGGCTCTCAACAAATGTTAGCTATTAGTGTTGTTATTGTTGTCATTATTATTATTATTAGTGGCCTTGTTATTCTATTGGTATAAATAATATTAAAAAACATGGGTGGGGCTTCCCTGTTGGCGCAGTGGTTAAGAACCCGCCGGCCAATGCAGGGCACACGGGTTCGAGCCCTGGCCTGGGAAGATCCCACATGCCGCAGGGCAACTAAGCCCGTGCGCCACAACTACTGAGCCTGCGTTCTAGAGCTCGTGTGCCACAACTACTGAAGCCCACGCGCCTAGAGCCTGAGAAGCCCGCGCACCGCAATGAAGAGTAGCCCCTGCTCGCTGCAACCAGAGAACGGCCTCGCGCAGCAATGAAGACCCAACTCAGCCAAAAATAAAAGTTAAAAAAATAATAATTTAAAAAAAAAAAACAAAAACAAAACATGGGTGTATGGAGCATTGCAAAGCTAAAGTAACAGGATTGAATGGATTGGAGGACCATTCTAGAGAAAGAGGAAGGAAATAAATGTGAAAAGCTAATTCACAGCTCTAGCTCGAGAGACTGAAAGTGATGACATTACTTGTCACACCCTGAAGGGGTGAATCTTGGAAGCAGATGCTAATGAAGTGGCTTTGATAACTGTGGATTTGTGTCAGGTGAGGGCAACAGAGAGCTATCCAGACAGGCAACTCTGGAGGCCTGGAAGACCATGAACTTGGTTTGATAACCCCTAGGGGAAGCAGCAAAGCCAATTAGAGCTGAGGAAAGAGCCAAGAATACACCCTAACCAGGAGCTAGAGTCTCCATTGGGTCCAGAAGAAAGTCAAGAGTAGAAGCTGGGAACAAGCTAACTCACCAAGCAAAAACAAGGCAGAACACTTAAAACAGAGCTACAGTGGTATCAAGAGAGATACCAGCAGCCCCAGATATGGAGATTCCCTCAGAAAATCTTGTCTGTGGCCCCTTGAGAGGCAGCAGATGAAGAGCCTCCAAAGACCTGGCAGTTGTCTTTGGCCTTTGGGAGGGCCCTGATGACTCTGGAAGAAAAACAGAGTTTTAGAAGGGGAAGTTTGGGGTGGTGGTGGTCATGGGAGGCGAAAAGATGGTGTGTGCTTTAACATTCACAACTGAGGTGGGAGTGGGAGCATACAGTAGAAATGACCAGCCAAGAAAAAAAATGACCAAAACTTAGCAGGAAATCCAGGAAATTATTAGGAAGGTCAAAAAAACTAACATTTATTGAGCATTCACTATGTGCTGCCCATTCTCACTTAATCCTATTTATCCCATGCAGAAGGCATTATCATCCCTACTTCTGAGATGCAGAAACTGAGGTGTCAAGAAGTTAAGAAATGTATCCAAGTTCATATAGCTCAAAACGGAAGAACCATATAGAATTAGAATTGATATCTGCCTCGTATCAAAGCTCTTTCCATCCATCCCTGCTGCTCAAAATTGAAACCGCGAGAATGTACAAGTTCTCTGAGGGACAAAAAAAAAAATGTAGGCAAGAGTCAAAGAAGTCAAGTAAGTGTTTAATGCTACAGTGATTTCAGGAATTAGGACTGATAACACACTGTTGGGTTTGGCAATTGGGAAGACACTGGTGACCTTGGGAAAAGGAATTCCTGTAAAGTGATGAGGCCGGATGCCAAACTGTCAGCGAGGGGGTGGTGAGGGAATGATGGCTGGAATAGTAAAGTGCCCTTTGGAGAAACTTGGCAGGAAAAGTAGTAACTCCAAGGAATACCACGAGCTGGAGACATCTTTTTCTTTCACTAGAGATGTGAAAATATTTGTGGACAGTGACGATAAAGCCACTAGAAATCAATGTTCATTCACAAAAATGAGGGAATAATTACAAAGTGCAGTTATGCAGAAGGAAAAGGAAACCTCTGCCTGGTTAAAACTGTCCTTAAATGGTAGGAAAGAAAGAAAAGAACTAAAATTATATAGACTTACTGAGGTGGTATGAAAGACACAAGTATAGAGATATTTGGAAGTTTGGGTGAGATGGAAAATAGGAAAAACAGGGACTTCCCTGGTGGTCCAGTAGCTAAGGCTCCGTGCTCCCAGTGCAGGGGACCCGGGTTTGATTCCTGGTCAAGGAACTAGATCCCACATGCCGCAACTAAGAGTTCACATGCAGCAACTAAGATCCTGCATGCTGTAGCTAAGACCTGGCACAGCCAAATAAATAAATAAATAAATTTTAAAAAAGAAAGAAAATAGGAAAAACGAGTCAGATACCTTTGATCAGTCAAGTGAAAGACAAAGTATTTGCTGTAAATGAGATATCTTGAAGTGAATCTGGGGCCCAAAGACTGTGGATGAATAAACAAATGAATAAATGAATGAATGACATAGGAGAAAATCTTTGGTTAGTGTCAGAAGGGAGAGAATTCACCAGATAGACAGAACCTCATTATTAAGTGAATCTGAGTACTGAACAGCCTTATGTGTGTTGAAAGTTGGCAGGTCAGAGCTGTTATAAACTGACCCTTTTAGGGTTATACAATCCACCTTGTAAAATGCATCCCACTGTAGCCCAAGTGGGAGACACAGTGATTATACAAGCAGCATCAATCTGGCCTCTTTGAGATGTGGCTCTTAATATGTTGCATTGAAACCAAGACAGATAAAATTGTTTGCAGCCACCTTCTCCTCCTACCATATACAGAGTAAACGGCCAATGCATCACTTGCATAGGCAGAATATAGCAGACTTTGTCTTGATGCCTAACCTCCACCATAAAAACAAAAGCCTATTGTTAAATCTATATTTATTGGAGAAAAAAAGAAATTTTCCAGGACTCACACTGTGGACATTTAGAAAAAATCTTGCCTGGAATGAATAGATTTAATAACTCCCTTTGAAAGGGCAGGAAAACCTGGCTAATATATCAACCTAGCTATTGAAGAGATGAGGCAGAGTAAGGAGAGAGGGGGTGGGCTTCTGTTTCCTTTTACTTTTACCCTCAAAAATCTATGACAGATCAACTTCCCTTTATTGATAGAGTATTATCTAACAACTCAGTCAACATCCAAAGTACATACTTGAACAAGATAGGAAAAAAAAAATGACCTTTTCATCAGTCTTAACACTGAGTTGCTTGAATTCTAAAATTCAAATCTAATTTTAAGAAAAGAAGAAACTTTCTTCTCAGTACTGATGCCATTTATTCTGACGCAACTTGGGGTTCAAAAGGTTCTGTTAGCCTGACATTCTGGACACATCCATGAATTCAAACTTTTTTCAAAAACACCTCTACAGAGGCACATGTTGATTTAGGAAGTGTCCACATGACAGTAAAACAACCAATCAATTCAGTGAAAAAAAAAATCAATTGATTCAATAAAAACATCAAACAGGCTGTTTGCTGTCATGAAGATCAAACTACAGTTTGACAGAACTTTTACTTTTTAATCAATGGTATTGATGTCCATAAAACAGCCCATGTTCACTGTATGAAAGAGGACCAAGTTGCTATTCGTGAGATTATTTCAAGAAAAGAGCACAAATGAAAACCTCAACTTCAGGGCAAAATCTTAACTTCCACTTTGCATCTCTTCCCACCACGTCTAATTTCTTTATTATTAACCTCCTTCAAAAAGAAATTTGTTTTGTAACGTGGTGCCGTTTATTATACAGCACGATATACTCAGGTAATGTTGCCATCATAGTGAACAGCATCTTATATGTTCATCTTTAAAAGAAAGGTGGTAGATTTTCACCTTCCTTTCTTTAATGCATCATTCTTCAACCTTCTTGGCTGATATGTCTAGAATTTGTAGCATATCCATCATTATCTAACTGCCAACTGTTTTCAGAGGAGCTATTGCTTTAAGCTCATTATTTCTTCCGATTGGAGAATCTGCAGAGCCTCTTTCTACAACACAGCAGCCAGCATGGTACATGTGTACAGATGAATGGTCGGGTTGTCCTTCAGAGACTCTTTGTACCCAGCTCTGCTCCTGAACTACAGCGTATAATGAGCAGCAAATGCATACTCACGTGCCTTGAAAGTGTACAGTGAAACCGTTTAAAAAATGCCAAAATAAAGACCACATTCCATAAATAAGCTGTTAGTATAACCATGTAGTTCCACAGGGTTTCCTACTTAACCTAGGAGTTTGGGGATTATCATGACTCTTCTATAATTAGTTTCCTCAAAACTTCCTTGAAGTCGAGTACAGTTGATTGGGCAGTTGCCTTTCAAGAAGAGTTATATGAGCTACACTTTGGGAGCCTTGCAACTAAATCTGAGAGTGAATGATGAAAGAACCAACATGCAGATTGTGGGGAGAGTAGGCGAAGACTCCATGAATGTTATTAGTTTAAAAGTCTGTGCAATCCTATCCATAGACACTGAGTTACAATCAGAGAAAAAGATGTGTGTCCCATCCTGTTCTCTATAACTCATTATTTAACAACCGAAGTTAACAGATATAGATGTTTCAGAGTTCAGTTTTTGGATTTTTTTTTTAAGACTGAATGGTGCTTGGAAATATTGAAAATGTAAAATCTGATCTGTCCTATTCTCTAAAGTCTATCTGGGGACATGAGATAATGGGGAGGAGATCTGCAAATAATTGCGAGGTAACCAAAATAAAGCATGTTTTTCCCCTCCTTTTCTTACAACATGGGTCAAAGCAAATATACGTTAACACTCCACCATGATCAAACCTGGTCTTGTACATTATGTATTGTTATTGTTTTCATTAAAACAAAACAAAAAAGAAAAGCCAAGAGGATTAGTTATCTCAGCTGTAAATATCTGAGTTACAGAAACACAGCTGGAGAGGCATGGTTTACTCCCATTCCACAGTCTTTCCCATGGGTAAAATCAGCAAGGCTCTAATGAGGTCTAAGAGACAAAGACGTATTGTCACTGACTCCTGCCATGCTAACACTCAAGTGCACCACCTGTAGTGATCTAGAGTCATTCTGGATCTTTAGGTATTGATAACAATTCTTTATGATCACATGAATGGATCAAAATCATTTGTTACCATGAAAAATATGAATCTACACACTATGATGTCAGCAAGACTATTAAGAAAATCTGTCATGGAAAATAAACAAAGGCATTATACCCTAGGCCATCGGGTGTTAAAGTATCAAAAAGGACAATCAGAAAATAACTATTTTTAACCTCTCAGCAGGGCTATAAGCTGCTGCTGCTAATAGTTATATATACATCGGAGAACTGAAAGATGGAAGCTGTTCTAAAATTTTAGATTTTGTCACAATATATCATTCTATTTTAAAAATAGATCAATGAAAGATGCTCTTCTTTTGAAGACATTTCTGTGCTGCTTTATACGCAAATTTCTTTTGTGGATTCTATTTATCTTCTGGCCAATTCTTTTTAAGTCCAAAAGTAAGGATTGTCCCAATTTTCTAGGTTCTTATGAAAGAAAGAATAAGCTATCTATAGTAGTTCAGTCACTAAATATCATGTTTCTATGAAATTTAAAGGCCATGGACCAACTAAAAGTTTTGATTGTAGAAAATATCACCAATGAAACATCTCATTTAGACTCCATATAAGTAATGAGCAGTTGAAGGTGTGTTGGAAATGTCCTTTTAAATATGAGGTCACTAAGAAGATGCTTACCTTTCATGTTTTTAATTAAAAATTTTATTGAGATAATTGTAGGTTCACGTGCAATTGTAAGAAATAGCACAGAAAGGTCCCCTCCTCACACACACTTTGCCCAGTTTTCCCCACTGGCAACATCTTGCAAAACTATAGTATAATACCACCATCAGGAAATTGACATTGATACAATCCACCAACTGTATTCAGAGTTCTCCAGTTTTACTTATACTCACTTATATGTCACTTTATGTTTTAAAGATTTCAATATTCCAATATATGAATTATTTTTATTACACTTTGTTAGAGTATGTGATGGGTGGGTGCCATTTGGTGCCTGATTCTAAAGTTAACCATCTCCCTGGTTCTTTAAAATAGCTAGTTATTATGTTTGGCCAAATTTAACTTCAAGAACTGATTTGTCACATGACAGTGATGGTAGCATAGTCCAAGACCAAGACAAACGTTAAACAAGAACACATTAATGCTTACGAGCAATGTGGCTTACTTCCCCCCCACCCACCCAAGAAACTGGGTGCTTTGAAGAACACTAAAAATATGATAGATCTTTAAGTTCACTCCTGTGTGCAGCAATGGGTTGATTTTTGTCATTATTTTTATTGAGTGCCCTCTAGGTATATAGTTCTATATGAGTGAAAGGAAATAGTTTTATGAATAGAGACACATCTGGAGGACCCAAAGTCCTGAATTCTTGCCTGAATCCTATTGCAAACCTCCTGAATATAATCCCCTAATGGCAATTTCGATTTTCCCTGTTTCTCCACCAGTGAGTTAAAAATTGTGCAGTGTAATAAGGCAGAAAGTACTGACACAGTAAAATTGAAAAAAAAAATCATTCAGTTTTTCTCCTCTGCTTTTAGAACATTCTGTCCTCAGTCATAATAATAGTATAACCTCACATTTAAGTATTTACTATATGCCATGTTCTATTCTTAGCCCTGTTTATGCACTACCTACTTTCATTACTACCACCCCCAAAGTAATCTAAGAAGTAGAGACTGTTATTTCCATTTCATAGATGACAAAACTGAGGCCTGGATCATTTAACTTACTCAAGGCCATGCAACTTGTAATTGGCAAAGTGGGATTTTGAATTACAGTTTCTTACCCCAATATCCCTGCCTTGCTCTTACCCACTACATTGTAATGCTTTCCTCTCTATTGTCCAAGTGTTCTCTCCTACATTGGGTCAAAAGGAAAAAATGACTTCTAGGAGCTATCGTTGTGCTCTGAGGACAGTCACTGAGATTTCTCTACATTGTGAAAGCGTTACACAGGGATCTGAAAGAACTAATAATAGGAGAAGAAACCTCCCCCAACCAATCCACTTCTACCCAGAACAGGAAAACTAAAAACAAACAAACAAACAAAAACATGAAAATTAAGTTTCTCAAGAGTAACTCTGATAATTCACAATTCTGAAGCAAAATTACAGTTACAGTGCTAGTTTGAAAAAAAAATAACACGAAAAACCCTAGTGGGTGGTCATTTGCACACCACTTGATAACCAGCAGGAAGAGTAAAAGTAGAGTCTTTTTCCAGGAAAAAACCATAGAGTAACTAAATAGTAGGCACATGCATATCCTATGCTTTAATCCAGAAGCACTGAATTTATGAGTCCTCAGAGGCCTTTTAAAAGGGAGAAGAAGAATCCGGGGCTGGTAGTCTTCAGAGGACACTGTGCAGAGAACAAAGCCCTGGATGGCATCAAATCAAGGGATTCCACCCCCCTAAGAGGTTGTAATAAATCTCAGGAGAGACACCCCACAGCACCAAATGGATCTCTCAGGGCACATACATAAAATGCCTTCATTCCTAAGGCATCAACATTCCTGCCTAAAGAGCCTTCATTATAAAAGAAGGTAAGTACACTTCTGTCAGACTCACGGACCGGCTGCCTGCAGCCTGCAATCCTGAAAATAAGGAGTCCTTGCAGCGCGGGATGTTTGATGAGTAACTCAGCAGCAAACTGAACCTCATGGCCGGAGACTGCTGGTGTGCACGCCCCATCGTACAGAGAGACAGATGGAGGTGATGAGCTGGGGATGGCTTCCAGTGCAGATGGGGTGTGGGAAAGGTGGCTTGTTAATAACACTGCTGTTCCAAGCAACTTCTTGTCAGCAGTCAAAGTTTCAGGATCATGGACCTGTGGCTTCTTGAAAATTGCTGCAGGGCTGACATAATTCCTGGTGTAGTTCCATAAAAAAATAAGAAAAGTCTTACAACACTCCAAAGGGTTATGGTAAGGCCAGTTGTGTGAAGTGACTGACATCTGATGAAATCTTCTAGTCTTGCAGTATTCATACTATTCAAGAATGAGATTTTTAGAACTAATATTCACATTAACCACACCTTTTTTTTCTTTTTTCTAGCAGAAGCAAACAATCAGTCCCAAAGCACTTTCTTTCTTGAGATCTTTTTCTAAAAAGATTGTCAATGCACGCTGCAAAGCAATTTTTGATGTGAGAACAATCAAGTATGTGGCTCATTGTAGAAGGAGTTCATTTTCAGACAAGGTATCAGGCCAGAGCACTGAAATTTCTGCACTAGGTCAGGTGATCTTTACTTAAAAATATGATTAATACAAAACCAAATAGGAAGATTAATTTGAGCATTGTTGGAATTTGACAACGTAATTACACACTAGCTTTTTTCTCTCACACTATCGAAGATCATACTCTTACAAAATGATGATATTCTTTTCTTTTCAAAAACTACAAATCATAATAAAACTACAAAACATAATAAAATTATGTCTTCCTGGGATAAGCAATACTGAATAAATGTCTTCCTGAGACATTTCTTACTGAGAAGGTTCAGAACTGACAATGAGTATGACAATAATTTTTAACTAATTTATTGATCCTACAATATGGACAAAGTTTAAAGTTTCTAGAATCGTTCAAACTGGAGCTTCCTTTTGTCAAAAATTAGATGCTGGTATTCAGGTATTGATAAATTATAAAATGTATTCCATAGTTTCCCTTTTTCTAAAACTACTTTTTTTTTCCTACCATTGTGAACTCTAACAGATGGATAACACTAACAGAGTGCTAGATAGAGGTCCACTTATATCCCTAAGAACTAGAAAACCCTAGTTTCTCAATGCTTGAGACTATACAAAAACAACAATAAACCCTTATATCTTGGGTGAAGGGTTCATATAGGTCAGCCACACATTAGCATGGAAACATATTTCTCTAACCAAATGAGTCAGTCATTTGAAAATATTATTGTATTATCTAAAGTTATGTCACCATTATGCTGTTTTTAAGAAATAGGTGAGGGGAGGATGTACAGGGTGTACACTATATCAGTCCAAAACGCACAGAGAAAAATGCTGGTCATTCAACTAGATAGTTGAATGTGAACTAAACCGTGAGATGAAATTAAAAGACACAAAATACACGCATGGATTTTCACTTACTTGAAGACCACCTCAGCACAGGAGAATGTTAGCTCCAAAAGAGTATGGTTGCTGCTAAAGCTAGAGAAGACAGACATCTACCTGATTTAATCGCTGTAAACATATTTTATTTCCTACTTTCTTTGCCCTCTTTTAAAATCAATAAACATAATTCATTTTAAATGGATTCCGGATTCTGAGTTCCAGTCCCTCTTCTATTGCATGATACACATATGACTTTGAGTTTTTCAAGCTCTAGGAGTTTCAGTAATTCATGTTTAAGTAGTCTTGGGGATCCCTGGAAGAGTAAAGTGAGATAATGGATACTACATATCTTTGATATCTGTAAAGCACTATGTATATACAGATTCCTTATTATTATGATTAATATCAAGATTTAGGATTAAGGCATTTGACCCAACAAGAGGCTATTATGTGCATAAATTTACATGATAATAGTAACACTTCATTAGGTTAGTATCAATGGGGGTAGTTCATTAGAATCTGTAGGAACGGTGCCATTTGATTAAACTAATGCTGGCCGAACACATCATATGTACTGGGTGCTATGGGAGGCCAGTTAACATACAGATGGCACTTAATCCCAAACTAGTACCATTATCCCCATTTTACAGATTAAAATATGAAGGTTCTGAGAGGCTGAGTGTTTGCTCAAAGCTACTTAACTGTTAGATTTTAAAAGGAATTATCTACAGCTAGAAGCACCACCAGAAAGAAACAAAATCATACTGGATACCTAAAGTCAAGTTACATGTTCTGTCCAATGTAAAAGTATTAAGGTGACAATGGGACGGCATATTTTTAAATTGGTTCTTTCCTGCTTTAAGTGTAGTACATAAGAGAGAAACATTGCTTCTATCCCTGTCTCTCCCTAAAAATTAATGTTATTACATAAAGCCACCTACTGTGAATTAGTCGGGATCACCAGAGGGGAAAAAAAAAAAATCTATAAACTGTAGTCATGCTGTATGCTAGATATTTGTTGGGAGTGACTGAGCCAGAATCTGTGGGGTCTATGTGGAGTGCTTCAGAAGCACAGGGCTAGCAATCAAAAGTTAAAAAAAAAAAAAAATTAAATAAACATAACCTACTAGGGCATTTTATCAAGCTGTAAGACAAATAGACTTCTTTTTTAAAAGAAAAAACGTTGACATATTTTTCTCTTTCACTTAATCTTTGACTGCCTTTCAGGTGGGGGAAGGGTTGAAGTTGGAAGTGAGAGCAAAGTGATGAAGGAAAGCAGCCGGAGTCTGTCTCTCTAATATTGCTGCTAATCTGCTCCCTGCTGCCAGCCCTGCCACTCAGCAGACTCCTAGGGGCTGAGCAAGTATTACAGAGAGCCAGGAAAGGGAGCTGTGGAGGGAGAAAAAAGAAGAGAGAAGGAAGAAATGGATGTGGTTGGGGAAAAAGGAAGCAGTAAAATCTTGTTTGTAGCAGACAAACATGTACTCCCCCCAAATCCCTAATTTAGTCATGTTTCAATTCAGTGTCAATCTCTTTTTATGTATGTATGTAGGTATCTATTGGCTATATATATATATTGGCTATATCTATCTATCCAACTGGCTATGTATTTACTGTAAATTATAAGTGACTTCTCACTGAGAGCATGTGGGCTTATTATTTTTTATTCATATTTAAACATTTCATCCCCAACTAGCTAGGTATACATACATAAATAGGCACACACACTCTAGTTTAAAAAATCAGATAAATCTACTTATAAATAAATAGTTACTGATCTGCTGCTCTCTGCAATGTTGCCAGTTCACACAGTAGACCCAAATGATCTGTTTTGCTTCTGGACCTTTAGTTTAACTGAAAGATGATGAAAATGATGTGCTGCTAAAAGGTAGCCCATTAGGTTTTCGTCCTAAGGACACTGAAGAATAGGAGACAAGTAGGTGAGCTAGAATCATACTCTTGTTTGCTCATTCCCAGTTAATCTGTAAGACTCTTTTCTGGGATAAATCATCCGGCAGGACTCTTTACTATGGAAGAACAGCCCAGCAGGTAATACACACAGTCAGTAAGCTGCCAGCTTGTTGACAGCCAGTGGGGTGGATTTCATACTCCATGGGGATGTTAGCTTCTAGGGAGTTCAAAAAGAAGCCCTAGTGAAGACAAACTCCAAGATAGTAATTTTGCCTGTCAGGAATGCATACGAGCCACATTTAGCAGTGGCCTGACTTGTCCAGACTCTAAAGAAGATTTTGAAAGGACAGGAAAATCACCCAGGATTCCTTTTCTAGCCATTCCCAGCCATTCCCAGCCACCAGAAACCACAGCCTTAAAATCAAGACGGTCTCAGCAGGAGAGCAATGGGTCACAGGAAAAGAAATTTCCATGTGGCAGGGGCAGACGGTCTACCTGGAACTCTACTCACTTCCAGTGAACTGTCTTCATTTTAAACCTGAATCCCTCTCCTCCTCAGAATGCTTCTTATGGCAGGTGAATCCACTCTCATCGCAGCTCACGACACATTCCACTACAGATTTTTATATCGTGCATAGATTTCTAGAAACTTTTTCTTAAAAAAAGGCTAGAAATGACAAGAAAAGTCTTCTGAATAAGAAGAAAAGACATTTTCCTTGCAATGAAAACCTACGTTCACCCCACAAATACACAAAATATTTTTACTTTCCCTCAGTGCCTTGATCTTATTAGAGAGATAGACAGAAGGCATTTAAAGTGCTTAATTATAAAAAGCAGTTACTAATCAATACGTGAAGGACCTCACTTCTCTAGAGTTACTACTGACTTGAAATTTTTACTTTACAATGATTAGCAAATAAGAATACTTCTACAAACAGCATTAAATTGGATTTTTCTTCTTCATAAAGAGAAATGTTACATGGATGGCATTTCTTAGCAGTGATTGTCCTAGATTCTTAATTTATGTAGATTATCCATCTTAATCAAATCAACCAAGTTTTGTGAACATGGTCCATGTACCTGAACATGGAGATCAATTTCTAATATAGAAACTGCAACATATTGCCTGTAGTTATTATAAGGCATTGTGGATATATCTATAAAGGGATTTTTTCATATGTGGGTTTCAGGTAGATAGAAAAATAGGTAGAAGACAGATTAGATAGATAGATGATTGATAAAGATAGTAGGTAAATATTGATATAGATAAAACTAGATATAGTGATAAATATTCCTCACATTTTACTTTCATGTGCCATTAGTGCATAAAGGTCATGTATTTGAATCTGGAACCAGCAAGTGAGACTGTTCTTAACCTCAGTCCTAAGCACCAGTATTTTATCCTCATCTTTGAACTACCCACCCTGGCCTGCCTTATAAGGCATCAGCAGTTATCATACATTCTCATTCTAATCAGGCCTTGTTTAGAATTAGAACTCCCTGGAGGATAATAAGCATTTGCCCTAAGGCATGGGTGGGGAAGGTGGTGGTTGACAGGGCAAAAATATCATGGTGCTTCAGGAATTCCATCAAGTGGCCCAACTTCAGGGCAGAGGTATTCTAATCTGGATCCTAACTGAACAATAACTAAACTGTACTATTTGCTGAGCACTATCTTTGCATTTACTTAGTATCTATATTTTATTCATGTATTTATTCTTAATGATTGCTCCATTGTTCTTTAGTTGTATGGAGTTAGTCTTAGCTTGTAAACTCCTACAGGTAAAAGAATATGTTAGTCTAAACCTATCTTACCCCCATCCCATCTTTCAATTCTGTATTTAAAGAATAAGCACTTGATAATATTATTTATGGGTTTGGTAAAATACCTTATTATGATTTTGGAGCATATCATATTCTTCTACCTTAGATAAGTGCCAATACCGTAACGCTCTTTTTATTTATCTGGGATTTGATTATTTTTTCCTAATTCTAATAGGAATATAAACCCTTCCATAAATAAAATGCTTAGCAAAATACCTGTTAATAGCAAGGGCTCAATATATGTTAATTAGCCTTTTGAGACAGTATCCATAGTGGTAAGTTCATGGGCTTCAGGTTCTATCATTCCCACATTAAAAACTCTACTATATAACTCTTTGCTGTTTGAGCTTAGACAAGTCACTTGATATGTCTACAAGTAATATTACATTCTTCATAGCCTTTGCCGTGAACTAATTCATGTGAAGCACTTAGTACAGTTCTGACTGTATGGCACAAACTTTTAAAAAATACTATCTTCCCAATAGTTTTTGTCAGGCCATCTAACACTGACTCTTCTTTTGGAGACTTCTGGAACCTTTTCTCTTTTCTATTACAACCCAGGCTTTTTTCTTTCCTTCTGTTTCTGTGTCCATCTATTCTGATTCTTCTGCACACACTTCTCTTTCTCCCCTGGATCCTTAAATGTGGAGATTCTCTAAACTTCAGATCTCAGAACATTTTTTTTCACAATACATTCTAGACTTAGACCACCTCATGAACTCTCAAAGGTTGCATTTCTATGTCATCATGTATGACCTTGCTTCATAAATCTCAGAGGAAAAAAGAAGATTTAGGCAGGAATACCTCCACCTTCCCCCCATAAAATCTCTAAGCCCACCTGCATCTGCCCTGTCCTCCTTGTGTCACTTCTGTACAACAGAGGTGTAGTTTTTTCCTACAAAAAAACAAAGACCAATTCCTTCACCTTTACTCCAAATCTCATCAGCTTCAGCCTTCTCCGGGACTTTGTTACATCTGTTTTCATCTCTTGTTCTACTTAACCTCTCCCTTTCTACTCAATTCTTCCCCTTGGTGTTCAAATATGTTTTAACAGTTCTTCCATTTAAAACAAAATGCAACCATAATAAACTTCCCTTTTCCCCACATCTCCTTCCAGCTCCCGCTTTAATTTTTTTCTCTTTTACAATCAAGCTTCTGGAGGGTGTTGCCTATTTGCATGTTTCCTCCACTTCCTCATCTCCCATTCACTCTTCAGCTCAATCCAGTCTGACTTTCGGCTCCATCACACCAAAACTATTTTCATTAAGGTCACCTATGATATCCGTGATGATATCTAATGGACATTGTTCTGCACTTACCTTTCCTGACTTATTAGAAACATGTAAAATACTGGTCTACATAGCTTGTTTTCCATGACACCAGACTCTCTTGGTTTACCTCAGACACTTCTACATAACTTTAACTCCACTTTGACTAGTATCACCTTACCCTCTACCCTATCTCTAAGTGCTGATGTGCCTCAAGTCTTGGCTCAGATCTGTCTTCTCACACTTTAAATACCTTCTGCATGCTATATATTTCCATATCTCCGTAACTGCCTACACCCTGTATTCTGAGCTCAAAAAACTTGATAAGCTACCTACTTATTATCTACAATTAGAATTGTTATAGGTGCCTTAAACTTATATTTTCAAAAACTGGGCTCTAACTAGTTTTAAATGTTCCCAGCCTGATACAATGGCATCTCCATCTACTTAGTTGAAATTGGAAACAGTCTACTCAATTATTCTTAAAAGAAATTCTCTTTCATACCTCCTTCTCTCTTATTTTCCATCTATGATTCATCACCAAATCTTCCAACTCTACCTCCACTTTTCCTTTACACTACTACCATGCCAATCCAATCACTGTCATCTCTCACTGGTATTATTATTATTTTGGCCATGCTGTGCAGCTTGTGGGATCTTAGTTCCTCGGCAGTGAAAGCACAGAGTCCTAACCACTGGACCACCAGGGAACTCCCTCTCACTAGTATTTCTGATATAACCCCCTAATTAAACTATCTCCTTTTTTGATCTCCATCATCCACCCCACCTCCTAGAAGCCACACAAAAAGATGCAAATCTTAAAATTCATCTATAATTTGCCACTCTCTTAAAATAAATTCTAAAATTCTTAGCATGGTCTAAAAAGCCTTGTATGATCGGGTCTCCGACTCCCTTTACAATTGCATCTCAGGGTTTATCTCCCTTTATTCTCTAAGCTTCAGCCACTCTCAGATTCTTTGAGTTCCACGAATACTTGCAGCTTTCTCTAACTTCAGCATTTCCATACATGCTGTTCCTTTTGCCTGAACTATATATCCAGCATCCTTAGCCCAGGTAACTCTTTTTTTTCAGGTTTCTACTTAAGTTAAACATCTTCAGAAAAAGCTTTCAATTTCCCATAATTAAAGTCAGATACCAATTATAATGCTTAATTCTATCACTTTTTCTTCATAGAACTAGGAACCCTTTAAATAATACGTCAATTTGTATGACAATATCTATCTGCCATGGTAAACTCCACGGAGGCAGAGACCATGTCTACTTGTTTACCATCGTATCTGTAATACAGAATTAGGCAGATGGTGGGTACTCAATATGTTTTAATTGAATGACTATCCAAATGTCTATAACCCTTGTCTAGCCTTGACCCCACTCCTGAAAAGCAGACTTCCATTTCCAAATGCCTACTTGACATATCCACAGAAATAAAACACCTTTAACTTAGCAATTAGCAACAAAACATACCATTTGTCCCCTCCCAACCTGCACCTTGCATTCCCTATCTTTGTTATTGGCATTTGTCACCTTCCTCCATTTTGGAATCTCGAAGTAACTTATTTCCTCCCTTTCTTTCCCTCTTGATAGCCAATTAATTGTCCAAATTGGTCACGTCTTCCTCTGTGGTGTTTCTCAAATTTACCCTTCCATTTTTATTTCTACTGCTAACTTCCCATTCAGGCCTTCATCATCATTCTCCTAGACCGACTGAATTGCCTTTCCGCCTCCAATACTGGACTTAGTCACTGCATTCTCTACATTGGAACGATTGAGACAGCGTAATGGTTAGGAGCATGGATTCTGAAGCCATTACGCCTTGACAAAACTCTGGCTCTGTTTTTTCCTAACTTTGACTGTTACCAAATTGCTTAACCTTCTTGTGTCTTATTATAAAAGGAGGATATTAATGATAACTACATGTGGTACTATGGTGAGGGTTAATGAATTAATATACATTACACATGCCCAGCAATGCTTGGCACTTACTAAGCACTCAAATAAATATTAGCTAGTGATATTGTATTGTTAAGACTAATATTCTAAAAATTCAAACTAAATCATGTCACTCCCGTCCATGCCCCACCACTGCCAACAGAACAATACTCAGACTCCTATTTAAGATACTCAACAATCTGAATTCAGCCTATCTTTAACACTACCCAGTTCAAACTTCAACTCCTAAACTCCAAAAATACCAGATAAATTCAGAGTCCCCAATTACAACATGTACTTTTATGTTTCCATGCCTTTGATTATGTTATACTTTCAACCTGCAATGACTACTCCACATCTTAAACACTTATATATTCAAAGTCAAGACTATTTTCAAGGATATTCCTGAGTCTCTTAGGCAGAATTAATTACTTTTTATTGTGTCTCCCCTAGCACTTGTGCCTCTATTTAGCACTAATTTTGGTTTGCTTTACATTACTTATTTCATTCTTTTCTGCCTCCTTACCAACTATCCCCAATGATGCAATAAGCCTGAAAGCTCCATTAAAGCAGCAACCATGCCTTAAGCACCTCAGTGTATCACATAATATTGAGTGGTATCTGGCAAGTTTACCAGCCAGTAGCAGATACTCAACAGTTATTTGCTGACTTTAATTGAAAAGGAATTGAGTAGTTTAAGGATTTGACAAAAATAAGACACTTTCCCTTTTTGGAGACACTACCTAGATAGCATAATGATAGAGCAGTACTTATTATTGACATTATTGCCAACTATTTAATCATACCTTGTATCAGTGGAAAAAAATATTATTTTAAACACTCTGTTAATATAAACTATTATTGGGAATTCCCTGGTGGTCCAGTGATTAGGGCTCCGTGCTTCCACTGCAGAGGGCATGGGAACTAAGATCCTGCATGCCACACAGCACAGCCAAAAAAATATATATATACACATATATACATACATATATGTATATATATACTATTATTTTCTAATTTAAAGTAAATTATATTATGAATATTTAGCTTATCAGTAAACTATTTCCTTATAATAAAGACCAGGGATGTGATAGCAATCATTCAAGCATTTTATATTTTAAACGTTGATGAATAAAACATTCTGAAGCCATTTTTTCCCAAAATAAAAAAGAATGCTTTGTTCACTCTCCTACGTAATCTCTCTGTTTACCAAATCTCAGAACAGTGAGAGGTTTGACTTTTTCTCTTTACAGCGAAATTATTAACCTGAGGAAATGTAGTATCTTCAGGGGCTAGTAATGGAATCCTGAACAAAACTTTGAAATTGCATAGAGATGTAGTGTCAGTTAACCAGAAGTTTTTATTTCCCCACTCCAAACTGCAATCTGTCTCTATTTGGAGCAGGATTTTTGTCTTTTTGGCAACCTCTTTGGCCAAAATTGAATATAAGCAGTCAGTGCTCTTTTAAAATAGTTCAGCAAGGCCAGAAAGGAAAATTGTGCCAAACAATCCTCCTATTCCAAGACCTATGATGCTTGATTTTTAGACCCAAAATCAGTCTAGTCAGGGTATCTCCTGGCTAGGACCTCATCTCATTATTTTTTCAATTCATATTGGATCCACTGTTAAGCTATTTTCAGTCATACATATTGACCTAGATTCTCCCACAGTGTAAGCTATTCCCCAGGAGTATGCTAGGTACTTGAGGAAACTGCATTAACACTTTCAGGTATGGTATGATAACTGGTTTTCTGATGGATGAAAAGAGCTACCTCCCAGGATATTAAAAGATACCTTCATATCCTGAAGAGGATTTACTCAACTTTGCTAAGTGTCTGCTGTGCAAACCAGGGGAAACTCAGAAACTAGGAAAAACTGTTCACTAAATAGAAGGCAGGCAAATATTTAGATAATAGATTTTTTTAAACCTTCTAATAGAAAGTACAGTGAACGTTTATAAGCTAGCTCCTTATTACAGAAAAGTCTTTGACTCAATACTAAAGTTAGCACAAAATTAAGGTCCTATTTTGAAGATCATAAATGATAACTTCCTCCAAAAGCATCCTTCTCCCAGTCTCTGCCACCCATCAAAGGGTCTTCTGTGGTCTTTTAAAGGTGGTGCTTTACTTTCTCTCAATTGAGCCTTAAAGCAGGTATGTATTCATTTTTTTAACCATATTATTAATTAGTAGAGAAACCCAACTCAAACTAGCTTCAGCATGAGTAGCTGATTGTTGTTGGCTCTCCTAACTAAAAAATTCAGGGATAGATGTTTGAAGAATGGATTTAGGGGTTCAAATACCACCCAGCTCATTTGATCTTTCCACTCTTTCTTCATTTCTTCACTTCTCAGCTCTTCTTTCTTCTGCATTTGGCTTCGTTCTCTCGTGTGTTCTTTCTTCATAATGGTGGCCCTTGTACAGCCCCAAGCATATCAGCTTAGCAAATCAGCAAAAAATAATGTTTCAGTAAAAGTCCCAGCATACTGTATAGTTGTTGCTTGTTTACAAGCATATCTCCCTCAATAAACCCTGTGCCTCTCATGGTCAGAAGCTGTTTCTAGTGAGGCAAGGAGTATCTAGTATGTGGAGAGATTTAGTAAATGTTTGCTGAATATGGGAAAAGTGGCTCCAACTTTAAACAAAATACTTTCAACAATACATTTGCAAATACACTTGCACATTCATTTTACTCCCAAGATATATGTGGCAATAGTTACTTAGAAGGAGACTACAAAATTCAGTAGGATTTAATGGCCTTCCAATTGTTTAAAAACAGTACTGATGTATACCACTATCTTTGAGGTTTACTGCTACTTGAAAAAATACTGGTGAGGGGACCATGGAGATGAATTAGAACTTGACTTAAGCTAAGGTTGTTGACGATTCAAATTTATTACCATCGAAAAAGTAAAAAGCTGTTTACTTGCTTCTTTGAAATATGCCAGTAGGTTTAACCCCGTCCTAAGCTAAAATCTCTTCTCTCTTCATTAGAATCTCTTCTAGGCAGGAACGGAGGTGTACACAGAGGTCCACAGTTAGACTTGAGCTTTCAGTTTTGGTGGCATCCAATTCTTATGACTCCAAAATAAATTTACTGACTAGGATTATCAATTCATTTTACAGCTTAACTTCCTTTTAAAAATGACCACACAGAAGCTTCAATAAATATCCCGCTTGGAAACAGGCAAGACAGGTGCAAAATGCTCTCCTAAGGTGCTATATAAACTCTTCCAAGCCTTGAAGAGGTTATTTGCTAAACATCTAAAAGAGTTAATGATCTTCCAAAAGGGAATAAAGATCACACTCGGTGTCCTCCAAGCAGCACTAATGGCCCAGAACACTAAATCTTATACTCTTCTCTAAGTGACTTCAGTTTTCTTTTTGCCTATTGAGAGCAAAATCTTACCCCTTTAAAAGGGACAAAGGATGAAACTACTTTTAGATTGCATTAAAACCATATGCTGCCCAGGAAATTCAACATTAGCAGGCAGTAAATTACACTTTTAATCTGCTTGTTGTTCCTGGGTGTTGCCACAAACATATTGCAGTATGTGGTACCACTTAGTGGCTGGATAACCTATCCATGCCGTTTGGAAAACATGTTGTATTAATGATGGACTTCGGTGTTAACTCAATCTCCACCCCCCCAAGCTGGTTTAGATCATAATGCATCATTTTATAAGTATGAATAATAAGCACTTTAGTGCAAATTAATTTAGATGCCACCCCACCATTTTGCAAAGTGAAATTAAAAGAGATTTTTTTAGCCTAACCTCGACTGTCTATTAAAGTTGTGTATATAAACAAGCCAGGTTATCTTTTTCCTTGTGACAAATGTTGTTTTATCTAACAGCCGCTTTCCTAGCAGTTCAGTACTCCACCACCCTAAATTAGGACACTTTATCTTAAGGCTTTATAATCTTATGAGACTATAATTGGAAAGTTTATAAAAAAAAAAAATCCTGCTTTGTAAGCTTGGCAGCTGAGATAGGAGGGAATGAGAAGGGCTACAGCAGAATTACACCATCACTGCTAGCCTGACTCTGCTTGACAGAGCCGTTTAATATTTTGACAAGACAAAATATAAAGCAGCATTTTATTCTGTAGAGACTTCACTAGACACAAGCATGGAAGTGCTTGTGATCAATAAAGTTTGCGGTGGAGAGTGATTTATTTACAGCAGGGTATTATGTAGAGAAAGAGCTGTGATATTTCCACAGGCTTTGACGGCATAATGGGCCCCTCTCAATCCTTACATGGAAGGGTTAGATTGTCATGGTTGTTCAGGCAGTATTCAAAACGTTATCTGATCAGCCTTAAAGACTTCAGAACGAGACAGATGATTAGTTACCCTAAACGATCCTCATCATGCAGAAATTGATGATTTAATATAGTCAATGACAGACGATTCCATTTGTACTAGATAAAGTGTCTGCGGTTTGTATCAGTCATAATAGAGTTATTATTGAGCATAAAAGAGAAGCATGTTTAATATCATTAATTCCAGATATGTCGCTTTCCACATCTGGCATTCATCCATAGACCAGAACCACTCCAGGCTATCATTCCTGCCTCTATGCCGGCGACTCCACTGTTTTTTTGTAATTTCAAAATGTTTTTCAGCACCTCCAGCTAGGCGCAATAACAGTTTACAGATTACCTATGTCATCACATTTTGACAAACTTCTCAATCTGATGTGACCTTCATCTTTAGCCATCTGCTTGCCTTTGTTTCTACTCTTTTTTGATAAACCTCCACAGCTTAAAGCTGTAGTAGTTTGTTCCATACACTGTATTTCTGGGTCAACATTTCACCTGTGTAAATCCAGAAACACAGACTTCAGTGTAAAGATGGTGACCTGGGTTCAGGTCCCCAGGTACCTGACTCTCCCTCACCCCCTTAGTTATATTTTTCATCATTCATGTCAAATTCATTTTGATTGTATGGAGGAGAAAGCACACAATCAGAAAAAAGGAAGTACAAGTGGGAGCTGGGGTGATGGAAGAGAGAGACAAGAATAATTAGTAAAACTGAGAAGTTAGAAAAGATAGGAAAAAAATGTCATTTCTAAATTTGACTTCTCTGTAAACAATGTAACAGTGGGAAAGCCATATAAATAATGAAGGAAGAGACACAAACTTTCTAGGGAACAGAAGTATGGTTACCTAAATTAAATGCTGTTTCTTTTTTATTCTAAATAATTTAGTTTCCAAGTGATATGTTGAAATAACAAAAAAAGCCCAGCTTCAAATATTGCGCATCCATTTTTTAGGGAGGAAAAAACTCAGTAAAAACAAAGAAGTCTCTCAGATTTAAGTTACTTATACTCACAAATGTTTATGCAGTCCTCGAGGTTGTAGAAGACACTAGGGTTTTTTTTCTTTTTGTAATAAGAGTTGATTTGCAGATAATTTTTTATGTATTTATTTAACAAATACTTATTGAGCACCTACTATGTGCCAGACACTGTTTAGGCACTGGGGATACATCAGTGAACAAAAGAGACAAAAAGCTCTGCCCTCATAATGTTCACATTATAATGCTGATTACTGATAAAAGGGATTGTGAGAAGTTAGATGGTTAAAAGTAGAACATTTTAAAAGATTAAGGATAGGATCAAAATAACAAACCTCAGGAAAGATAAACAAAAATCAAGATCTCCCTCTACCTTAATAAGTATTAGGTGTTAGGCATATGTACATTGGGAAGCGAAAAAATGTCATCATTCCTAGATGTATTTAGTCCAACTAATTATCAATTATCAACATTAATATATTTATTTCCTCTCATTTTGCTTGGTGGGGTAAAGTAAAAGAGATTAATACTTCTTCAGGGACAAAGAGTAAGTTTTCAAGTTTAGCTCCCATTGACTCATCAATATGCTTTAGTTATCACTGCCTCAACATGACTGGTTTTCCAGACAAAGTCCAAAATCTTCTCCATGTATGAACACTCCTTGTTAATTATAGAGGCAACTAATAGATTATGTAAGTAGCTTTTCAATTATTTTGTTGAAAACTACTGATGACATCTAAGGTGTAAATATTAAAGTATTCAGGGGAATAACTTAGCAGATTAGCCAAATCAGATTTAAGTATACAAATCTTATGAAAGACCCCCTATAATAGTAAAACATTCAGATTTCTAGTATTGAAGCTGGGCTCCAAAATTTTCTAACTATTTGACAAACTCTAAAACTCAGGTTTCTTGTTTTCAAAGTAGGAGAAAATATCTGCCTTGCCTTCTTGCAAAGGGTTACCTTAGGGGTGATTTTTAAAAGTCAACTATTTTGCAATAAGAAAAACCTGAGATACAACCTAGTCGAACTCCTCCATTTCATTAATGAGAAAATAAAGGCCGGGAAAATTTAAGAGACTTAATCCAGGTCAACTTAATAGCAGAACTGAGATTAGATCATTGTTCTCAATTTCTTATCCACTGATTTTTCTTTTCCTCTATGAGATAATGTAGTAAAAATGCTTGGAAAACTATGACATGCAGAAAGAATATGGTATTATAATGATGGAGCAAAATGATATTATCTTTCTACACCTGAGTTTTTATATTTGTCAAAAAGGCATTCCTGAATATCTCATAATGGATTCTATTAAGAATTAAAAGGAAATTTATGCAAGAAACATTAGAAATCTGATAAGAATGATTTCACACCTTGTATAAAATTTTATATGCAGATAAAACTAATGAATGTCCCTCAATAATCATGTTAATAGATCATGCCAAGTTTGACACTTTAGTTCTCTATGTAATAAAACATCATATTGGTTGAGTCTTATAAAATAATAAATCATGGCTGTGTTTTATTTTAGTCCCATGACTAAGGTTAGGTTTTAATATCTTTCTGATGATCTAACACTCTCAAAGCAGACAGCAGTCACCAGTAAACAAATACACTGTTATTTGAGAAAGACTTTCTGTTCATTGATGGGTTTAGCCTTGACACTAAAATGTATATAGAGAAAGTGTCACTCAACTTTTGACAGGCAAAATGTTTGTGTCAGACTCAGAGCAGTTTCAGAAAGCAAGTGACCATAAAGTAACCTAAAGCTAGAAATCAAAAGCTTTCTGAATCAGAGTCTAAGAAGAGCACCCTTTGGTTCTGTTTCAAGCTCGTTACTGATTTTACTTTGACCATTAATCAATTCATCTGTCCTCAACATATTTTATTACTAAACTTTTTAAAAGATTTTTTTGGTGGACCATTTTTAACATCTTTATTGAATTTATTACAATATTGCTTCTTTTTTTATGTTTTGGTTTTTTGGCCATGAGGCATGTGGGATCTTAGTTCCCCAACCAGGGATCAAACCCTCACCCCCCGCATTGGAAGGCAAAGTCTTAACCACTGGACGACCAGGGAAGTCCCCTGTGCTCCACATATTTTAAATGCCCACACCTATTTGCCTGCCCCAAAATCACTGTGTTGACAATTACTATCTAAATCAGATTTTAACTATGTAATTGTAAATTTGCAAGTATAAGGAAAATGGAATCTATATGGTAAAATCAAGGCTGTAGTCCTCCATTTCACTTCACAAATCTAAAAGGTTAACTAGATCCACTTTGAATTTGATCAGTGGGCATAGATATTTAATTTAGAACTAAAATTATGCAAAAAGTCATTCTAATGTAAAGGGAGGAAAATGCAAAAGGTTTTCCAATCAGTTTTCCACTTCTGAACAACAGTCATTATAAGTAGCAAATAATGCTTCAAATAGAAAAATAAAGAATGCTGGTTTGGATAACTTTACTCATTTCTCTTTTAAAGACAAGAATGCTATTCTAAAATGCTTTAAGTTTCTTATCTGTAGTTACAAGCCAGCAGGAAACCTGAAGTTCTAATTTTTAGAAATTTCTCTTGGCACATACAATTTTAAAAATTAGGGCTAATTCTAAAATTTGTTATTTTATCAGTAAGTGTTTTGTTGTATATGGATGTAAGGCATTACTTTTTTTAATACTCTGTACTCTGATTTCCCTCTCATTTCTGTATCTTTGTTTATGATATACCTTTGTCCAAGAATTTCTTTCCTTTTCATCTTTTATCAAAATACTGCATTTCCTTCAAGTGCCAACTTAAATCTAAATTCAACCACAAACCGTTCTCTGGATGCTTCAGGTTTATTTATATTTCTTTGTTTTTTGTTTTGTTTTTTCATTTCTAAAGCAATTGTGGTCTACACTACATCTTCCAGGAGCATGCATTATTCACTAAACACACATTTAGTGCCTGGCCTAAACATAATTTGTATTAGGCACCAAGACTACTAAGAGGATAACACATGAGACAGTATTCCACCTTATGTGGTAAAAGACGGGAAACCATGCATCTGGTTAACTCAGAAGAAGTGTTTTTACATATTATCTCATTAAATCTTCATAGTATCTCAGTAAGGTAAAATTATTATCCTATATCATTGGTGAGAAAACTGAGGCATTAAGAGATTGGGTTACTAATCCAAAGATTCCAGAGATAGATTGCTTCCTAATCATTCTAGGTTTATAAACCTCATCTCCACAACCACCGTGATGCCCCAGCTCTCTGAGAAGTTGGGGGCTACTTTTTAAACTCCTTTCCATTCTATGACTTGATGGATAAAAGAATATACAGTATGTTCACTTAACTATTTATTGACTGATTGCAGAGTATGAGTTCAATTCAATACTTGAATTGTATTGAATTGTATTTTTGTCAAATACATATCATAGTTGTAATGTTTTCTGTATTATTAATAAGGATATTAAAAACCATTTAAGGGCTTCCCTGGTGGTGCAGTGGTTGGGGGTCCACCTGCCGATGCGGGGGACGCGGGTTCGTGCCCTGGTCCGGGAGGATCCCTCATGCCACGGAGCGGCTGGGCCCGTGAGCCATGGCCGCTGAGCCTGCGCGTCCGGAGCCTGTGCTCCGCAACGGGAGAGGCCATGACAATGAGAGGCCCACGTAACACACACACAAAAAAAATTTAATAGTCTAATCAGTACTCTCATAAGACTGAAGGAAAATGCAATAGATAAAAAACTGAAAAAGCAAAACAATAAGAAAACCTAGCTTCTTTTCTCTATGATAAAGCTACAGAAATATACAACCATAAGTTCATTTTGGAATTTTGCAAATTTAAGAGGTCAAATTCACAGCTACCCTATCTTACCTGTATACCAGAAAAAAACAGAAAATTCTAAACCTTTCAAGCAATGTACATTTCAAGTATAATAGCAACTTAGATATGTAGGTTTACTATCTTAAAGAAAACCAGGCAATCACCGAAGGCAAAATTCCTCCTTCAGATCTCTATAAACAATCTGGACTCAAATTCTGTACAAAAATCTCATTTAAGATCAACAAGAGAAACGCAAATCTGAAATATGGCTCATTATCCTTTAATGATACTTTATATTATATGTATATTTTCACATATTCACATACATATTGTTAGTAAGCAAAAATATCAGATGCCATTTGAATGTTACAATAACATTACATGAATTCAATGATAAAATTACTAAGGGAAAAGAAAAACTGTGGGAATGGAATCTCAAGCATTACAGATATACTGGATTGGCCAAAAAGTGCCTTTGGTTTTAAGTAAAAATAAAAAGACACATTTTTCATTTTCACCAAGAACTTTATTGAACAACATATACACCCTTCTGTTCCACTACCTTCTGCCATTTTTCAAGCAACTTCAAAGTTCCATCTTCCCAAAACTTTTTATCTTTTTGAGCAAAGAACTGTTCCAGGTGCCTTTTACAGTGTTCCAGAGAACTGAAACTTTCCATTAAGAAAATTTTGTAAAGACCGAAATAAATGGAAATCCGAAGGTGCAACGTCTGTTCGAATACGGCAGACGAATCAGAACTTGCCAGCCAAACCGTAACAGTTTTTGCCTGGTCATCAAAGAAACATGCGGTCTTGCGTTATCCTGATGGAAGATTATGCGTTTTCTGTTGACTAATTCTGGACTCTTTTTCTCGAGTGCTGCTTTCAGTTGGTCTAATTTCGAGCAGGACTTGCTGGAATTAATCATTTGGTTTTCCGGAAGGAGCTCATAATAGAGGACTCCCTTCCAATCCCACCATATACACAACATCACCTTCTTTGGATGAAGACCGGCCTTTGGTGTGGTTGGTGGTGGTTTATTTCACTTGCCCCACAATCTCTTCTGTTCCACATTATTGTACAGTATCCACTTTTCATCACCCATCACAATTTGTTTTAAAAACAGAACGTTTTCATCATGTTTAAGTAGAGAATCGCATGCAGAAATATAGTCAACAAGGTTTCTTTCCTCTTAACTTATGTGGAACTCAAACATCAAAGCGATTAATATAACCAAGCTGGTGCAAATGACTTTCAGTGCTTGATCTGGATACTTTGAGTATGTCAGCCATCTCCTGCATGGTATGATGTTAATTGTTCTCAATTAATGTCTCGCTTTGATCGCTATCAACTTCAACTGGTACCCAACCACGGAGCATTGTCCAGCGAGAAAACTCCAGCATGAAACTTCACAAACCACTTTGACACGTTTGACCAGTCACAGCATCTTCTCCACACTGCCTTTTTTTTGCATTTCAGTTGTGTTTTTATCTTTCTTGAAATAATAAAGCATAATATGCCAAAAATGTTGCTTTCTTTCTTCCATCTTCAATATTAAAGTGGCTACACAAAAATTCACCAATTTTGACAAGTTTTCTTTTAAATGCACGCTGATATGACAGCTGCCACATACGATCTAACAAAATTGTTTTGAATGAAGTTAAAGACAACTAAATAGTACTAGAGCCATCTTACAGAAAAAAACAGAACGAACCTTTTGGCCAACCCAATAATTATGAAATATTCCTATAATCCATGTCATATTCCTAGAAATTAAATTTTTATTCCTGCCTAGTCTCTGTATGTGTCAGGATTAAATTTTTTTTTTTTTTTTTTGCAGTACGCGGGCCTCTCACTGTTGTGGCCTCTCCCGTTGTGGAGCACAGGCTCCGGACGCGCAGGCTCAGCGGCCATGGCTCACGGGCCTAGTCGCTCCACGGCATGTGGGATCTTCCCAGAACAGGGCACGAACCCATGTCCCCTGCATCGGCAGGCGGACTCTCAACCACTACGCCACCAGGGAAGACCAGGATTAAATATTTGAGTTTCACACCGAAAATAAACATTACCTCTCTAAAATATTAAAGTAAAAATTAAAAGTAGAAGTATGTAAAATTAGAAGGAAAAAGTATATTATTAATTATCTGCATATTAGAGATGTCATTTAGAAAATATTTAATCTCAAGTTGCCTTTTTTATCCCTGACACTCAGTACCCTATGTATCTATTTCTCTTTTGTCAGGATCAACATGCCTGTGAACACTCTAAACAGCCAGGTGCTATGGCAGAGAATTACACACATGCCACCTGGCCCGTCCTCCTAAGGTATGTAGATATAGTGACTAAGGGTGAGCTTGCAGGGCTTAGGCTGCCTCAATTCAATTCCTGGCTCTACCATTCATTAGCTATGTGATTTGGTATGGATTACTCAATTTCTCTGGACCTCAGCTCCATGATCTTAAAATAAAGCCAAGTACTTCATGTCTCATGAGCCTGTCATAAATATCAAATGAGATAATGCATATAAAACACTTAGTACAATGCCAGGCACATAAATAATGGTCAAGAAATATTAGCTGTTATTACTACTATTATTGGCCAATAAGAGCTTATCAGTAAAACCAACATGCTGTTAGGGTTTAAGTTCTTCAATAGCAAGGTCATGTCATAACTAGTTTTATATTCTTGATGCATTAGTGAATGTGGATTGAATGACAGGCTAACTATGTGAATAAAACCAATGAATGCAAATATATTTAAGATATAAGATATACATATTCATATACATATATACACACATATACATGGTAAAAGACATACATACATAAAAGATCTTTGGTAAGATCATCAATTATGTAGATTTAGTCAACTTATCAATTAAGTGGAAATAATAAGCAAACCAGACGGATATTTGACTGAATTGACCCACTGACTGATTAAATTCATAGGTTCATTCTTGTGGTTCAGAGTAGTAAAGCCCCACTAATATTTCAGGAAAAGAAACATAATGTCAATTGAAAAAGGAGAGTGAAGCATTTAAATCATAAGTAGAGCAAGGATAAGCATACAGAAGCTAAAGAAAGGGGTAAACAGCATATTTATACACTGGTGGGAGAGGGGAGACTGAAGAATATGGCCACAGGGAGTTTAGGCAAAAAATGCAAAGTAGAGGAGGCAAAGGGTTTGAAAGTATAAATTCGCTTTCTTTCATAAGAATACCATTAGAAAGGTGAACATACTATCTTGGAAATATTATACCAAGCATTCCAAAACCACACATAAATAAATACTGAGGTAGCTAAGTATTTGCTCCTAGAAAGCAATCCCTCAACTTTAAGCCTTACTGAAATTATTTGTGCATTAAAGATACACACACAAAAACATGCATGCAAGCAAACATGTACACATACACACACATACATTTCTTGGTTGCCTAAACTAAAATTTTAAATCATTCTCAAAAGTACTGAAACTATAAATTTCAGTATAAACAAGTAAGAAGCACTGACAACAACAACAAATCTAACAGATAATCTATAAAACAACCTTTGTATCTGGCATTTACAAATTAGTAACAGACAAAAATCTATGTTCTTAATTGCAGCTCTGGCACAGATGTGATTATAGTGACTACTACCACTCACATATGGTATTAATTTTTATAAGGTCAGCTATTAATGGCCCACCATCACAGATAATTCCACTTCTATGAATTTTTTTGTATATTTGAATTTTATTTTTTTATACAACAGGTTCTTATTAGTTATCAATTTTATACATATAGGTATATATGTGTCAATCCCAATCTCCCAATTCATCCCACCACCACGCTCCCCCCCCAACCCCCAGCTTTCGCCCCTTGGTGTTCATACGTTTGTTCTCTACATTTGCGTTTCTATTTCTGCCTTGCAAACCGGTTCACCTCTACCATTTTTCTAGATTCCACATATATGTGTTAATATACGATATTTGTTTTTCTCCCTCTGACTTACTTCACTCTGTATGAGTCTCTAGGTCCATCCACGTCTCTACAAATGACCCAATTTTGTTCCTTTTTATAGCTGAGTAATATTCCATTGCATATATGTACCACATCTTCTTTACCCATTTGTCTCTTGATGGGCATTTAGGTTGCTTCCATGACCTAGCTATTGTAAATAGTGCTGCAATGAACATTGAGGTGTGTGTGTTTTTTTGAATTATGATTTTCTCTGGGTATATGCCCAGTACTGGGATTGCTGGGTCATATGGTAGTTCTATTTTCAGTTTTTTAAGGAACCTCCATCCTGTTCTCCACAGTGGCTGTATCAATTTACACTCCCACTAACAGCGCAACAGGGTTCCCTTTTCTCCACACCCTCTCCAGCATTTGTTTGTAGATTTTCTGATGATGCCCATTTTAACTGGTGTGAGGTGATTCCTCATTGTAGTTTGGATTTGCATTTCTCTAATGATTAGTGATGTTGAGCATCCTTTCATGTGTTTGCTGGCAATCTGAATATCTTATTCGGAGAAATGTCTATTTAGAACTTCTGCCCATTTTTGGATTGGGTTGCTTGTTTTTTTGATAATGAGCTGCATGAGCTGCTTGTATATTTTGGAGATTAATCCTTTGTCGGGTGCTTCATTTGCAAATATTTTCTCCCATTCTGAGGGTTGTCTGTTCGTCTTGTTTATGGTTTCCTTTGCTGTGCAAAAGCTTTGAAGTTTCATTAGGTCCCATTTGTTTATTTTTGTTTTTATTTCCATTTCTCTAGGAGGTGGGTCAAAAAGGATCTTGCTGTGATTTATGTCAGAGGATTCTTCCTATGTTTTCCTCTAAGAGTTTTATAGTGTCCAGTCTTACATTTAGGCCTTTAATCCATTTTGAGCTTATTATTGTGTATGGTTTTAGGGAGTGTTCTTATTTCATTGTTTTACATGTAGCTGTCCAGTTTTCCCAACACCACTTATTAAAGAGACTGTCTTTTCTCCATTGTATATCCTTGCCTCCTTTGTCACAGATTCGTTGACTATAGGTGCGTGCGTTTATCTCTGGGCTTTCTATCCTGTTCCATTGATCTATATATGTTTTTGTGCCAGTACCATACTGTCTTGATTACTGTAGCTTTTTAGTATAGCCCGAAGTCAGGGAGTCTGATTCCTCCAGCTGTTTTTTTCCCTCAAGATTGCTATAGCTATACAGGGTCTTCTGTATCTCTATACAAATTTTAAGGTTTTTTGCTCTAGTTTTATAAAAAATGCCATTGGTAATTTGATAGGGATTGCACTGAATCTATAGATTGCTTTGGGTAGTATAGTCATTTTCACAATATTGATTATTCCAATCCAAGAACATGGTATATCTCTCCATCTGCTTGTGTCATCTTTAATTTCTTTCATCAGTGTCTTAGAATTTTCTGAGTACAGGTCTTTTACCTCCTTAGGTAGGTTTATTCCTAAGTATTTTATTCCTTTTGTTGCAATGGTGAATGGGATTGTTTCCTTAATTTCTCTTTCTGATCTTTCCCTGTTAATGTACAGGAATGCAAGACATTTTGGTACATTGATTTTGTATACTGACACATTACCAAATTCACTGATGAGGTCTAGTAGTTTTCTTGTGGCATTTTTAGGATTTTCTATGTATAGTATCACGTCATCTGAAGACAGTGACAGTTTTACTTCTTCTTTTCCAATTTGGATTCCTTTCTTTTTTTTCTGATTGCCATGACTAGGACTTCCAATACTATATTAAATAATAGTGGTGAGAGTGGACATCCTTGTCTTGTTCCTGATCTTAGAGGAAATGCTTTCAGTTTTTCACCATTGAGAATGATGTTTGCTGTGAGTTTGTCATATATGGCCTTTACTATGTTGAGGTAGGTTCCCTCTATGCCCACTTTCTGGAGAGTATTTATCATAAATGGGTGTTGAATTTTGTCAAAAGCTTTTTCTGCATCTATAGAGATGATCATATGGTTTATATTCTTCACTTTGTTAATATGGTGTATCAAATTGATTCCTGTGCATATATTTAAGATTCCTTGCATCGCTGGGATAAATCCCACTTGATCATGGTGTATGATCCTTTTAATGTTGTTGGATTCTGTTTGCTAGTATTTTGTTGAGGATTTTTGCATCTATATTCATCAGTGATATTGGTCTGTAATTTTCTTTTTTTGTAGTATCTTTCTCTGGTTTTGGTATCAGGGTGATGGTGGGCTCATAGAATGAGTTTGGGAATGTTCCTTCCTCTGCAATTTTTTGGAAGAGTTTGAGAAAGATGGGTGTTAGGTCTTCTCTAAATGTTTGATAGAATTCACCTGTGAAGTCATCTGGCCGTGGACTTCTGTTTGTTGGAAGATATTTAATCACAGTTTCAATATCATTACTTGTGATTGGTCTGTTCATATATTCTGTTTCTTCCTGGTTCAGTCTCGGAAGGTTATACATTTCTAAGAAATTGTCCATTTCTTCCAAGTTGTCCAATTTATTGGCATAGAGTTGCTTGTAGTAGTCTCTCAGGATGGTTTGTATTTCTGAGGTGTCTGTTGTAACTTCTCCTTTTTCATTTCTAATTTTATTGATTTGAGTCCTCTCCCTCTTTTTCTTGATGAGTCTAGCTAATGGTTTATCAATTTTGTTTACCTTATCAAAGAACCACCTCTTAGTTTTATTGATCTTTGCTATTGTTTTCTTTGTTTCTATTTCATTTATTTCTGCTCTGATCTTTATGATTTCTTTCCTACTGCTAACTTTGGGTTTTGTTTTTTCTTCTTTCTCTAGTTCTTTTAGGAGTAAGGTTAGGTTGTTTATTTAAAGGTTTTCTTGTTTCTTGAGGTAGGATTGTGTTGCTATAAGCTTCCCTCTTATAACTGCTTTTGCCGCATCCCATACGTTTTTGTATCATCATGTTTTCATTGTCATTTGCCTCTAGATATTTTTCGATTTCCTCTTTGATTTCTTTAGTGATCTCTTGGTTATTTAGTGACATATTGTTTAGCCTCCACATGTTTGTGTTTTTTAGGGGTATTTTCCCCTCTTATTGATTTCTAATCTCATAGTGTTGTGGTCAGAAAAGATGCTTGATATGATTTCAATTTTCTTAAATTTACTGAGGCTTGATTTGTGACCCAAGATGTGATCTATCCTGGAGAATGTTCCGTGCACACTTGAGAAGAAAGTGTAGTCTGCTGTTTTTGGATGGAATGTCCTATAAACAGCAATTAAATCTATCTGGTCTACTGTGTCATTTAAAGCTTGTGTTTCCTCAGTAATTTTCTGTTTGGATGATCTGTCCATTGGTGTAAGTGAGGTGTTAAAGTTCCCCACTATTATTGTGTTACTGTCGATTTCCTCTTTTACAGCTGTTAGCAGTTGCCTTATGTATTGAGGTGCTCCTATGTTGGGTGCATAAACATTTACAACTGTTTTACCTTCTTCTTGGATTGATCCCTTTATCATTATCTCTTGTCTCTTGTAACATTCCTTATTTTAAAGTCTATTTTATCTGATATGAGTATTGCTACTCCAGCCTTCTTTTGATTTCCATTTGCATTAAATATATTTTTCTATCCCCTCACTTTCAGTCTGTATGTGTCCCTAGGTCTGAAGTGGGTGTCTTGTAGACAGCATATATATGGACTTGTTTTTGTATCCATTCAGCAAGCCTGTGTCTTTTGGTTGGAGCATTTAATCCATTCATGTTTAAGGTAACTATTGATATGTATGTTCCTATGACCATTTTCTTAATTGTTTTGGGTTTGCTTTTGTAGGTCCTTTTCTTCTCTTGTGTTTCCCACTTAGAGAAGTTCCTTTAGCATTTGTTGTAGAGCTGGTTTGGTGGTGCTGAATTCTCTTAGCTTTTGCTTGTCTGTAAAGCTTTTTATTTCTCTGTCGAATCTGAATGAGATCCTTGCAGTAATCTTGGTTGTAGGTTCTTCCCTTTCATCACTTTAAATATACTGTGCCACTCCTTTCTGGCTTGTAGAGTTTCTGCTGAGAAATCGGCTATTAACCTTATGGGTGTTCCCTTGTATGTTATTTGTCATTTTTCCCTTGCTGCTTTTAATAATTTTTCTTCACCTTTAATTTTTGTCAGTTTCATTACTACGTGTCTCACCTTGTTTCTCCTTGGGTTTATCCTGCTTGGGACTCTCTGTGCTTCCTGGACTTGGGTGGCTATTTCCTTTCCCATGTTAGGGAAGTTTACAACTATAGTCTCTTCAAATATTTTCTTGGGTCCTTCCTCTCTCTCTTCTCCTTCCGGGACCCCTATAATGTGAATGTTGTTAGGTTTAATGTTGTCCCAGAGGTCTCTCAGGCTGTCTTCATTTCTTTTCATTCTTTTTTCTTTTTATTCTGTTCTTTGGCAGTGAATTCCACCATTCTGTCTTCCAGGTCACTTATCCGTTCTTCTGCCTCAGTTATTCTGCTATTGATTCCTTCTAGTGTATTTTTCATTTCAGTTATTGTATTGTTCATCTCTGTTTATTTGTTTTTTAATTCTTCTAGGTCTTTGTTAAACATTTCTTGCATCTTGTTGATCTTTGCCTCCATTCTTTTTCCAAGGTCCTGGATCATCTTCACTATCATTATTCTGAATTCTTTTTCTGGAAGGTTGCCTATCTCCACTTCATTTAATTGTTTTTCTGGGGTTTTATCTTGTTCCTTTATCTGGTACATAGTCTCTGCCTTTTCGTTTTGTCTATCATCCTGTGAATGTGGTTTTTGTTCCACAGGCTGCAGGACTGTAGTTCTTGCTTCTTCTGTCTGTCTTCTGGTGGATGAGGGTATTTAAGAGGCTTGTGGAAGCTTCCCGATGGGAGGGACTGGTGGTGGGTAGAGATGGGTGTTGCTCTGATGGGCAGAGCTCAGCAAAACTTTAATCTCCTTGTCTGCTGACGGGTGGGGCTGAGTTCACTCCCTGTTGGTTGTTTGGCCTTAGGCGACCCAGCACTGGAGGCTATAGGCTTTTTGATGGAGCTAATGGCGGACTCTGGGGGGGCTCACGCCAAGGAGTACTTCCAAGAACTTCTGCTGCCAGTGTCCTTTTCCCCGCGGCAAGCCACAGGCACCCCCTGCCTCTGCAGAAGACCCTCCAACACTAGCAGGTAGGTCTGGTTCAGTCTCCTACGGGGTCCTTGCTCCTTCCTCCTGGATCCTTATGGGCACTGTACTTTGTGTGTGCCCTCCAAGAGTGGAGTCTCTGTTTCCCCTAGTCCTGTTGAAGTCCTGCAATCAAATCCCGCTAGCCTTCAAAGTCTGATTCTCTGGGAATTCCTCCTCCTGTTGCCAGACCCCCAGGTTGGGAAGCCTGATGTGGGGCTCAGAACCTTCACTCCAGTGGGTGGACTTCTGTGGTATAACTGTTCTCCAGTTTGTGAGTCACCCACCCAATGGTTATGGGATTTGATTTTGTGATTGCACCCCTCCTACCGTCTCACTGCAGCTTCTCCTTCGTCTTGGGATGTGGGGTATCTTTTTTGGTGAATTCCAGTGTCTTCCTGTTGATGATTGTTCAGCAGTTAGTTGTGATTCCAGTGCTCTTGCAAGCGAGAGTGAGTGCACGTCCTTCTACTCCGCCATCTTGAACCAATCTCTCTATGGATTTGTTTCTTGTCACAGTAACATCAAAGGAAAAGAAAAGCATGTTAACAGTCAGCACTTAAGGGTTGCTGAAGTGGCAGAAGGTTCAGTTCCTTTAAAACAATGACTCTCATTTTACGTTGTGTGATTGTAAGGTAAAATACTGTCTTACCTGAAAGAGGCTTTGTCTATAGCTGAAAGGAAATAGTGTGTCTATTCTTGAAAGTGAAATATGGATCTGCAATTTTATAAGAAAGTGTGTCATTAGTCATCGAATATATTCTGAGTATATTTTTAAAGTTATTTCTGTTCTGTCTTATAAAAGATATTATGGACTGTGCTCTCTACAGTTCTCTGTCTCTCTCTCTCTCTCTCACACACACATACACAGGCCAAAATAATGCTCTACACCTGGTATTCTGGTATCCAAACCTTGGTGATACTGAATCTGCAGTGTGTTTGAAGAAGAGGTGTCACATTCTTCACACTGAATGGAAGACTGAATCAATCACTAGAATGTAGTTGGTCTACCAGGATTGAAGTACCACTTATCAAAATACAATTCCATCAAGATGGATATTTGTAGAAAATAGATGTAACAAGACACTAAAACAACTGTTGCATAGTCATTAGGCTGAAGTAGAAGAGGTAGAAGAAATGCTCTAAGGAGTCACCTAGAAAATAACATCCAGGAGGACATCCTGGATACCCAGGCCTTTACAGTATGAATCTTCCTGAGCCAAATTTTCAAGCCAACATGGATAAAAGAAGAACAAAGAGTGACTATACCTGCAAGAAGGATCTGCAGTTATGAACGAAATTTTCTAAAGTGAGTCCAGATCTCAAGATCCATTGTGATCAAATCTATGAGCTTTCTGTTCTCAATCGCTGTCAATGCCATCCTATGTGATAAAAATTAGCAATGTGTGTCATCATATTTGACCAAATCATGATTAGTTTGAGGAAAATTACTAGCTAGTATAAAGAAAAATATAAAAACAAAATAAATTCAGAAATCTAAATAACAGGCATAGAAAAATATCTTTTTCAAATTGTTTGCTCCTCAAATGAATAAAAACAGACTTCCATACTTTCATTTGCAATGAAACAAGTTTGATTTCTGGCTTTAATCTATCTCCCACCAACTTAAGACTGTCTCATAAAACTAATGGATCCAGAGAGGCTCTACACAGGGTCCTGCTGTGGAACCCACTCTCATTCCTACTTGAACTCAATTCACTTCAATTTTTTCCACTGTACCTGCTCCTCCTTTTTCCTCTGTCACAAAAAATCACTGTACAAGCTGGCTGCCTCTCACCACATGTCTTAAGATGACCAACTAATACCACAAACCATAGACTTATTTTTGACTCCTCACAAATGCCCAGGTAGTTTATGTCTTTGGATTTTGAGCATTTCCAGCACCCATCTGGTCTTCCCCACACTAAATTCCCCAATCATTGTTGAAATTTTTCATTATTGCCTCCCCAGCACAGGGCTTAACATCTGTCATAAGAGGTATACTCAATGTGTTTGTTCAATAAATGAATGGGTAACTCCTACCATAAAATGGTCTGCAATAGGTATTTTTGTCTAATTCTAAAAAAAGGTTTTGTGTTGCATATATTAGGTTAGCTTTCTCTCTGAGCCATCTAATTATAGATTAACTCTACTCTTTACTCAAGCTTAAAATCTTTAAAAGCATGTTCACACCTCTATACTGATTTACTATGCCCCCAAAGCTAAGAATTACCCCAATCTCAGGTCCTCTGTCTTTAATCCTGATGATCATAAAGTCCACAAGGAAAGCAACTGTACAAATGGCCTCTGTCTACCAGTCATTATGACATAAGATCTAAATGCAGGACTTGGGTCTTTTGGAAATTAATTGTGAATTATCAAGTCTAAAGGTAGTATGTATGTGGTAGGTAATATGGTCAGAAGCTGTACTCATTGGCATGTAGAAAGCATTCCAGTGAACCAGATGTAGGCTTGAGGAGTCCACAACTGAAAAAGTTGGAAGAACATTAAAGCACACAAGAACACAGCTGACAGTTCAGAGACATTAATACAAATACTCCATGAAAAAGAAAAGTCTTCTATTACCCTTCAGTGATGTTTGTTCACATTGTATTTCATGCTGCACCAGAAATTAATATGTATCACTTCATTTATTTTCTGCATGTTTACATATTTCACTTCACTGATGAGCTATTACAAACAACAGGTCTAAGTAGGAAACCCTGGTGAGTTTAGAGGCACAGAATTGCACAATTAAAGCAGAAAGATAATATGTGTGTGTCATACTCACTTACTGTAATGAATGTATCAATGACAGTTTTGAGGAGGCGTTATTGTTTCCTAAAACCAGCGCACTCCAACTATATGAACAGGAAAAATTCTTTGCTACTTTGTAGAAAACAGTATGTGCTGAAGCTAAGCTATACTGCAAGGCTAATGTTAATTGGCTTTTTAATGGCAAGATGGTTTGCAGCATACTATAACACAAAAACTCTCTGCCTTGGTGGGATTTCTACTTCTAATCTTGATAGTTCTGGAACAGAGTCTTCCACCCCTACATACATACATACACACCTACATACATACATACATACCTTTCCACCCCTACATACATACATACACACACACACACACACACACACACACACACACACAAATACACAGCCTAACATCCCCAATTTCCATAATCTTTTAAAATCAAAGCCTCAGGTCAAGGTAGTTCAATACCTGCAGAGAGAACTCTGAATGACGTTTAAGTCAACCTTGGAAATAGCCAGTCATTTCTTTGCTTAGAATGAATACCAAGCATGTCAATTTCACTTATTTTTAAGTAAAAATGCAGGCAATGGAAAGAGAAAAGGTTGATAATGGTTTTTGTTTTTTTGCTGTTATTGCTGTTTCTTTTTTGGAGATTGTTTTGAGTTTTGGTTGTGTGTGATTTATTTATAACCTGATATATGGAGGCTAAAGTCTCCAACACTTAATACTTTGAGTTGATAAAATCCTGCTGACCCCTGATAGCACAGAAAATTCTACATCCTGAGAAGTCAATTTCTTGAACTGTTGAAGAAACTGACATTTTATTAATTCCTAATAATTAACTGTTTCCAAATGCTAGTCTTAGTTACCCAAAAGAACTGTCAATTCTTTGAGCATAGGGCAAAATCTTATTTATTCATAGGAGAGACAGAGAAGGTAATAATTACAATATAATGTGATAGAACCTATAGCATACTGATAAAAAAGAGTCCAAAACAACTGTGCAGAGGGCTGCCTGGCAAGAACTGAGACCCTATATCAATGGATGCAGCCAGCTTATGTTGATCCCTAGGGAGGATGCTGAAGCAATAAGTAGCCGGATTTTAGTTTCTTTCTCCTCTCTCATGCCCTACTTGTGCTTACCAAGTGGTGGCTCAACCAGAAGCTGGAGAGCAAGAAAGCATTTGTGGTAGTCCATGCAGATCCACCTTCCAGAGCACAAAGCAGGTGCTTAAGGGTGGAAAGTAGACCTTGAAATATAAATGAATAATAGCCAACACAGACATAGACTTGAGGGTGTAAGTTTAGTTTTGCACATAACAAGTGGCATGTGTTCATAGGATATTCCGATGGGGACAGAAATCCAGGATCTGGAGTTCAGGAGGAAGATCTGTGCTAAGCAAATGGATTTAGACCTATTAAACTACAGGTAGTTGAAACAGTGAGAGTAGATGTAATAACTAACGAAGGGTGAAAAAAAAAAAAGAGCCAAAGGAAGAATCCTGAATAACTCCAACAAGGAAACAGTGCACAAATGATATAAAAGGCAGCACTGACTAGGTGAAAACAGAAACAGAGGATCCAATTATCATGAAGTACTGGGAAGAAATGGTCAGAAGGGGTAAACGCAGTGCAGAGTTCAGACAAAATAAGGATTGAAAAATGCTCATTCAATTTAACAGTGAGATCACCGGTAATCTCAATGAAAACAGTTTGACTGGAGAAGTGGGGTATAAGCCTACTGCAGTAGAAGAAACCTAGTGTCTTGGTGATCCATAGAAATTGGAGCCTAAAGCTCACTGCACCAATGGGAGGTGCAATCCCAAGGCAGCAAGACTGGGAAAAAAAGAATACGAAGCAGGCAAGAAAGAAAGCAAATATAAAGAGGTGCATTGTGAACAGTCTACAGATTTTTGAGAAATCCAGCCAGCTGCTTGGTGTCTGGATAAGCCATATGGAACCACCCACAGTGTGGAACAATCCAACAGAGGGGGAATAAAAGAGGAATTTACCTGCTGGATCTCCTCCTACGCAGCCCTCCATCTCCTGCCTCCCAGTTGTGCTACACAGCCCTTCAGCGCAGTCAATGCCACACAGCTCTGCATCTGAGTCCTAAGTGGTGGAAGAAGCCAGAGCCTTTGTGGATCCAGTTAGCTCAGATCTTGACACTGGAACAGCTGTGACTCTTTCCTGGGAAAGTGTGATCATGGCCAAGCCAGTGCCCAGTCCTTGTCCTGGGGGATTCCCAACAGACAATAGGTGAGGAGACAGCTTTGCATATGGGAGTTCTCCACTGAACAAGCAGCCAAGCACCTAGGAGGCAGCAGGGGCCAAACAAATCTGGAGAGGTACATAAGGTGAATGGAATACAGGTAGTACGTGAAATCTGACAGGGCAGACAGCTGCTTCAGGAAAAGTGAGAAGAGAAGGGTAAAAGGTAAAGAGGACTCCAGGAAAGGAGTATGACATAGTGGGAAAAGCACAGAGTAGAGCCAGATTGCTTGAGTTTAAATCCTTGCTCAACCTCTCACTACCTGTGTGATCTTGAACAATTCATTTGACCTTTCTGTGTGCCTCAGTGTCTTTTTCCATAAAATGTAGAAATAATATCCAGTCCGTAAGGTTGTTATGAGTTACGATATATAAAACATTTAGAACTGTGTGTGTGTGTGTGTGTCCAGCACATACTGGGCATTATTTTAATGTTTGATAAGGATCAAAGGAAGATTCTTTTGTTTCACAGACACTTGAACATCTTTTCATGCTGAGGGAAAAAAGAGAATTTTAAGGGAAACTGAACATACAGGACGGATAAGGAATTACTGATGGAGAAAGCTATCAGAAAGCATAGAGTTTCTTGGTTAAGTAAAGGGATTAGTGCATAATAGGCACTTACTGATTATATGCTTGTTGACTGATTAGAAGTAAATATTAGATCAAATAAAGTAATCACATATGATTTACATAAGCAGTATTTGTAGTATTTACTAGTCTAACTTTTTAAATGTTACATAATAATGGAATTCCCTGTAGCCGTACACATAAAGGCCTGGAATAAATACTGTTTAATGAAAGAAGAATTGAAGTAATGATTGAATGAAAGTTAATATTTACTGCTCTGCCCATTCAGTTACTACCTTTTCCAGCCCAATCTGTCCTATAGGACCTTATGTCTTAAATTAATACAAAGCAAGGGAGGCAGAATATTCTGTGAGCTCAGACTCATCAGCCACTGGAGCCTGGAATTGATTTTATAGTATCTGATGAGCCTGCATTACACACTAAGCACTCACGTATCTATCATATTATATACAGCCTTTTGCTGGGGCTGCCATGTTCCCTAGTCTGTGTGCCTAGGCATCTGCCTTAAGTTCCCTGTTCAGAGCTCCAATTACCTTCCAGAATTAAAGTTCAGCCCTAAACTTCAGCCCATGTATTTGAATCTTTGGTTTCCTTTCTATCTTCTGTCAGAGTAGGAAAGGCTGGACTCTGTCCCTTGACTCTATCCAGTGCCTTGGTTCCCTCTCCCAATGACTGACAAGGCCAAAACATGATGCTACTCCCAAATCAGCTGAGCATGGCCATTACCTTAATTTCTTTCCAGCTGGATAATGGATGACACCAACCTGCACCATCTCAGGTTCACCAGGTTTCTTTGGAAATTGTACTAGACTGTTGTTTCCTCTCTCAAAAGCCAGAACTAAAATTGGATCATTTCTCCCAGCCCTTGATCTTTGCAGCTTCCTCTCCTAGCTTTCTTTTCTTCCCCACTCGCCTATTTTTGCAGTGGAGATTCCAACATACCTGATGATCAAGCCCACTGCAGGTAAAGCATGCCCACTCAAAGCATGATTTTGTGCTTTTCTCAAAGACAATGTGAAAATGTTAATTCGTCAACTCGTTCTTGTATACTTGAGTGTAGAAGTACTTAGTGTTTATGATCCTAAAAGGCACACAATGTAAAATTGTATATTAGCTTCAATGGGCTACATTGAACAATTCAATGGGCAACATTTTTAACACTCCACAATTTTTCCTCTAATATCAAGCTGAACACCAACCAAGTTCTCAAGTTCTTTCTGTGGACAGCCTTCTGATTCCAGAGGCAGTTTAATATATTGGAAAGTGCAAGGGCTTTGTAGTCAAACAGCCATGGGTTCAAATCCTATTTGTGAAGACTACTTTGTGTTACTTGGGGCAAGTTACTTGGTCTCTCTGAGCCTCACTTTCTTCACTGTAAAAAGAGGGTTGATAAATACCTGCCACAGAGGGTTGTTTGAGGGATAAATGAGATCACAGATCAAAAGCACTCGGTCCAGTGCCTGCACTCAGGGAAAGGTAATTCCCTCCCTTTTCTTTCCTTTCTCCTAATATGAACTAAAGATCAAACAGACTTCAGTATTACTCACACTCAGTTCTATTCCTGAAGACATCCTACAATTTTTATAAGCCACCCCAATATCAGAAATATGACTATCAAAACTTAATTGTCTGAGTTTTCTCCATGTGTAGACTAAGCAAATTCAAGCAATTCCATAAATTGGAAGCACTTTAAGGCATTTTTAAACAAGTTTATTTATTTACTTATTCTGCAGCCTCTGGTCATTTTGAGTGTGCAATCAGCCTTATTGTTATGGCACAGTTTTGCAGCTGTGAATACAAGGCATATATATATATATATATATATATATATATATATATATATATATATATGTAAGGTCCCTTTAAAACTGAGGGGTTTTATATTCGCTTTCTCCTGTATTGGGTATGTTTAATCACTTCAACCAAAAACCTAAAACCTGAAAATTTTTTCTTGAATGCATCTAATGGTCAGGACCTTCTCTCATTACCAAAAAAATCATATGCATTTCTTTACATGATCATGGAACAAATGGATGTGTCCTGTACCTAGGAAACAGTGCATGAATCGATCCTCTTTGTGCATCAAGACAAACTACAGATCACTGTGTTTCCAGTGATGGTCTCAGATATCTCTTTATTAAATCTTGTGTCATCCAGGCTATCAAATTCATGATTCTATCTCCTAAATTTCACATTTGCTTTGGCCCATGTGGAAATTTGGTCCCAAAATTCTTTGAGATGCCACTTATTGATAAATGCAGTCTATATCCCCTTGAGCTCTTGTAACTATTTGAACACAGCATGATGTAAATGACTGGCAGCTTTCATTTCTCAATTATTTTGGAATATTTGCTCTTGAAACCCAGCCACCATTCTGTGAGGAAGCCCAGGGTGTCTCATAAGATGTCAAGATGCAGAGGAACCAAAAGCCAGAATCAACTTGCCAGCCATGTAAACAAACCATCTTAGAAGCAGGTCTCTATCCTCATCTGAGCTTCCCCAGCTGTCCCTGCAGAGCCCTGCCAAAATTTTAGATTCATGCACATAATAAATGATTACTGTTCTTTTACAACACTAAGTTTTGGAGTCCTTTGTTATATTAGAATAGATAACTGGAACAATCCCCAGAAGTTAGACTTTCCATTGAGAGGAGTTTAGATAATATTTGGCATGTAATCAATGGGCTATAATCATTTATCTTTAGAAGAGAAATGCCTTAAATTGTCTACATAGTTTCTATCTCTTCACTTCTCCCCTCTGCCATTAACTCTCTGATTTCCTCTACTACCTTTCCCTTTTAATCTTACATTCTTGGTATAGTGGTCTCTTCATAGCTCCTCATATATACAAAACATGCACCCAACTCAAGAACTTTGCATGACTGTCCCTCTAAATCCTCTTCGCCCAGATACCCTCTCAGATCATCTCCTTCAAATCTCAGCTCAAATGTATCTCAATGAGAACTACACTATTTAAATTGCAAATTCACTTCTACCAGAGGACTCATTATCTCTTCTATCCTGCTATAATTTTCTTCATAACATTCATTAACTTACTTATTATTTATTTCTCCATCAGTAGAATGTAAGATCAATAAGGACAGGGATTTTTTTTTTAACATATTTATTGGAGTATAATTGCTTTACAATGCTGTGTTAGTTTCTGCTGTATAAGAAAGTGAATCAGCTATATGTATACAAATATCCCCATATCCCCTCCCTCTTGCACCTCCCTCCCACCCTCCCTATCCCACCCCTCTAGGTGGTCACAAAGCACCAAGCTGATCTCAGGACATGGATTTTTGAGTTTGGATTCTGGGGTTTTTTTCCTTTTTAGTTCACCAGTATTCCCAACAACATGGTATTTGGTGTTCAATAAATATTTAATGATTGGGACTTCCCTGGTGACACAGTGGTTAAGAATTCACCTGCCAATGCAGGGGACACAGGTTCGATCCCTGGTCCAGAAAGGTCCCACATGCCTCGAAGCAACTAAGCCCATGCGCCACAACCACTGAAGCCCACAGGCCTAGAGCCCATGCTCTGCAACAAGAGAAGCCACCGCAACAAGCAGCCCGCGCACCGCAAGGAAGAGTAGCCCCCGCTCGCCGCAACTAGAGAAAGCCCATGCACAGCAACAAAGACCCAATGCAGTCAAAAATAAATTAATAATTAATTTTTTAAAACTCTATGGAGCTAAAACATAATTTAAAAGAAAATATTTAATGAATGAATAGGGAATACACAGAGATCAGCTACTGCTAAATGATAAATGTAGCAATCAGCTCTTGGTAAGGAGTATAATATGCATTATCTTTCTAGGTGAGAGATGAAATAATCAGAGCTCAGTGGGGAAGGATGGGTGGAAAGAAACACAAAAAATAGCAGATCCTAAGTTTGATGGAGGTATCTAGAGGTGTGCAGCCTGGCGGCCAACCCATAGAGTCACCACAGTACAAAATAATTCCTGCCTGCAGTAAAAGGCACAGAACTTTAGTGGAGTGTGAGATAGAGGAGACTATGCCTGTATAGAAGTGGGTAATGAAGCTGTTGTGATGCTGAGTCCCTAATGCATTCTGAGAGACCTCCACAATTTGTCAATTTAGAACGTGACATAGTTGGAATTAATCAGTATGTATTCTTTGGTGTCTGGCTTCACTCACTCAGTATCATTAAGCTTTTGGTACTTCAGGGAAGGTACCAGAAGCACAACAGCTGGGTCACAGGAATGAAGATCATCAAGTTCACTGATAATATCAACTTCTTCCAAAATGGTTGCACCAATTTTTTATCACCATCAGCAGTGTATGGGAGTTTTTGTTGCTCCATATACTCATGAACCCTTGTTTGGAGTTGATTTTTTTAAGTATTTTTTTCTTCTCCCTCCCTCCCTTTCTCCCTCTCTTTCTTTTTTGGTTTTTGAAGAGCACTTTTACATTCTTTTGTAGTAGAATTTATAAAGCTTTTCCTCTGTGGTTACTGTTTTCGTGTCTTACCTAAGAAACCCTTACCTACCCACAAATGAGGAAGATCTTATATGGTCTCCTAAAACCTTTTTTTGGTTTTACCTTTCACATTTTGGTCTCTAATCCATGCTAATTAATGTCTGAGTATGAGTCCAAGATCTAATTTCATTTTTTTCCAAATAGATACCCAATTGTTTCAGCTCCATTTTACGTACAGTTTTTCTGAACTGTTCTGCCACGTCACCTTTATCATAAGTCAAAGGTCCATTTATAAGTCATTTCTGAATTCTGTTCCGCTCTTAGAATTGTGAAATCCAATGATATATCTAACCCTGCAATAAAACCACATTGTCTTAATTCCTATAGCTTTATAGTAAGTCCTGACATTTAATAGACTATATACTCTTATCCAAGATCAGCTACTTAAGGGCCCACTGAAACATAAAAGTGCGGGGCTTCTTGTTCAAAAGTTATTAAGAACTTGAAGATGATGACAGAAGAGTGTTAAAACCATAAGGCCCTTCTAAATGCAGGACTCTGGGCAACTGCACAGGTCACGTGCCCATGAAACCGGTACAGCTTAAATGTCAGTGCTCATGAATAAAGTTTTATTGGAACCAAGCCCTGACCATTCCTTAATATATCATCCATGGCCTCATTTGTGTCACAATAGCAGAGCTGAGTAGTTGCAAAGAAGTCTGTGTGACCCACAAGTCTAAAATATTTACTATCTGGCCCTTTAAGAAAAGTTTGCCAACCCCAGCTTAAAATTTCAAATATAGCTTTAGAGGAATAGGGAAGAATTTATGGAGGAAGTAGAAGTTGGGTTGTGCCCTGAATGATGAGCAGTATCTGATATGTTAAGATTGAGGGAAAATACCTCTTAGACATGGAGAAAGCATGAAAAATTTGTAGTATCAGGAATAAATGTACTGAAATCAGTCCAGTGAGGAGAATGACCTACTAACACAGAGTATGCACTTTGGGAAATACTAGAGGATAAGACTGTGGAATGAGGATGCATCCAGAAAACTCTGGAAAATAGGGTCTAATTTTTAAAGAACTTTTCCAAGAGCAAGCAGACCACATTTAAGGATATTTTATTGTAAGACATTAATATAAGACATAATTTTTGTCTTGAAAGATGAACTGAGACATGGTAAAAACTGAGGATGGAATGAAATCTTAGTACCCCTATTCCACATTATAAATCACAATTTTGGCTTAGATTTTGGTTTTCATTAGTGTTACCTGGCATCTAAGATACAGTCAGCCCTCTGTATCCATGGGTTTTGCATCCACAGATTCAACAACTACGGATAGGAAGGCTGACTGCATTCATTGTACTACACCACTTTACATAAGGGACGTGAGCAGCCCTGAATTTTGGTATCCACGGGGGCTCCTGGAACCAATCCCCTGTGGATACCAAGGGAAAACTGTAATCTCAAACACACACATACACACATTTCTATATAATCTATCATATGACTCCCTATTCATATTCATCAGTATGAACCCAGAATAACTACTTAACATTTTCCTTACCTCAGGTCAAGTGCCCCTAAATGAAACAGCTACCCCTACCCATGAGTCTTCTTATATGGCCCCTTTTGAAGGTCTTAAGCTACCACTGCTTACCTCTCAACTACAGGCAGGCAGAAGGATAGTGATCACATGTCAACTTTATTGGACAGTTTGCCTGTACTCCTCACAGGGTTTGAGGTCCTCTGACACAAACTAAGCCACTCTATTCTGTTTATCGACACACTGGCTCAGGCAGGACGCTACTGTTATTCTGTACCAAAGCTGTCCAAAGACCAAACCATAAAGTAGGAAAACCTGTATTTGGCACTATCTCAGCATCCTTTATGCTTCTCTCTCATAATGTGACAACTAGGCTTTTCTCAGCACTCACAGTCTAGATTCTCTGCCTAGTAAAATAAATTTATTTTTTATCTTCTTCCCACCTATATCAGTCTCCTCTAAGATGTTAATGACTGATGGCAAATTAATGTGTTAGGTACTGGGGGGAAATCTAAATTTTAACAGGGGATTTCTAAAAAAGCATTGATTTAAAATTAAAAAAAAGAACAAATAAACTTTAATAGGAAATTTCACACAATGCAGTTGAAATGATACTTGCAAGCAGAGTTCTTTCTATCAGTCTTCAAAAAAAAAAATCAGGCCATGTACCAACTGTCATCCCCTCTTACTTTATATAACAGCCTACCTAGCAGTCAACGTGCATTGTCTATCTAGAAGTACAGCTATTGCCTAAGGAACCCCTCTGGAGCTTAGGGGCTTTGAGGCTGAGTGGGCTCCTGAGACCAATCTGGAAGTCACACTACTTAGGCTATTAAAGTAACCCTCCATGTACTATAATATACTGTTCACTCAAAAAGGAATATTTATAGGGTTTGTAGAAACCTCTAGGCTCCATAAAATAATAGATTTGCATGCAGTACCCAGTTCAAACTAAATTCTCTCTCACTTCACAGGAGAAATTCACTTGCTGAAAATCATTTATTTGGCTTAGGAGTTTAATTATTCATTTGGTTCTGAGCTGCACAAGGAAAGCAGCAAAGGCTCAGCTGAGCAAGACAGACTCTGAACAAGGAAAGAGCCCACACAACTGTTTTTAGGTCTTTTCATAAGACCGAATGCCAGCAAAGAACCTGCTGTAATTCATGGTGTGGGGCCCATGTGAAAGACTGAAGATCTCGCTAGTATTTCATCATGAATAGCTGTTGTCCATGAATTCAAATTCTTGAAACAGGAGGGAGAAGTGAAGGAGGAACTTTTTTTTTTCCATTGTGCTAGGTGCTTTAAAAAAAATCATGAAGAAGGTATAGCCACAGGTATGACCAATTTAAAGATGAGGAAACTCTAAGAGAGTTTAGAGAAGCTTAGAGAAGCTAAGACACTGGGCCAAGGACACATGACTAACTCTACCATATGTGTTTCCTGGCTTCTCTTGACTTATTGAAGGGCTCTGTTCACTTCTTTGGGCTTCTGGTTCAGGCTGCCAAATAGTAATGCTTTGGAATGCTTAGCCGAGTAGCAGTTGATAGACATCATAGAATCAGCTCAAACATACAAAAGAGGAAAATAAAATCATGTATTATGATGTTAGTTATTAATCTAAGCAGTCTCTCTAAAATAAGACCTGCCATTTCCATAAACTGATCTCAAGCTCTAATATCCACATACCATTTTTAAAAATAAAGTTAACTACCATTAAAGTAGATATTGGGAGACTTCTAGGTGCCAGATAGCATACTTTTGTCTTTAATCTTTCCAACAACAAATTAGGGAGCCCCATTTTACAGATGAGTAAACTGGCCAAATTACCTGCCTACTAGTAAATGGGAAAATGGGAATTTGAATCTAGGTCTCTCTGTCTCCTTTGCCCAGTATTTACCACTGCACCAAGCCCTAGGGTATAATATTGCACCATCTTTATTTCAAAGTCCATGGAAGTTTAGAAGTTAAATACTAACAGATATTTACCCACAACAGGGTGAGTCAAACATCTCTGTGCACCCATTCTATGTCATTATCAGTGGAAATGCACATGTTTAACTTTTCCTGTATATCCAAATGTGCAACCACCCTCATCAACGAACACCCGAAACTTCAGCCTGTCTAGATGCCCACCAGCAGTCCAAAGACTTGCACCTAAAAATGATTCTGCTAGTTTCCTGGAGTTATAAGACCCAGTTCCTGATATCTGCTCCCTCATCTTAACTCTTGAATCCTGAGTCCTTTCTGCATTAACCTTAGCAAGGTGCCTTGAGGCTGAAAGGGTCATTCTATCAGGGCTCTTTAATCCAATGGGACATATAACAGATGTATCCCTTTAAATAGCATCTATATGCTGATGACTCTCACATTTATACTTCAACTTCAGCCCTATCCTGAGTTCCAGATTTATAATATTAACCGCCTCCACAATATCTCCACTTGGACATGCACTAGGCATCTCGACATAATATGGCCAATACAGAACTCTTGATTCCATACAAGGTCTCCATCTAAATACATTTTCAAGCCCTTTCCAGTCCTTCCATAGTTCAATAAATGGAGACTAGAGAAGTACCACTCTCCACCAGCTGATCAGGTCAAAAATCTAGAAGCCATTCTTGATTTCTCTCTTTTCCTACCATCCCATATCCAATCCATCAATATGTCCTATTGTACCTACCACTTCTTACCAACACTGCTCCTAAAACTAAATTCCAAGCCATCATCATCAACAGCCTGAACTACAGAACTGTTCCTAATGGGTCCCTCTAACTCCACCCTTGTACCCTACAACTCATTCCCTACACAGCACTTTGTAAAATATAAAGCAAATTATGTTACTCCCATGCTTAAATACCTCTCATGGATTTCCATTATGTATACAATAAAACAGAAGCATGTGACACTGTCTATGAGGTCATAAGTGATCTTGGTCCCACCCACTTCTCCAACCTTATCTCCCTATAATTTCCACATTCTTTTGCTCTCTTGAAAAGTCCAAATGTGTTCTTCTCTCAGTGCCTTCTTACATGCCATTCCCCTGTTCGAAGCACCTGCCCTCCTTAAAGAGACCTTCTCTTGCTTCCTCAGGTAAAGCACCCCTTCACCTCTGTCGCTCCCCACCACTTTACCCTGTTTTATCTGACTGAAAGCACTTATTAGTAAACAGACTTAGCTTCTTTTTTCATTTATGTGTTTATCTATCTTCCCTATCGCCCCTATTAGAATATATGTTCCTTGAGAACAGGGGCGACGTGACTCTTGTTCTCTGCTGGATTTCCTGTGCCTAGAACTGTGTCTGGCACATGGAAGGCACTCAGCAGGTAACTGTTTACTGACTCCTGGACGGCTCATTCCAGAAAAAGAGATATCAGACTCTAATCTAGAGAAACACTGGGAGAAGGAACGCAAAGATGAGAGGCTGCTACTTGCCTAGACTTCAAGTGAAGAATGTATGCTTCAGGTTCCACTGGTATCAAAGGTCAGGATTCTTTCTCACAACTAGCACAAATAGAGTAAGAGTCAGTGACTGCTCTATTTTCCCAAGTAATAGTTCCTAAGAAGTATCAGCCCAGATAATCAATTTATTGAGTAGTCCCTCTAGATTTTGATAGAATTAGGCCTCTGTCACCATTTCATGGGAGAGAAGTCCTCTCAGAAGAAGTAATCTTAATTATGAAGCCATATCCAGTCCCACTAAAGATGTCTAATGAGTTCCTAGGATTGCTGCCTGGGTCAGCAACCACTGTTCCTGAATGCCAAGTGAATTCTCTGACTCCTGAAACTTGTGGGTGAGATATCGGAGATTACCCTAAACAACCCACTAGAATATGAAGCAGTCCTTAGGTCTTTCATGGTCATTCCTGCAAGCAGCTACCACCAGTGTAAGACCCGGCTCCTGAAGACACTCACATCCCTAGCATCTCTGCTAGATGCTCCACACCTGCCTGTGAGGATCCCAGAGGAACACAGTAACCATGGTGGCTTCCCTGCTGAGGGTCAGGCAAGCGGTACAAAACCTGTAATTGAAGAAACTATTCCATTTCTGCAGAATTAGAGACAGTTTTACCTCTAATCTACTTTCATACATTATTTTGTTAATTATATGATTTATGGTTTTCAGTGGAAAGCAGAACAGCATTGTTGGAAAAGCAGTAGGGTATCTGACAACTGTGTGATCTTGGTCAAGTCATCCAACCCCCTCATACCTCAGTTCTGTAACCAGCTCTGCTTCTTGTTTATAGTGACACTAAATGCTAGTCCCAGCTTTGCCTGAACGATGGGCCTCGCGTGCTCCGTAAGTACTAATTTGATGATGATTATCACCTCCCAGCCAAAAGTCTTGGTTTCTGTTACTGTGAAGTTATTAATATTTGGTACCAGATGGTATTTTCAAAATAACTTGGATAAATTGCTATTGAAATGCTAATGACTGTCAAGTTTATTCTAAAGGACCAATTCATAACACCGTAACTCAGGGTAAAACCAGAAGACAGCTGAAGCACGCTGAGGGAAGTGAACAAGAACAAAAATCTCACAGCCTAACATATAAGCAACTGAGCAGCTTAACTGTTACCATTTATATACAAGAAAGTACAATGAGGATTTTAACAATACATACACACACACACACACACACACACACACACACACACCCCTATATTTTTTTGGCCATGCCACATGGCTTGTGGCATTTTAGTTCCCCAACCAGGGATCAAACCCAGGTCCTTGGCAGTGAGAGTGCGGAGCCCTAACCACTGGACCACCAGGGAATTCCGCCAATAAGACATATTTTTTAAAATACCAGTTCCTGATTATTAATTTTAAAAGTGAATATTTCTGTGGGAAAAAAACTACTATTAATGAAAATATTGTAATATAGTACCACTTCAAGTTTGGTCCTCAGACCACCACAACAGCATCATCTGAGAGCTTGTTAAAAATGCAAATTTGGGGTCCCCAATCCAGACCTTCTTAATCAAAATACTTGGGTTGGCCGAGTAGTTTTAACTCTGACGAGTTCTCCAGATGATTCTTACACACACTAAAATTCCAGAAGCACTGTTAATGGACCAGCATCCTGATAACACTGGGATCTCAAACTCAAAGGCTTATGGAGGCAAAGCCAGTAATAAATGAGTGACTCAGCCCAGTTTGGACTTGTGAACTGGAAAGCTCGGTTCCCATTTAAAGGAAAAAGCTGCCATGCATCTTTGGCTGATGTTATCTGGAAATGTGAGTCCATCACTGTCAAATTTTCCAATATTTCAAGGGAGGCCACACATCTAAAATTTCAAGTAAAAACTGTGCATTCTGGGGCTTCCCTGGTGGCGCAGTGGTTGAGAGTCCACCTGCCAATGCAGGGGACACGGGTTCGTGCCCCGGTCAGGGAAGATCTCACATGCCGCGGAGCGGCTAGGCCCGTGAGCCATGGCCGCTGAGCCTGCGCGTCCGGAGGCTGTGCTCCGCAACGGGAGAGGCCACAACAGTGAGAGGCCCGCGTACCGCAAAAAAAAACAAACAAAAAAAAAAACCTGTGCATTCTGAAATGCTATCAAATAATGAAAAATTTTAAACAATACTCAGGTAGAACAAAAGCTCTGGTCACAGTGCGTGTGGGATATTTGAAGAATAGTCCAGGAGTCAGTGTGGGTATTTCATGTGAGACAAACAGGAGATGAAGCAGGGAGAAGTAGAAGATAAAATTGGAGAGATAAAGACCAGAAGGTATAAAGCCTTGAAGGCAAGAAAGGATTTGGATTTTTCTCTGATGAAATGGGAAGCCATTGGAGGGCTTTGAACAGACCTAAATGATATAATCTGATTTGTATTTAAAAGAATTTCTCTCATTACTGTTTTTTAATGGCAAAGCCAGGACACATCCAGCATCTCATTGCAATAATACCCATAGCTATACTCATGAAAAATTCAATTAGTTGGTGTTATATAGAGACCTCGGTACTAGTTCTGCACAGAAACCAGTAATACAGGGGGTTCCTGGCAACTGTCTCTCTAGTTTGTCATGAGCACCTCCAATGATGCCCTGAAATATTTGAGGCAGCCAATTCTATTTTCGGACTCCTCTAATCCTTGGAACTAAACCTGAGTCTCCTTTCCTTTTGCCTATCCACGTGTCCAATGTTGCTCTAGAATTCAGATCTAGGAAAAGTAAATCCATCTTCCATATGATAATGCTCCATTTCTCACTCAGATTCATTCAACTTTTCCAATTTAATATGGTTTCATGTTTCCTCTCAAAGTTCCTTTTAAAGTGAATGCCAAATTTCAAGGACAAATGCCCGGTGAAGTCAGGCCATCACAGAGTGAACCAGAACTTAGGACATTGTGGTTCTTGGCTCATCATGCCATGCACTCCTATAGCATTTGTTGTTAAATCAAATTCTTAAGTATTCTTCTTTTCCAAAATCCAGAAATTGTACAGTAGATTTTTCTGATGCAAGTGTAGGATTCTACATTTATTCCAGCTACATTTAATTTTGATACAGCAATGTTGCCAGCTATAAATTCATTTTTATGTGACTGCTGCCCAAAATATTTGTATTCTTCTTAGTTTTGCAATATCTACAATTCAGATAAGCATGCCATTTGTGTCTTCAAGTCATTCATATAATGTTGAATAAGACAAAGGCCACTGACAGGTTTGGGAAATCCTCTAACCTCATGAAGGCACACTACTGTCCTACAGCCATGACAGACATTAATTATCTACTATGGCAATCTTCTCTACAGAACTTGGGTCTGGTTTTAAAGTCCTAAACACAGCACTCTTGGTAGCCACTAAACAATGATATTTAACACTTGAGATGGCAATAATTTGAAGTCCTGAGCTCAGAACAAAGCACAGTGACATGCTTCAGATTCACATCTATCATATTTGCTGTGGCATGCTATTAAACTTACTTTGCATTGTGCACTGTTAAGTCTTGTCAAGTTCAAAAGTACTAAAAAATAATCAACTTTTAAAGTTTCACAAAACATGTTCTGTTTGTCTGATTGCTAAAATTTTTAAAATGGAGACTCATTAACCCTCACCTGGACCAAGTTTAAACTGATGTCATTTCCTCAGGCTGTCTCCCTCTCAAATCCATTCTCTACATCACCAGCAATTATCTACTTTGACCCATCATCCATTTCATTCAATAAACACATTCTGTGTTTATCCTGTGTGTCAGATATAGTGGTAGATTCTGGATTACAAATGCGAGAAAAACACAGCCCTATTTTCAGGGGCCTCACAACCTAGAGGGAGACAGACACACATAAACTGTTCATTACAATGCAACATGGGATAAACCATGATTTTTTTAAATGCCCAGTGTGGTAGCAAGACCATCTAATCAAGCACAAATGAGACAGAGTTCATAAAGAGCTCCTTGGAGGTACTGAGTTTGGCCTTATGAGTGGAGTTAAATTCGGTGGACATGGGAAGACTGAAAAAAGCATAAAGACAAGATAAGGTAAGAAAACAGTAAGGACTATACTGGGCATATACCCAGGGAAAACCATAATTTACAAAGACACATGCACCCCAATGTTCACTGCAGCACTACTTACAATAGTCAGGTCATGGAAGCAACCTAAATGCCCATCGACAGACGAATGAATAAAGAAAATGTGGTACATATATACAATGGAATATTACTCAGCCATAAAAATGAACGAAATTGAGTCATTTGTAGAGACATGGATGGACCCAGAGACTGTCATACAGAGTGAAGTAAGACAGAAAGAGAAAAACAAATATCGTATATTAACACATATATGTGGAATCTAGAAAAATGGTACAGGTGAACCAGTTTGCAAGGCAGAAATTGAGATACAGATGTAAAGAACAAACATATGGACACCAAGAGGGGAAAGCGGGGTGGGGGTGGGTGGTGGTGGTGGGATGAACTGGGAGATTGGGATTGACATGTGTACACCAATATGTATAAAATAAATAACTAATAAGAACCTGCTGTATAATAAAAAAATAAAATTCAAAAAAAGAAAACAATAAGGACTGGTAAGACAGCCTGAAAAAGTATTAAGGGATAAATTTTGATAGGCCTGGGTCAGAAATGGAAAGTCTGGATGAGTACCTTGAACTATTTCCATTAGGTTATGAGAAGCAGTTGAAAGGATTTAATCAAGGAATGACATGATCAGGTCTGAATTTCAAATGACTCACTGAAAACAATGTTGTAAATATAACGAATAAGGCAAGACTAGAAACAAGGAAACTGACTTGAAGATCATTTCAGTAGTCCAGAGAAAAGATGACTGTCTGATATAAGACAGCAGAGGTATAGGGGTAAAGAAATAGAAAGATTAGAAAAAAATATAGAAGTATATATAAACATAAAGTAATAAAACTTCAGTGATTTGATATGGAGAAGCAAACACAGAAGCATTAAGAATAGGTGTTTCTGTTTGAGCAACTTGGATGAATGGTATGGTCATCAACTGAGAAAGAGAACAGAGAAAAGAGTTAGGAACAAATTAGAGCATGTTTAATTTAAGATGTGTGGGGACATCCCAAGTGGATATGTCTTACTAATAAGACTTTTTAGTCTGAAGTGTGAGGAGAGGACAGGGCTAGAGATTATGTGGTTAGTTCTTCCCCATGGCCTTTAGGATAATGTCAGACCTAATCTGTCATTCCAAGACTCCTCTTAACTCTACATACCTACAATTACAGATACTATGCTCCTAATCACGTCAACACGTTTTATTTCACAGCCTTGCATCTTACCTCTACACTAGAACTGCTTTTCCCTTTAAACTCCTGTACACATACGTATCAGACATAGTGTGAGGTAATGGTCTAAGTTCATCTATTTTGCATATGGATATTAAATTTTCCTAGAACCATTTCTTGAAAAGATCTTAACTTTCCTATTAAATTGCAGTGTCAATACTGTTGACAATCAATGGACCATAAATGTAAAGGTTTATCTCTGACCTTTCAATTCTGTTCCACTGTCTCATTGTTCTTATAGCAATACCACACTGCCTTGATTACTACAGTTTTAGAATAAGGTTAGAAATTAGATAATATATAAGGCTTCCAGCTTTGTCTTTCTTCATCAAAATTGTTTTGGCTATCCTAGGTCCTCTGAGTTTCCACATAAATTTTAGAATCAGCTTGTCAACTTCTAAAAATGACAACAAAGTTGTTCATTATATTCCCTTACAATCCTTTTAATGTCTAAGGTTGGTGAATATATTCACTCTTTCTTTTCTGATTTAGCTAATTTGGGGGTTTTTTTTGCTTTGTCAGTCTACCTAAAGGTTTACCAATTTTGTTGAACTCTTCAAAGAACTTTTTTTTTTTTTCTTTTGGCCATGCCACGCAGTACCCCAGATTTCAGTTCTCCAACCACGTATTGAACCCATGCCCCCTGCAGGGGAAGCACGAAGTCAACCACACAAAGAACCAACTTTTAATTTCACTGATTTTCTCTATTATTTTGCTTTTTTTTAATTGATTTCAATCTGATCTTTATTATTTTCTGTTCAATTTACTCTTCTTTTTCTATATCCTAAGGTGGAAGCTTACGTTATTGATTTAAGGCCTTTCTTATTTAACAATATAGACATTTCAAACCGTAATTTTCCTCTAAGCACTGCTTTACCTGTATTCATACACTGTGATATGCTATGTTTCCATTTTTATTCAACATGTTTTCTAAATTTTCTTCTGATTTCTTCTTTGGTCCATGGATTATTTAGAAATGGGTTGCTTACTTTCCAAATATTTAGAATCTTCCTAAAAATTCTTTTTGTTGATGATTTCTTATTTAATTGCGTTATGGTCAGAAAACATACTTTGAATGAAGTCTATCTTTTAAAATATACCAAAAAATTGGGACTTCCCTGGTGGCGCAGTGGTTAAGAACCCACCTGCCAAGGCAGGGGACACAGGTTCACGCCCTGGTCTGGGAAGATACCACATGATGCGAAACAACTAAGCCCATGCACCACAACTACTGAGCCTGTGCTCCACAGCCCGCAAGCCACAACTACTGAGCCCATGTGCCACAACTACTGAAGCCCGTGCACCCCAACGAAGAGTAGCCCCCACTCGCTTCAACTAGATAAAGCCCACGGGCAGCAACAAAGACCCAACACAGCCAAAAAATAAAATTTAAAAATAACAAATAAGGACTTCCCTGGTGGCACAGCGGTTGAGAGTCCACCTGCCGATGCAGGGGACATGGGTTCATGCCCCGGTCCGGGAAGATCCCACATGCCGCAGAGCGGCTGGGCCCGTGAGCCATGGCCGCTAAGCCTGTGCGTCCGGAGCCTGTGCTCCACAACGGGAGAGGCCACAACAGTGAGAGGCCCGCATACCACAAAAAATAATAATAATAATAAAATAAGAAATAAATAAATAAAATATAATGAAAAAACTTTTATGGTCCAGTATATGGTCTATCCTGGAAAAAGTCCTGTGCGCATTTGAAAATAATATGTATTCTGCTATGCTGAATGAAGTGTTCTAAAACTGTCAGGTCAGTTAGGTAGACAGAAGTGTTCAAGTCTTCTATATCCTTGCTGATTTTCTGTCTAGTTGCTCTACAATTTTTTGAGAGTAGCTGAAGAATTTAACAGCAGGTTGAAACTTCCAACCAAAATTTTTTCTAACTATAATTTCCTTTTTTTAAAGAATGGATGCATTTATAAATTTATTTATTTATTTTTGGCTGCATTGGGTCTTCATTGCTGCACATGGGCTATTCTCTAGTTGCGGCAAGCAGGGGCTACTCTGTTGCAGTGTGCATGCTTTTCATCGTGGTGGCTTCTCTTGTTGCAGAACATGGGCTCTAGGCTCACAGGCTTAGTTGCTCCACAGCATGTGGGATCTTCCCGGATCAGGGATCAAACCCACGTTCCGTCCACTGGCAAGCGGATTCTTAACCACTGGGCCACCAGGTAAGTCCTGTCCAACCATAATTTTTTAATTGTTTTATTTCTCCTTCAATTTTGTCACATTCGGCTTAATGTATTTTGGGTTTCTGTTGTTAGGTGTGTTTACATCTATAATGGTTATTTGTATATTTCTGACGTTGACCCTCTTATTATTATGAAATGTCCTTGCTTCTCATATTTCTTAAATTCTATTATTTCTGCTATTAATATAGCTACTCCATCTCTGTTACGATTATTGTTTCAAGGTATAGCTTTTCCCATCTTTTTGCTATCAACCTATTTATGTCTCTGTATCTAAAGTGAGTCTCTTACAGAGCATATAGTTGATTCTTCAATTATTATTCAGTCTGACAATCTCTTACTTTGAGTGGTATGTTTAATCTATTTCTATTTAATGTAATTACTGATATAATACAATTTATATTTGTCACTTTTTTGTTTTTTAGTAACGTCGTATCTTTAGTCTTCTCTTCCTTTTCTGCCTTCTTTTGTGTTAAATATATTTTAGTGTTATGATTTTAATTCCTTTGTTAATATTTTAATCTGTTTTAAAGATATTTTCTTAGTGGTTTCTCTAGGGGTTGCAACATGCATCTTAATTTATCAAAATCTATTTTAACACTGGCTTAATCCCAGTAAAATATAGCAACGTGTTCCAGTAGAGTTCCATTTCCTCCCACCTTTTTTGTGCTATTTTTTATCACATCTAGATATGTTACAAACTAACAACAGAGTGTTACAACTATTACTTTATACAATCATATCCTTTAGAGAAATCAAAACAAGGAGAGAAAAAAAGATATAGTTGGGTTTTTTTTTAATATTTACACATATATTTTCCAGCACTATTTCTTCTGCGGATTCAAGTTAATGTCTGGTATAATTTTCTTCACCTGAAGAATTTCTTTTAGGACCTTTAAGGTAGGTCTACTGGCAACAAATTCTCATTTTTTTTTTCTTTCAACACTTCAAACGTCACTACACTACCTTTTTGCCTCCAGTTTTTCAGATGAGAAATCAGCTATTAATCTTACCATGTTCTCTTAGTTTTCAATATTTGATTATGATGGGTCACGAATCTCTTTGTCTTTATCCCAATTGGAATACACTGGGATTCTTGAATCTGTATATTGTTTAACAACACATTTGAGAAGGTTGTTGGCCATTATTCTTCAGATATGTTTCCTGTATCTTTCTCTTTTTCCTCTCTTCATGGGACTCTCATTATGCATATGTTGGCATATTTGATGTTGTCCTACAGGTCTCTGAGATGCTAATCATTTTTCTTTAATCAATTTTCTATATTTTTTTCATTGGATTATTTCTATTGATCTATCCATCATCTATTGATCTATCTTCAAGTTCTCCTATTCTTTCTTCTGCCATCTTGTATCTGCTATTGATCTTACCTAGTGATCTTACCCTTCCATTACTGTACTTTTCAACTCTAGAACTTCCATTTATTTTTATGTTTCTATTTCTGTATTAAGATTTCCTATGTCATGAGTTATTATCGTATTTTCCTTCAATTCTTTAAACATGATTTCCTTTAACTATCTGAAATATTTAAAATACCTGCTTTGAAATTTTTGTTAAAGATCTAGGCCCTCTTAGAGACAGTCTATTGACTTGTCACTGTTTTGTCTAATTGTGGGTCATACTTTTCTCTGCATGGTTCTTTATTTATGTTTTTAAAAAGTAGATATTTTAGATTATATATTATAGCAACTCTTGATTTTTTTTTTCCTGAGGACTGTCATTCTGAATATATTTTCTTTCATTTTTGTGTGTTTGTTTATTTTAGAATGTCAGGAATTAATCTGTGGAACCTGTTTCCCTCATAGTGTGTGGCTGCCAATGTCTCTATTCAGTATATTTTATACTAATTTTAAGTTTTAGCCTGGTGTCCAATGGGTCACCCCCATGTGTATCTGCATAGTTTAGTAGTCATCCAATAATTAGACAGAGGTGTTCAAACTCCTCAAATCAATAAGTCTTCTACATTGTGTGTAGGTTAAGGATCAAGTCAAGGTAGTTTTCAAGTCAAGGAACTTGGTGTTTGACTTACCTCTGGCTCAGATTTCCACTTTACATCCCCAGTCTAGTAACTCAATCTTTTTCCTGTTGCTGTATTCCAGTTTTCCTGTCTCAAAAATCTGCCACATATTAATGTCTAAGGCCCAGTCCTGTTCTTGAACTGAAAGTCTAACCTTGTATTCATTCCTGGCTATACCCTGACACTGGCTGCTTCATCTAGCTAACCACCTACTAGCTATGAATAATCTCTTCTGATACTGGGTTTTCTCTTTTATGCCTATCAGTTCATGGTTTGGCCTGTGTCATAAGCAACTCAGCTTCCAACCTAGGTGAATAAGGTCAATAAAGAGAGGAAATTTCAGAGACAGACCATTATCATGGTATTTCTTATGCCTGTTACAGAGTGGTGTTTTGCTCTTTACAATCACACAAGTGCTTGTGGCATTAAATTAAGTGAAATGACTACAACTGTTTCCCTTAATTATCTCCTTAATCCCATGTAAATTTTTAAATTCTCCAAATGTTAAGGAAGTTTTATAATTTCTGAGCCTATTTTTGATACACTGCTTATCAATCAGAGAAAGGCAATTTAAGAGTGGTAAAAAACTTCATATATGCACACATACACATTTACAAATTTATGTTAAGTGCTTTAAGTTATAGAAGTAAAATATCATAATTAAATAAAGAATCTCTTTCTGTTTTAGCAGTGGGTTTGGCCTTATGGCAGCAAGTTATTTCATGTGTATCTCCCACAAAGATTATTCTTTCCTGGAATAATATGCATATTAATTAGTTCCTACAGCACTTGAGAGACTTCTGTTTTATTCCCACCAGTAAGGTCAGAAAATGCAGCCACCTTAGTTAGCAGCACATTTAAAAATCTTGAAGCAAGTTGTGGTCACAGAGAAGACTGGGCACCTCAAGGGAAGGGCAAAACCAAAGATAAGAATTTTTCACAGCTCTGAAATGATACCATGTGACCTAATCAACACACTGCATTTGTAGCATCCTAATCCCCATTACCCACAATTAGAATGGACAGTTCTATTCAATTAGTATGTGGCCAGGGTGGGTTTAAATTTAGTGTTGAAAATATAGGCATGCCACATTAAAATTCAAATATTCAAATGAGAAGCCTCAAGGGAATTTAGATTTTTTTTAACGACTGGTACCAAGCTATGTATAATAATATAAGAAATTTGCCTAATAGAATTTTAGATTTGAGTTATGATTTACTCTAAGGTAAAAATGCCAAAATTACCTCAAATTTGCCCACAAACTGCTAATCAGCTTTTAGATTTTAGAGGTTAGGGATACCCTGAATATAGAAACCTCCATGCACAAATCAACAAAAGACTTCTTTTCCATTTTTATAATACAGAAATGACATGCTGATGTTCCCCAAAGTAGTATGTCCGCACTTAATAATCTCTGATTTCTGAAAGTCTAAACTTGACCAAGTGAACTATACATATACATAAGCTAATCTGAAACATTTTGAGTTAATCCCAAAGAGTTAAATTATGTATTTGAGTACATTGAAATACTAAATTGCCCTAAAATATTAAAATGTCATTATAATATAACAATAAACTCAAGGCAAATAATTCCAAACTGTAAATAACTCTAGAGTGTAGTAAAGGTTAGCAGGAAGGTAAACTCATATTTGGAGAAGCTATACAAACTGGTTTTGAATATTAAGGTATCAGTTTCTTGATCAAATCCTGTATACATACACCACTTGGGAGTGAACTAGATGATTCTTTAGCATAAAGAAAGAATACCATTATATATTACACCTGTAAGCTGAAGAAAACAATACACTTCCAAAACATCATTATGTATGCTGAGAGGAATGAAGTAGCAAAGTGACCAAATGTGGCAGACATTCTTATACCATGGGTCTAGAGACCTGAGTTATACTCCTTGTTTTGCCACAACTAACCTTGGGAAAGTAACTTGACTCTCTGGGTTTCAGTGTCTTCAACTGAACATGAGGTTACTAGTATCAGATGATCTAACAGAGGTTCTAAAATGGCGACCTGTTGTGTGGATCTGGCCAGTAGATATATTTGGTTTAGACTGGTGTTTTTAAACAAGAACAACATTTTTAATTAAAAGTTTTCACATAAAAATTTCCTTTTTTCTTTTAACTCAAAAATCTGTCCCAATGCAGTGCTGAAATTACCATATGGCAACACTTAGCTTGAGCTGGGTAGTGACTGCCCTCTACAGATGCAAGCTCCCTTTAGTTGGTTTCAGTTATACTCTTCAGGTTTTTTTTTTATTATTGAGGTAAAATTGGTATAGAACATTATATCAGTTTCCTGTGTTCAACATAATAATTTGATCTTTGTACATACTACAAAGTGATCACCCCAAGTCTAGTTACCATCTGTCACCATAATAATTGTTCCCTTTCACCATTTCGCCCACCTGCCTCTACTCTTTAGTCTTGAACATGCATCTGCACTCACCCAGCCCATTTTACTCATTTACTGCATCTGCCTAGCCCTGTAGGCATTTGATATTGCGATCTCTAATTCAGTAGATCCCTTCAGGCTCTTAAGATTCTGTGATTCTTCACGTTAATAAAAATACATTAGCCTGTTATTTCCTAGAATAGTAAGCTTCTACTTAGATAAAACCAGAGAGAATGGGTAAGAGAATAGTTATGCTCTAGTGAACATACATTCAAGGAAAACTGAAGAATGGAGTATTGCTCATTTGGATAGACTTGGACTATCAAGGCAAAACATGAGCTCCCTGGGAAATGTGGACATGGGGAAAATGTCACTTACAATTTGGGCAAAAAAGGGCAAAAATAAATTTTGAAATGGAATTAAGGAAGAAAGGAATAATTTGTTTTAACAAATGCCCTTTTGAGGCCAGACACGGTACTAGTCCCATGTTACTACCTGATTTGTTAAACCTCATAGTCTATGAGCTGCTAGGTATCTTCCCCATTATCAGGATGAGAAAATTTAGGCTCATAAAGATTAAGTAACTTGCCCAAGGTCACACAACTAATAACTGTCAGAGGCAAAATTTGAATCTAACTCTAAAGCCACAGTTCTTTCCACTACAACACCAGACAAACATTTACTTCCTAGCTTGGCCTATAATCAACAGACTTGAGAGATATGGCGTGGGGGAGAATGAACCTACCTTGTTTCATTTGCAAGAATATGACTAGGTTCTGCAGTTTCATTAAAGATGCCCTTTTCCAACAAGTATAAATATATAAAACTTGGACCCTAAATCAATTAACAACTGAAACTTGGAATACCTTCCCCTAAATTATCGTAGTATCACATAATCAGCTATATCAGTGAACCTAAATATATTAAGGTCATTCATTCACCTTCAAAAGTTTAGATGTTGCTATTTCTGAAAGTAAGGGTAAATCAAGAAGACATACCTTATGGTAATTTTAAAATATCAGGAACAATTTTGTGAACACTTACTAAGAACTTGTCTTATTTCATCCATTTCATGGATATTCATGTGAATGCCTATTCAGTCATATTCTGTTTTCACAAAATTGACAATTACAACAAAATCCTTCTTAAAGTATGCACTGGTGAAAATGTTCATAGACATAATAAAAACCTGAATACCCAGCTTCTCTGAATTTTTATAGAGTACTGGGGAAAATATATATTATAATGTGTGCCATAATTCCCTTGATCTCTCTTGAAAAAAGAGGGACTCTAATTACATATGAGATCAGAAGGAGACAAATACTATTCAAGAATTGCCTTTCAATTTTTGAAGTATGGTTGTGTTTTTTAAAGGTTCACTGTATTCTAATTGCAATGAAATCACTAATTGCAATGAAATCTCAGAATTGCAATGAAATCTCAGAAAAATAATTCAGCATATTTATTCAGTCATGTTTCTCTCTTACCATGTTATGCTGTTTCAGTAGTCCACATGTTTCTAAAATACTCGTTGAATTAGATAATCAGCTGTACAAATACCTTACACAATGAATTCTTTTTCTGTATTTTAAAGATGAGTATAAGAAATGTTTATTTATAATCCAAATTTAAATCCCTTTTGCTTTAAAAACAAGGCCAAATAGCAAAGCCTCTTCTACTGTTTGTGCTCTATAACATCTCTTGATTACTCTGACAGAGTTCCAGTCACAGGTTGTGAGTCAGAAAGAGGATTTTCAATGTCCAGCAGCTAAATGTGTCAGCCATGACATTTCTGAAAGTTCTATTTTTATATACAGAGAGAAGGAAAAATCACTTCTTTGTATCTGTCCCTTGCAAAATCCTCAGTTTAACTCCAGCTTTAGATATGTACAACAGTGAATGCATTCTTAGTTAACATGACAAGCGACTGACATTTTTAAACTGGAATAATGCAAGTAATGAAAACATAATCTACGCAAGTTTGTCCCTTCTGCATTCTTATTCCCTCTTTCAGTCATAAAGCCTGTTAAAATGTAGTTGAAATAATACAAAATGCAATTCAAATCTCACTATTGTCCTAATCCTTTTTTTTCCTACTCTTATACAGCTTATCTAAAACTGATGAAATATAACTTGCTTGAGTTATAATATTATGTGAATTAAGAATCTGTATTGTTTGGAAGCTCTTTTAATTGGTCTACAGGGAGGTTTTCTGTATATATTAAAATGATTGTATGTCTGAATTATAACGAACCTACCTTTAAAATTCCTTTGTGTTTAAAAACATATTAGAGGCAAAACATTTTAATACTTCTTGGAGTAGGCTTTATTGCTAAAATTATTGGTTTGGCAATCTTGGCATAAATGGAAATTTCTGATAGGCTGTCATATCAATGTCAGTGGAGCCCAGGAATTTCATGGCTCTGGCTGTTTTCCTTATTTTTATTTATAAATTCTGTTTCATAACAGCAATAAGATGCTTCAGGCCTTGCAGTTCTGGGGGATTATTGCACTTGTCAGGTGGTAAAAATCACTGGACCCTCTGCCTGGTGACATGCAACACCACTAGAGGCATGTAATCACTGAGAAATGCAATTCCTAGAATTTCTTAATATTTTATAATGACATATTTAACTTTTAAAATAAATGATCTATTTTGAAGGCTGGAGGTGTCATAAGAGTATTCAACCAGCAGCTAAGGAATGGAGAAAACGTAGATCATACAGGCAGAGAGAAATGGCCAAGCAGTGACCATCTTACAGTAAATCCTGAAGGATATAAAAATCTAGAATAAAGTATATTGTATATGAAAATTGAGAAACTGGCTATGATTGGTCAACATATTTGTATATTAATATAAATTGTTTTACCATAATATTCTGTTTGTTTTCTTCCTTATAAATAAATATTAATATGTTTATATACAAAAACATGATATAGACTGCAAGTATAAATACATGAAGGTCATATGTGAAAAAATGTAATTTACTCACACTGAAGGAAAGGCTACACACTATTTCTTTCTATTAAAAATGTCCTGGGCTTCCCTGGTGGCGCAGTGGTTGAGAGTCCACCGGCCGATGCAGGGGACACGGGTTCGTGCCCGGTTCGGGAAGATCCCACATGCCGCGGAGCGGCTAGGCCCATGAGCCATGGCCGCTGAGCCTGCGCGTGCGGAGCCTGTGCTCCACAACGGGAGAGGCCACAACAGTGAGAGGCCCGCGTACCACTAAAAAAAAAAAAAAAAAAAAGTCCTACCTGATATAATTAGCATAATACTTAGTAAAAAATCTTGAAAAGTATACTCTTGAAAAAAAGCTGCCTGATTTCTTAAATAAATGGAATGTCAAATTGACTCAAATTATATAACAGTGGATAGAGGTTTAAAATTAAAAATTAAATTTCTATTTCTAAATAACTGTTTGGAAGTAAATTCTTGTATCTTACCAATTGTTCTAAATAACAATGTAAACCAAAGGAGACCAAATTATCTTTGCAGGGAAAGAATACTAAAGTTTTTCTTGGAAAAGGGCCAGTTTTAGGTAGTGGGTGTTTATGGCCTGGGGACTTACTGTAGCAATAGAAAAAGATTAATAATTTGCACATGTTAGATTCTTGGAAGGCAGGATACAGCTGTAAAGAATTAACCCCTCTTGAGAGATGTAAAAACACAGAGCAGCTGAGAGGAGACCTATTGGGAGGGACTAAAAACTGTTCAGGCTACAGATGTCCTCAAAGTGAAGCAGAGAAAGTACTTTTGGGAACTGACATGCTTTTGTCTTTGCTTATAAATGGGCAGATAACTTAAAAAAAATTTAGACAAAAGGAGCAAATTGTGCCCAATTAAAATGTATTATTGAAATATTAAGTAAGCACTATAATGAATTGTTTAAAGAAATCACTACTACAATGCTTTTCTCAAGGATGACCTAAAATAAAAGCCACTCCATTAAAGGAAAGTATGTACATCTGTGTGATGAGGCCCTATACCTCTAACTTTCTGAAATGCTGCTTCATTGACTGACGAAGACTCATTTTTCAGAATACACAGACCTAAAATAATAAGTAATCAAATCAAAACATTTTGTCAATGAGTAAATGAGAGGTCCAAATTCCATTTTAACTGAAATTGGTGGTTGATTTTTTGCTTCATGGAAGAGAAAAGTGGCTGCTATGCTTCAATGAAAGAAGCCCAACATAACTTTTAAAAAGATCTTAAAACACAGGTTTAAAGAGTGAAGATATTACTGAAAACATTTTATAACATCTGCTTTAAGTAAATCTCATTCATCATTCCAATTTCGTTTAAGCCTGAAGCAGAGATGGAAAAAATACACACCCGACTTAATGTATAATTCAGTACCTTGGTGTTTCCTTCAAAATAATATGCCAGTGGTTCTCAAAGTGTGGTCTCGGGTCCCCTGGGCGTCCCTAAGACTCTTTCAGGGGCCTCACAAGGTCAGACTTATTTTCATAATAATACTAAGACTTTTTTTTCTTTTTCCACTTTCACTGTCTCATGAGAGTTCAAGTGGACTTTCCAGAGGCCACATGCCATATGATGACATCATTACTCTGGAGGCTAATGGAATGTGTATGCATGTGTATTCTTCTGTTTGGGGGGATTTTCTAGGTAAACTCTTTGGGGTCATCAGTAATTTTGTATAAAGTAGTCTTGAGACCAAAAAGTCTGAAAGGTATTAAAATATGGTCATCTGGCCCACCTCACAACAACATCCTTGCCTGTATCTTTGATGTTTTCAATGCTTTCTACATAGTGTTAAACACACTGCAGTTGATATTATTATGATTAAAGAGTGAACATATCTGTTATATGTACATTTAAAACTCTGTCCTTTAAAAATCAATGAAAGAAAGCTGTCATCAGCTTATAAAATATATAAAAGTAGAGCTGCTGTCCTAGGGAGAAACACAGATCTGCCTGTGGGCTGGCTCCATAGACTCCACCAGAGTTTCCTGAACTTCTACTGAGACATTATGAAAACTACCAAGTTGGATTTTCCATATGTGTATATGTGTGTGTGTGTGTGTGTGTGTGTGTATATATATATATAGAGAGAGAGAGAGAACGAGAGAGAGAGAGAGAGAATTGTTCTACACATATAATTTTATATGATTTCAATAACAATCTGATGAGGTATACGAAATACATAGTATCCCACAATAAATACAAAGAAATTGAGAGGCTTGGAGATGTGAAATAAACTGTCCAAGGGCACACACTAGTAAGTGGTGCGGCCAAGCCTGACACCAATGTCTTCCAATTCCACGTCCACGGCCTTGTCTCTATACCATTCTAGCTCTACCTGGGATTTCAAACTGCTCATAAACTTAAGCCTAATTTTTATAACTATTATATATTTAGCTCTGTTCTTCCCTAGGAATGGAGAGAGGAGAGAAGAGTCCTCTTTACTCATTCTGAGTTTTTCTCAAGAATTGTCTTTCAAAACCCTACCTTGGCAAGCACCTCCGTGAAGATAAAATTTACTAGGGAGCTTTCTGTTAACACTGTTCCCCAAATAGAAAGAGCAAACAAGCAAATAAATACAAGAGGGAGAAGAGGAGGGGGTAATCATTTAGGAAAGGTATGTCCCAAGATGACAGTGATTCTGCTTAAATTCTCCTCCTCTTTTTTTTTTTGCCCAACCCAGTGGGCATACTGCAAGTTGAAAGAGACAGGTATCAAGAATTTAAATTCTTCATATATTGTACACATATGAGGTTTTAAAAAATAGTGTATTTTAACTGAAAAGTATGCACCTTACACCCTTATTTCGGGTAAGTAAATAAACACGACAGGATGAACAGCTTTCTAAGGTCAAATAGGAAAGGAAACAGCTAAACAAAGTTAAAAATTAACAAGGCAAATCTATAGTACATCTGATTTAATCACTATACTGGTTTTTTTTCCCTTCATTAGGCAGTTGTTACCAGACCACCTTTCCCTTTTCTATAAATTCTTCTTCATTCCTCAATCTCCAACAATGATACCCCAACTTTTATTTGCAGCTCAGTTATGTGTTTGGTGGGGGAATAGGACTTCGACAGCAGTATATTTCTGAGGAATAGGTCAGTTCCCTACTGAGTTGGAATTTGCAACCTTCTTGGGGTTGCCTGGCCCAGATATTTTTTGCTAGACCAAGAACTGAACATGGTCATTATTTCAGACTTCAGAAAAACATTCACAAGCTGGTCTGATCTGTCTAAAGCTACATTAAAAGCTCCCGAATACCATTCCGATTAGCCAGTGTATTTTGAATAATTTTTCAACGAAAATAGCACCACACACAAATCAAGTAATAGAAGCATTTGTCAAGCTGTGTTAGTTAATAGTAACTAATATAAAGATTACAGAATATTCAGGGAAAATTAATCTAATGATTTAACACAATCATATGTTTAATTAACACAATAATGTTTTGCATACCAACTCATTCTACTGTCTAAAACAGCATTTTATCACACAAAACAGAATAACAGTTGACTTATACAATATTCTTTATCACCACGGTGTTTTACACTATGTATCTAATGTACTGTTAAAAAATAAACTGAGGCATATTAAAAACTTTGAGTTGTTTTAAGCAAAAATGGATTCGAATCAGGCAGCATCCAGTCTAGCACATAGAAAGGAATTCCAAGGAGCTGTACAAAATGAAACACTTTTATAGGCAGATGGGAGCAGGAACAAGGAAGTTATACTAGGCCAAAAAGCCAGTTGGTTACTGCAGGATTACTTTCCTTTAGGGATAGCAAGGGTCTACCAGGCAGATTGCCTAGCTAGTGCTCGCATGTGATTCCTGATTGACTGATTTAGGATCCCCTTTCTGGGAGAACCAAAACTGTAATTAAGTCTCAGCTTGGTGAGGTAAGGCTTGGCGTAAGTGATTCCATTCTGAGCTTGTCTTGTTTGTAACAGTACGCAGGGACTTTGCCAAGTGGCTAAAATTTATTACCCCATTTTACAAATGCTAATAATAGACACAGAAGTTAAGTAATGTTCCTGGAGTCATATCCCAACCAGTGGTGCTACTGAAACTGAAGGAGAGAATTCTTGCTTTCCAGTTAGGTTCTTAAGCTTCTATGTTACTTTGAAATTGTCTTACTATCGCAAATGTTTTCTATCCAAAGCATTGTTTACTGAATATCTACGATAAGCCAGGGAATTTTACATGTTATCTCATTAAATCCTCATACACCACCCTGCTATAAAATGTTTACTGGCGAGTCCACTGAAGTTCAGAGATGTTAAGTAATTTGCAGGCGACTGAATCAAGATTCTAGTTCCAAGTTCAAGAATCTACCTTTCACTACCTTGCTCCACTTGCCTCCACTACAAATCTGAAAGAAAAACATTTCTGCAAACAATCACGCATGAATAACCCACAAAGGCTAATACATCCCAAGACGACTTAACAATAATCTCTTCTTAAGGGAAAACAATAAAATGACATTTTTTAAAGTAAAAATAAGTTACTAGAAAAAACGAGAAGTGATTAAGAACAATTCATTTTAAAGCAGGGATCAAAATTTAGCAAATATATATAGATGTCTTAGTATGTCAGGCATTATGCTAAGTCCTAGCCTCACGGTGCTTACTTTCTAGAGTATTTTGATATAGAAATAAGGAGATATAAACAAGAGAAAGAAGAGTAAGGAAAAATTAAATACAAACACCTGCGGTCAGAGTGGGAACCAAGAACCAAATGAGTCCGGCATGAAAAACCCCGTCACGCTGTTTCACGAAAATTTTCCAAATCACTTTAAGTCACAGACAATTGAAAACCTGCTGATTTTCATTAAGGAAGAATAAGATTTAGTTTCAAAAATGATTGTTTCATGTGTTTCTTTACCTGAGGGAAGCCTTCAGCCAAACAGAAACATCGCGAACGGAGCGGACGGCTTCAGAAACCCTCTGGTAGTTCCCATTCCTTTCTCTGATTGGTTCCTCCGCGGACAGGAAGTCCCGCCCCCCTCCCCGGCGGAAAGGCTGGAGACCGAATTCAGGTGGAGACGGAACTCTGCCGGAGACTGGAGCTTGTGAGGTACAGCAGTTAAGAGTGGCCTAGTTGTGGTTATAGCCTCCTGCTAAGTTTATGAGCTTTTTAATTTTTCAAATAACTAGTCTGGTTATGGTAACAACTTTACTACCCTGATGGTACCTGTGGAGCCTTTTTAGAGGTTTAAAGGAAGAAGAAAAAGACTGCCTCCTTCCAGGCAGCCACCTTAGTGCGTGGGTCAGCCCCGTGGAGCTGGCTGGTGGCACGGGGAGGACAGGGTTTGGGGGCAGAACTCTTGTAACTAGATGGGTGAAATACCCCTATTAACTTGCTGTTGTGACAACACTATTTGGAAGGAGTTTGTTTTATATGATATTAAAGCAGTATGGCCAGACTTTAGCTGAATAGTAACAAAGTAGCTGGAGTAGCCCCAAAGTAAACACATTAGCTTTACTAAAAAAGACTGGAACATTTACCTACAAATACCCTCTTCAGTTAAGCGCTTCCTGAGGAGGACACAGAGGTCTGTTTATTTTTCCAACAACAAAGCATCAGACATCTTTGCTTGGGAAAAATCTTTGAATATTTGACTACTTTAATTTTTTTTTTTTTTTAATTGGGGATTGAAGAAAGACTTAAGCTCAACTCAGTTACACCCCTTGTTCGCCTTTGTAATTACTGCCAAGAGAGAAACTAAGTTGCTTCTAGCTCTTAGGCTGCTTGGGGAGCAGGGCGGGCTGATGTTAGAGTCCCCTTGAGATAATGATTCTTCTGGGTCAGTCAGAAGAAACAGTCTGCAACAATGGCAATCCCCAGGGTGACACTTCTCGAGGGGGCCTAGATTCAGCTGTCAGTCACCTTCAGCCCAGAGCCATCAAATCCATTTACACAAAAGCTGGTTATCACAAACCTTTTGAAAAGCTAAGTAAAGAGGAGATTTACCCATCCTTGAATCTTCATTCTTTTTTCATTGATTCCCTCATTTCCCCTATCTTTCCTTTTTTTCCCCAAGTACCTCTGGGAACTTCTGGGATTTTCCCCCTTCTTTTGTTTCACCCTAGATCTTACACTATTGTTATCTTAAAGCTTCAGTTTAAGCTTGAATATAACTCTCAAGACATACAGAAATAAATAACCATACTCTTGTATGAAAATTTTAAATTCTGATAAGTATTTTTGTCTCAAAAGGATAGGATTTTCTGGGGGTGAGAAAGGATTGTTTAATGTTATAATGTTGAGAAAAGATCTGTGAGTATTTTAAGTATTTCAGCATATGTTTGGCTATGCATGTACATTTGTACATCCCTTCCTATTGTATACATACCTTTTTATTTTTGTAATTTTTACACTAAAGAGACTATAATATAAAAGCTTGAATCAATTTGCAACTGAAATGATCCTCAACAACCTATACAAATATGAAAAATTATTTCATTGTGTAAATATAACTGAATTTCAATTATAACAGTTCTTTCTGTGAATTCTATAACTTTGTAATTATAAGGAACTGATTTCCTTTCACTAAGAAAAGGAGACATTCTGGTCATGCTCTAGAAATTCTGATTTTCTCTGTGTAATGGCATTATTATGAACATTTAATTTAACAAATTGAAAGAGTCTTAATTAGTGAAAAGTATAAATAAAATACTACATTAAAATATAAGTTTATTTCGTTGATGTATGATTGCTAGAATTAGACTAACAAACTATTGCCTAGTATAATGCCTTAAGGGAGCATTTGTAATCGTAATTAGTTTGTCAGTTATAAGAAATTTTAGTGTCACGACTGTGGATAGAAGCCACATAGCAAATAGCCTCGGCTTGGTAGAGATATGAGGCCTGGTAAGAAGATCAGGCCAAGGAAAATCCATACTTAGAGCCAAAAGACACTTTATAAAGAACAAGATAGGGCTTCCCTGGTGGCGCAGTGGTTGAGAGTCCGCCTGCCGATGCAGGGGACACGGGTTCGTGCCCCGATCCGGGAAGATCCCACATGCGGCGGAGCGGGTGGGCCGGTGAGCCATGGCCGCTGAGCCTGCGCGTCCAGAGCCTGTGCTCCGCAAAGGGAGAAGCCACAACAGTGAGAGGCCCGCGTTCCACAAAAAAAAAAAAAGAAAAAAAAAGAACAAGATAGTTCACATGCAGTGGCAAGCTGTCACTAAGGCCAGTACTAACTACTATTCCAGTTGCATATGATATAGCCCAAGCTAGTTCAGCCTTGATCTCCTAGTTACTACCAACAGGGTACCAAATATTCCACTGAAAAATAATTGGGTGTTTCATTTATTCATTCAACATATTTCTTGAGCATTTACTACTACTTGCCAAGATATAATAGTGAAAGGATCTTAAGTAACTTACCATGTAGTGGAAGGAACCAGAACTAAGTGGGTTTTTGAGGATGATCAAAAATAAACTGTTGTCAAGTGAACATTGAAGTCTTACTTGTAAAATTAATTTGCCCATTCAGACTATATAACAATGTTCACTGTGTCCTAGGAACATTGTTAGAATTTAAGGACATAAAAATCAATAAAATAGGGACTGTATCCCAAGATAGGGTCCTACTTCACTAACTTAGTATAGGCGACTGTTAATCTCTTCAGGAACCCAGGCCTGCATGGTTTGGATCTTGCTGATCTCTTAGACCTCTTTTTAGGTGCTCCATTTCCCTCACATCACATTCTAAACACATATGAGTTTTGGGGGTTTTGTTATTTGCTCTCTGCTGTTGAAACATGTCATCTCTTTTTCTCTTCAGGGCCTTTGGGATGATTGTGTTTCAAGTTTATAAAATTTTATTATATAGTTCACCTCTGTACTTACTATGAGGAAAGTAGAGGTATTAGCTTTTATGGGTGGATGTTACCTCTAGTGGGAAATTTTGATCTCTTAATCCACTGGCTTCTGATAACATTGTATATTAAATGCATGAAATAAACTCTTCATACTGTCACTCATCTGTTTGATAGGTTTTACTAGTTGACTTTTTTCCTGTGCCACTATCATTACCACAATTGTGTACCTCAGTACAGATTATACAATTGTGAAACATTACTTTGTTGTCTAAATATTATTGAAATTCAAATATAACAGTTCTTTCTGTGAGTGCTGTAACTTTGTAATTAGAAGGAAGTGATTTCTTTTCACCAAGAAAAAGGGAATGGTCATGCTCTAGAAATTCTGATCGTCTCTATGTAATCTCTAGATTGTATAGTGTTTATTTCCTGAGGCTGTTCTGACATTACCACAAATCAGGTAGCTTAAAACAACAGAAATTTATCCTTTCACAGTTCTGGAGGCTAGAAGCCTGAAATCAAGGTCAGCCATGCCCCTCTATAGGCTCTGGGGGAAAATCCGTTCCATGCCTTCCACCTAACTTTTTGTGGTTGCCTTTAATCCTTGACATTCCTTGATTTGTAGCCTTATCACTCTAATCTTTGCTTCTGTCCTGTTGCCTCCTCCTCTTTTGTCATGTGTCTCTCCTCTGTGTGTTTCTTTTAAGGACACATTATGGATTTAGGACCCACCTAGGTAATCCAGATGGTCTTCTCAAGAACCTTATCTTAATTACATTTGTAGATATCTTTTTCCAAATATAGTAACATTTAGAGTTTCTAGGAATTTGATGTGGACATATCTTTGGGACATATCCTAGAGTTTCTAGGAATTTGATGTGGACATATCATAAACATATATTTAACCCAATATGTATGGGAATTTATTCATTTGATATTTCTTATTTTTCTTATGTTTTCATTTTGAAAACAAATTATTCATGATGCCTTAATACAGCTTGAATGACTAATATATATATTCAACACTTAGCTTAAAAACTGTATTTAGGGCTTCCCTGGTGGCACAGTGGTTGAGAGTCCGCCTGCCGATGCGGGGGACACGGGTTCGTGCCCCGGTCCAGGAAGATCCCACATGCCGTGGAGCGGCTGGGCCCGTGAGCCATGGCCACCGAGCCTGCGCGTCCAGAGCCTGTGCTCCGCAACGGAAGAGGCCACAGCAGTGAGAGGCCCGCGTACCGCAAAAAAATATATATATATATATTTAATCTGTCAGATTTTATGATTAGAAATTTCTATAAAATTTTGATGACCTGGTTCTAGGACTATAAGAATTTCACTGAGGAAAATATTTGGTTCATATTGGGTATAGGAAATCATATGTCCTTTGTCGGCTCATTTTCATAATCTAAGAGGAAGAGGCCAAGGTAATGACTATCAAAATCAACCATATGGTACAATCATTTGTTTGAAGCGCATTGGCAAAGAATTAATGGTTTAATAGGAGAAAAATACATTAGAGAAACATATAAATTTCAGTTAACAATAATTGGGGAAATTAGCAAGATGAGCATCCATTATGGTTGTTTATGTATATATTTTTTAATTTCTTATACTTACGAGGTAGCCTTACTTATAAAAGATTAGAAGGACAAATGTGTTTTTTATTGTACACATATATAAAAATCATTGATAGATGACTTCCCTGGTGGCACAGTGGTTAAGAATCCACCTGCCAATGCAGGGGACATTGTGTGGTTTAATCCCTGGTCCGGGAAGATCCCACATGCTGCAGCCACTAAGCCCGTGTGCCACAACTGCTGAGCCTGTGCTCTAGAGCCTGTGTGCCACAACTGCTGAGCCCGCACGCCACAACTACTGAAGCCCACGTGCCTAGAGCCCATGTTCCACAACAAGAGGAGCCACCACAATGAGAAGCCCGCGCACCGCGACAAAGAGCAACACCCACTCACTGCAACTAGAGAAAGTCGACGCGCAGCAACAAAGACCCAACGCGGCAAAAAAAAAAAAAATTATGATAATCATTGATAGAAATAGACCCTAGTGTTTGTTAGCTGAAATACTGACATTACAGCTGAGCTGATTGTTTCCAAGGATTACATTTTCTCTCTTTTTTTAAATTATATTTAGCCAAGATTATCTTCTTTTGGAAACGTACTTGGAAGTTAGGAATTAGCCTGAAGAAAGAACATTAGGGAAGGAAACAATGGTTTAGAGAATGATACTTTGAGAAAAGGAAAATAACATTAGAAACAAAAATATAATGAAATTCAAAACAGCTATATTATATATGAAAAAATGTATAAAATACTAGAAAAACAGTACTTAAATGGAAAAAATTCACAATCAAATGCACTCTTTTGTTTGATTGGAAAATAAAAGACAATTTGTATTTTTAGCTGAACTCTGTAGAAGGTTATGGTCATCTCAACATGAAACATAGTATCAAAGCCATGACAGTCTACAGTTTACACAAACCTTTTCGTGGATTAGCTAGGAGCTATTTGACCTAGCCAGAGAGTTTTTGTGTCTCAGATTTTCATTTTTACAATGGAAGACTATCTATCATCGTGATTTTTGTGTTGATAATGAAAATAAGTGATTGATATTTCCATCTGGTAGCAAGCCAGGCACTTAGGGAGGCATATTAACTATATCACAGCAGTAGCAATTCACCAAATCAGACTTAAGTTGCCTGGAATAGTTTTTCTTTCCCTGACCTCCAACCCTCGAATATTTGAGATATTAATTTACTGGCAAGGAGTAATCAAGTCATAGCCGAACAATGTAAGGGAATTCTGGGAAATGGATTGAGTTGAGAAAGATTTTCTGTTTAACAAGGATTGCTCATTATAGACTATTCTTCAAAGGAAAAACAGATGATAGAGTTAGAAACTGATGAGATCAGAAAAGGAAAATAGAAGATTATGTATATGGTGTGTGTGTGGGGGGGGGTGTTGAGAATCCTTGACACAGGAGTGAGCAAAAACGCAGGGATATGTTGGAATCTATTTTGCACCCTCAGCTATATTGTCTCAATCTATTCTTTATAATCATTTCCAACTCTTTTTCTCACACACCAACAGGATTTACTCAATGTCATTTCCAGAAGTAACACCTCAAGAAACATTTTCAGAAACAGTTTGTCAGTTCCAGGATACTGATACTTTTAGCAGCCAGAAAAGAATTTCTGAAAATCATTTCAAAGACCAAGGTTTCTGAAAATACCATGAGCCCTTTTTTTTCCCCCAAACAAATTGTATACAGTGTACACAAGAAATTGGTAAAATGAAGCCTAGAGACTAGAAAGCATCAGTGTTTCACCATTTACGTTTGGATGTATCTGACTTTTGTCTAAAAATCTTGATTTTTCTTTCAGTTATTTTTGGAACAATTAAGCTGTATTGAGATTCTTTTGTAGATGACAAGGTTTTATTTGGAAAGCTAGAATAAAGGTTTTCTTTTACAAAAATTTATTTACTTGGCCAGTGAAATCCACTCCCTCCAAGATTTGCTTTTACTTTTTAAAATATTTGTTCCTAGGTTCTTAAAAATCTAGAAAGTAAAATAAACTCCTTGTGGAATATAGTTTACATGGATTTTTTTTTCAGTGAAAGGGTGGTACTTTTTCCATTTTAAAAGAATCAAATATATTACAAATGAGGGAATCTGCTTTTTATTGAATGTATCAGTATATATAAGCATATTTATATAGGTATGTGTGTTATTGTCTTTATTCCCTTATTTCCAAGGAGAGATGTATATAATGTATAGTTTAATCATTCAGACCATAATTATAGCCCATGAGTATGGAAAAATCATGAAAAATCTGTTGGCTTAAATTGTAAGTAAAACTCAGGTCTGAGATCTTAACCATTTAAAACCTTGAAATCTCATAAATAAAGCATCGTTGAGCCTGGTCCCATCTTTCATAACAGCTCTCCAGAGAAAATCCTAAAAGCCAGGGCACTCTAAGATGAGCTGTGGATGATTCAGTAGGTGGCACAATTTTCACTGAGTCAGTACTGAACTGATGCCCCAGCATGGTATGAGGGGGCACTGCACTGCTGGAGGTGTCGTCTAATGGATGAGGGTAAAACCAAGGTCTTGACCACCAGCAGTTATTAAAAATCCCATGGCACTTTTCAAAAGAGTAAAGATGATGTTAAACCCTGTGTCCTGGCTAATTTCCAAATTGGGCAATTATATTCTGCCTACTTAAAATTTCTCTGTAATTTTAGTTGGATAATATATTCCTCATCTTCTGTCCTATGCTTTTGCTATTTCCAGTTTAGAGGTGGATGCATTTCTGTGGTGAGGGAAGTGTTGCTTCTTTGCAAGGTCTGAGATCAGGGGATGAAAGGTACAACATACATCTATCAGAACAGGTGCCATATTAGTTTGTTTCTCTTGTGATTAGGCTGACTATAAGAAAATTGTCAAATAAGTGTCTTTAAATATAGCCTCATCAGGTAGTCAGAGGTGCTATGCTTGCAAAGGTTTCCAAGATGGGTATTTTAATTCTATTAAGTTGTGACTAAGAAATGAGGCTTCTCTTGAAATGAATATATTATGTAAATAGTAACAATTTAAGCATAAAATTATAGACATTTAATAGGAATAATTAAATTTTCCAACATTTGCCTAGCAAGGCCTATCATATAGTCACCTAAAACATTAGTTACCATATCATTTTTCACTTATAATGTATTAGAATTTTGTCCAAATCAGTAGTTGCTAAGAGAGAAGGTCACTGTTGGAGAACAAATGGAAAGTATTTCTTAAAAAATAAAAATAATAAAATAATTGTTGGTTAGCATGCCCTGGATTTTGGGAAAACCTGTAGAAAACATTCCTAAGGAAAAGACCAATAGTGGCACTGTGTAAGGCCAGACCCACACTTCCTAACTGTGTTTCCAGCTTCACACAATACTCTGGGATCAGCCCCATAGGAAAAAACGTACATTAGGAATTTAGTGTCATAGATGGTAACATTTACATTTATCTTGACTATTTAGACGCTTGGCTAGAAAATGATAAAAACTATCAACAACTCATTTTTCTCAAGCACTAAGTATTTTTCTGCAAAGGCAAAAAAGATCAATCTAATGTCTTAGCCTTCAGTACTTTCATATATTACCTTTTTTTAACAGAATCTTTCCAAGTCTTATTTTGTAACCTCAAATGTTTCTATTTCTAACAATTAATGTTAACTCTATTACAAAGACTTTTCCAACTAACTTCAAGTCATTCTGCTTTACAGATATATTAAAAACTTATCTTGTGCTTATTAATAATAGAGTTAATACAGGAAAATGCTTCAAAGCAAAAGAAATATCTGGCAGCATGCAGAAATAATACTAAATACTGTAGTAAATAAGCATAGTAATTCTGTTTGCATAAATGCTGTGACTGCCTAATAAAGAAATCACTTGAAAAGGAAATACCATCTTTAGGATTTGAACTTGCCTTCAGCAGAAAATATTATAATGTTTTTAGCCTAGCTTTGACAACTACAACAGACTGTACTGAGTAACAGTAAGAGTTCACTTTGTAACAGGAAAAGTAGTCACTCTGATCACTTTGTCTTTTTAGTATGCAGCCCAGAGGATTCAGAAAAAGATTACATTTACCATAATTAACATATATGTAAATGGAGATCATGGCTATGAATGATAAATTTTCATAGCAATTTAAATCTTGTACAAATTAATCAACCATACAGACACTTGATTAATGAAAGGCAGTGTCACTTTAAAATGCAACATGTTAATATATATTACTGTTATCACAGATCAAAGAATCTTTAAATGTAAACCAATTAGGACAAAGTTCAATCTACATTTTTTAACAGATTTAATTCCCTTGTAATTATGATGACAATTTGAAAAAATATGTTGTTCCACTTTATTTACTAATTTTAGTGAAAAGTTGTGCAAATGAATTTTGGGTGTTTCATCATAGTGAATGGATTCCCAAAATATAGGATTACAGTACAGTGAATGCACAAAAACAATGATAAATTGGATGCAAGTTATTTATTCCCATGTCATGCTAAGTTTATAAGTTTTCTTCTAATAATTCCCTATTTTTGCTCTCACTGAGAGAGTTATATTAAACCGATTACTAAATGACTGATATTCTCACTTGGTACAGTGAGATGAGATTTTACTAAGAGCTGTTTTTCTTGGTCTTTGAGGGATAAAAAGTGAAAACTCTTGTAGACTTGAATTTATTGAAAATAGTTTTTATTTTCATAGTGAAAATGAATGCCTAATTTCTAGAAAAGAAATCTTTTTAAAAATATATAAAATTTACAGTTAATACATAAATATATGTTCAAAATTTAAGGTCTGAAATATAAAGTTTCTCTATAATTATTTTTTTGCCAACAGAAGTTAGGCATAAAAACAAACATACTGCTTTGCAAAGTCAATATAGATCTATTTTAGGAAACCCTACAATTGGTCATTAATTTTTATCAGTAAATTGGGAATCTAAGCTGTTGCCAAATTTTACCACTTAAACCAGTACATCATAGAATGCACTATTGATAAAATAACAAAGAAAGAGAGCAGCCTGTACTAGACAGAAAGATGATAAAAATGTGACAGTGAGTTCTTTGTTAAACTCCTAGTAGCAAACTATGCTCAATACGGCTAATAATTATTGAACATTTTCTATGTGCCATATGCCATATTAAGAACTTGGCACTTTAAAAATATGCATTTGTGATTTGATTATTAAATCATTTAATCCTGATAACACGTCTATAAAATAGAATTATTACTTCACTGAAGTAGTAGTAAAACTGGAATTTTGATCTTAGTCCTCATTTCAAAGTTTGTGTTCTTTAAATACTATGCCATACTGTCTCCCTATGACTATGTAGCATTGTTTATCCTTATCACTATATCTAGCCTCTTAAACAGTCTCATCAGAGCTATAATGCTGCTGATGTTGGTACAGGACCACACTTTGAGAACCACTACTAATGCACTACAAATTCTGTGAAAGGTTTAAATAGCACTACAGTATCATGAATAACGTTTAACTCAGTCCATTGGAATTGTAATAAAACCTGCCTTTAATACACCTCTCCTGGAATATGAGAAAAATAGATGAATAGATAAAATATTAGCAAGCCTATTTAGTCATTAAGTGAGCATTTAATACTTAGCCAGGATCTGCACAAACTGCTAGGGATACAATAGTAAACAAGGCTCCTATTCCCAGGAGTATACAGTACAGTGAGAAAGGCAGAAAAGTAAACTGCCAATTATAATACATTGTGGTAAGTTAAGAGTTAATTCATGGTGCTGTGGGAGTGCATAAGACTGCCCTCAAAGATAGAGAAAAAAGAAAATTAAACTCTGTAAACTTAAGCTGTTTTGTACAGCAGAGGTATATGTGGGACTTCTAGGGAAGTCAGTGCTGCAATGTTAAAGTCATTAAAGGTGTGGCTTTAAGAAAAAACCTTCGGGCAAGGCAAGGATTGCAAAGATCATAGACACTACCCAGTTGAAGATTATCCAGGCTTTTAGTGAATATTATAGAAAGAGATGCTGATCATTATATTAGTTAAAATCACAGAAAACCCCTAAATAAAAGTAGTTTAAACAATTTTGTTTCTCTCACATTCATTAAATTAAGATTAAAGGAGTCCAGTGCTGCTGTAGCAGCTCCATAAAGTCATAAAAGATGCCAGCTCCTTCCTTCCAGCACAATACTTCACCACTCCTAGGATTTGGTCCTCAATCTCATGGTCCAAGGTGGCTGTTGGAATCTAGCTTTCATATCCATCTTCCAGGCAAGAAAATGAAAGAAGAAAAAAGGTTCAACCCTCTTTTGTTTTTAAGGAGACTCTCCTGATGTATCACTGAACACTTTCCTATATACTGGGTTGGCCAAAAGGTTAGTTCAGTTTTTTCTGTAAGATGGTTCTAGTAGTGTCTTTAAGTTCATTTGAAACAATTTTGTTAGATTGTATTGTGACAGCTGTCATATCAGTGTGCATTTAAAAAAACACTAATTAAAGTTGGTGAATTTTTGTGTGGCCATTTTAATATTGAAGATGGAAGAAAGAAAGCAACATTTTTGGCATATTAATGCTTTATTATTTCAAGAAAGGTAAAAGCACAACTGAAACACAAAAAAGATTTGTGCAGTGTATGGAGAAGGTGCTGCGACTGATTAAACGTGTCAAAAGTGGTTTGCGAAGTTTCGTGCTGAATATTTCTCACTGGACGATGCTCCACTGTCAGGTAGACCAGTTGAAGTTGATAGCAATCAAATCGAGACATTAATTGAGAACAATGAACATTATACTAAGCAGGAGACAGCCGACATACTCAAAATATCTAAATCAAGCATTGAAAATCATTTGCACCAGCTTGGTTATGTGAATCGCTTTGATGTTTGGGTTCCACATAAGTTAAACGAAAAAACCTTCTTGAGGTATTTCCTCATGCAACTCTCTACTGAAACATAACAAAAATGTTCTGTTTTTAAAACAAACTGTGACGGGCAATGAAAAGTGGATACTGTACAATAAAGTAGAATGGAAGAGATGGTGGGGAAAGCGAAGTGAACCACCACCAACTACACCAAAGGCTGGTCTTCATCCAAAGAAGATGATGTTGTGTATATGGTGGGATTGGAAGGGAGTCCTCCATTACGAGCTCCTTCTGGAAAACCAAACAGATCATTCCAGCAAGTACTGCTGCCAGTTAGACCAAATGAAAGCAGCATTCTATGAAAAGCATGCAGAATTAGTCAACAGAAAATGCATAATATTCATCAGGATAACGCAAGAGTGCATGTTTCTTTGATGACCAGGGAAAAGCTGTTACAGCTTTGTTGGGAAGTTCTGATTCATTTGCTGTATTCACCAGGCATTGCACCTTTGTGTTTCCATTTAGTACGGTCTTTACAAAATTCTCTTAATGGAAAAAAATTTCAATTCCCTGGAAGACTGTAAATGACACCTGGAACAGTTCTTTGCTCAAAAAGATAAAAAGTTTTGGGAAGATGGAATTATGAAGTTGCCTGAAAAATGGCAGAAGGTGGTGGAACAAAATGGTGAATATGTTATTTAGTAAAGTTCTTGGTGAAAATGAAAAATGTGTCTTATTTTTACTTAAAAACTAAAGGAGCTTTTTGGTCAACCCAATACCTCACTGGCCAGAACTAAATCAGATGGCCATAAACTTAGCAGCAAATGACGCTAAGAAATGCAGTCACTTATATAAGTGACCAATGTACTCACCTAAAGCATGGATTCTGTTAATAAAGAAAGCAACTGGTAGTGTCTGTCACAGTCATGATTTAGTTTTCTTAGCTCACAGAGGTGGCAATCACTATTAGTAGAGAAAAATATTTGATTTTTTCTGCCTTAACCTTCCCAAAGACACTCATTCCTTTTGAACGGATTGAAATCTTTGCAACATTATCTGTTTTGAAGATAGGGCGTAGATTCTCAATACTTTCTGATTCTGAGATATAATCAGTAAACATAAGATATCTTTTAATTATAAATTAAGAGTCTTGAATATGTGTGGAAAATAATATTTACTTAGCATTCTTAAGATTAAAAAAGTAAATGCTTCCTTTTCATGACTCTTGAATGTCAAATTATTAAAATTTAATGGTAGTATAAATATGAAAGATTTGATAATTAAATCATTTTATCATTCATTTATCTGTTCATTCTACACATACATACTGAAGGTACCAGGCTGTGATCTAATTGCTGAGAATACAGAAATTAGTAATACAGTTGAGGTATATGATGATGCTTACATTCTAATGAGAGAAGAAAGATAATAAACAAGTAAATATAAATGTTATAGTTTCGTGTATTTTAAGTGATGTTATGGGCTGAATTGTGTCCCCCCAAAATTCACATGTTGAAGCACTAACCTCAGTACCTCAGAATGTGATTGTCTTTGGAGATAGGGCCTTTAGAAAGGTAATTAAGTTAAAATGAGGCCCTCAGAGTGGACCCTACTCCAATCGGACTGGTGTTCTTATAAGAGGAGATTAGGACACACAGAGCAACAGGATGCGTATGTACAAAGAGATGACTATGTGAAGAGGCAGCAAGAGGGTAACCATCTCCAAGCCAAAGGGAGAGGCCTTAGAGGAAACCAACTATGCTTGGACTTCTAGCCTCAAAAACTGTGAGAAAATAAATTTTTATTGCTTAAGCCACTCAATCTGTTGTAGTTTATCATGGCAGCCCCAGCAACCTAATACAGATGCTAAAATGAAAATAAAATAATAACTGGGAGATTATTTAGATTGGTGGTCAAAGAAAGAAACTTTTTTTTTTATTGAGCTATAGTTGATTTACAATATTGTGTCAATTTCAGGTGTACAATAAAGTGATTCAGATATATATAGATATTTATATATTCTTTTCCAGATTCTTTTCCATTATGTTATTACAAGATATTGAATATAGTTCCCTGTGCTACACAGTAAATCCTTGTTTATCTATTTTATAGGTAGTAGTGTGTATCCATTAATCCCATATTCCTAATTTATCCCTCCCTCCACTTTTCCCCTTTGGTAACCATAAGTTTGTTTTTTACGTCTGTGAATCTGGTACTGTTTTGTAAATAAGTTCATATGTATTATTTTGTAGATTTCACATATTAGTGATATCATATAATATTTGTCTTTTTCTGACTTACTTAGTATAATAATCTCTAGGTCCATCCATGTTGCTACAAATTTCATTATTTCATTCTTTTTCATGGCTGAGTAATATTCCTCTCTGTGTGTGTGTGTGTGTGTGTGTGTGTGTGTGTGTGTGTGTGTGTGTGTACTTTTATTTGTTTATTTATTTACTCATTTATTTATGACTGCATTGGGTCTTCATTGCTGCGCACAGGCTTTCTCTAGTTGCAGCGAGTGGGGGCTACTCTTCATTGCAGTGCGCCGGCTTCTCGTTGTGGTGGCTTCTCTTGTTGTGGAGCATGGGCTCTAGGTGTGCGGGCTTCAGTAGTTGTGGCTCACGGGCTTAGATGCTCCGCCGCATGTGGGATCTTCCCACACCAGGGCTCAAACCCATGTCCCCTGCATTGGCAGGCGGATTCTTAACCACTGCACCACCAGGGAAGCCCATGTACCTTCTTTATCTATTCATCTGTTGACAGACACTTAGGTTGCTTCCGTGTCTTGGCTATTGTGAATAGTGCTGCTATGGACATTGGGGTACATGTATCTTTTCAAAGTACGGTTTTCATCTTTTCTGGATATATGCCCAGGAGTGGGATTGCTGGATCATATGGTAACTCTATTTTTAGTTTTTTAAGGAACCTCCATACTAGTGGCTGCACCAGTTTACATTCCCATCAACAGTGTAAGAGGGTTCCTTTTACGCCACACCCTCTCCTGCATTTATTATTTGTAGACTTTTTGATGATGGCCATTCTGACGGGTGTGAGGTGATACCTCATTGTAGTTTTGATTTGCATGTCTCTGATAATTAGTGATGTTGAGCAGCTTTTCATGTGTCTGTTGGCCATTTGTATGTCTTCTTTGGAGAAATGTGTATTTAGGTCTTCTGTGCATTTTTTGATTGGGTTGTATATTTTTTTGATTTTGAGTTGTATGAGCTGTTTGTATATTTTGGAAATTAAGCCCTTGCTGGTTGCATCATTTGCAAATATTTTCTCTCATTCCATAGGTTTTCTTTTCATTTTTTTCTTTTTTTATAATTTCCTTTGCTGTGCAAAAGCTTATAAGTTTGATTAGGTCCCATTTGTTTATTTTTTAAATAAGCTTTTAAACTGAGACCCAAATGATGCAAAGGAATCAACCATATAAATATCTGAGGATGTATGTTCCTAGAAGAAGAAACATCTAATGCTAAGACCCATTTTGTCATAAAAGAAATATGCAAAAAGCCAAACTGGCACATAATAATTTTCATCATCAAAAAATTGTTTACTCAGTGACTATCTCTTCGTGGTGCTGTGGAAGGCTTGTAGAGCATAAATATAAAGTGATATAGCAGGCCATTAATAATGTTATAGTAACTATTTCATTGTGCCTATGCTTGTCATTGACCAGTGTCAAAATGACTTTACAGTTGCAGTTACAAATTTAAGGAATTTATTAGCCATTAGCCAAATACTCATTTTTCTCTACAACCACTAGTACACTAATCTTATACAAATAGTTTTTGACTATAGAAAGGAGCTCTTTTGGGTATGATAGAAACAAAATTAGAGCTTGGTTCTAATTCAGACTTATCTTCTTAAATGAGCTTTCTACAGAATAGTCATTTGATACCTAAGAATATAAGATATGAAATGGTTTCATGTTTTCTCAAAACTACAAGTGAAAATGATTATCATTGTTTTTGTGTTCTTTTTTGCCAAATATTATCAACTTGAATTTCACATCATGACTTTTTAAAAGGCTATTATATTATGTAAGAGCATCTTTCTCAGTTCTATCATTTTTTTTTTGTTACTATTGCTTCCACTCAAATCCTAGAATTCTTTACAGATAAAAAATAATAAGAGTGCTTTACATATTATTGGAATAGGCAAGCCTCTTATCATTGTATGGTGACAGACTTGAGCAAAAGAAAGCAAGCTGTAATTTAGTCAGTATTAATGTAAACAAGCATTTTATTTAGAAAGGAATAAAAGCGGCCAAAAAGAAATGCATTTGTTAAGATGAGAAAAAGTTGCAAGAGCCAAATTCAGAGTACCTGAATATGCCTGATTAGTAACAAAATTCCTAAATGGGGGGTGGGGGGGGAGGCTTATATTAGATGAGTTGCCACAGCTCTTTAATGGCTAAGAGCAATTTTGTAAATATGACACATAGGCTAGAAAATTCTATATTTTTAATGTATTGCTTAACATTTTCACTATGTTACATGTTTTTATATATTTTTCCTCTTATGTCAAAGGGAACATTTCTAATTTATACCTCACATCTTTTTATAAAAAAATTAAAATAACAACTCTAAACAGCTTTAGCTCAATTTAAATCCCATTTGGTGGTCCCTGTATAGTTTTTAATATCATGCAAAAAAAGCCATCATAATTTGCATCCCATCAACTATTCCCTTAACTCTAAAGAGCTATCATGCCACTCCTAGAGTAGGTCTCTAGGGTTGAAGCCTGTTCTATCACTCCTATGCTAGATCTATTTGGTAGTAAAATCAGGGTTACTAGCCTGGTGCCCCTTACCTGGGAAAAAAAAGTCTGTATTAACCCTGTCTTCACTCTTCTCAGAAAACTGATAATAAATTTTGTCCTTTTACTCTCTGCTCTTTTTAATTCCTGGCATTCCAGAAGTTTTTAGACTTGCCTTTCCAGCTCTTTCCTGGAAATGCTTGAGCTGTTTTAATGGTCTAATGTTTTGCAATTTATCTACTTTGGGCAGTTTCTTTTTTTTTTTCATGGTGACTGTCTGTTAATATTTGTCAAATTACCAGCAGCTATCTCCCAACACATTCCTACAAATTTCATCTCTCCATCTGTTTTATTTCTAAGTCTTTTCTTGTCTTCTTTCTTCTTTACCTCTTTACCAATCCACCTATTTCACCTGTAAATGGACTCTTGGACTCTTAATAATCTTTCTCTCTCTCTTTTTTTTTTTTTTTTTTAGAATTATGTTCTAAGGTGTTTCCACATCTATAACTTACAACATAGTAGCTTTGCTGACTTAACCAAAATTATGCTGGAAAGCATAACCTTTGCAAAATATCAACAATACCAGTGAATTAGAGAAGTTTTATGGGATCAAGACTGAGTTATTTAATAATATTGGGCATCTGGTAACCTTAACATAAACCATTATTTTTAGTTCTTTCTGCTCAGTATCTACTCACAAGCATAATATTAACTTTTAAAGTATTAACCTTTAAATATTAACTTTAAAAGTATTAAAATGGGGCTTCCCTGGTGGCGCAGTGGTTGAGAGTCCACCTGCCAATGCAGGGGACACGGGTTCGTGCCCCGGTCCGGGAAGATCCCACATGCCGCGGAGCGGCTGGGCCCGTGAGCCATGGCCGCTGAGCCTGCGCGTCCGGAGCCTGTGCTCCGCAACAGGAGAGGCCACAACGGTGAGAGGCCCGCGTACCGCAAAAAAAAAAAAAAAAAAAAAGTATTAAAATGAAGAATAGAATGATTACTTATTTATAATATCTCCAAAAGATTCTAATCATCTAGGTGGAATGAATTATAGTATTGAATCCTTATTTGTTAGTTAATTTCTTATGGCATCCAGAAAATATGGCTGCTGTCTTATACTGATGGAAACCAATAGCAACCATTGCCTGGCTCTGCCACTTAAGACCCATCAGCTGATATAACTGTATTTTCTTTCTGTATTACTAACTGCCATTGTTGTAACTGCTCTTAATGAAGGCGATTTCCCAACCAAAATACTGACATATGCTATGGAGAATACTTTTAATTACATTGACAACAACCCCTCTGACTACTCTAGGAGGGGATTTAAAAAACGTATTTTTAATGCATCCTTACAAGTGAAGCACAATCTCCAGAAATTGTGATGTCAGAACTTGAAATATATGTATAGATTTTTCTGAAATCCACCTTTTTGTAAGTGTAGAATAATAGTAAGGTCATCTATGATCCAGATTTATTTCTCCAATATGGTTACATTTAAAAACTCAATGGGGGACTTCCTTGGTGGTGCAGTGGTTAAGAATCTGTCTGCCAGTGCAGGGGACATGGGTTCGATCCCTTGTCCGGGAGGATCCCACATGCAGGGGAGCAACTACGTCTCTGTGCCACAACTACTGAGCCTGCACTCTAGAGCCTGCAAACCACAACTGCTGAGCCCACGCGCCACAACTACGAGAGCCCACGTGCCACAACTACTGAGCCCCCGTGCTGCAACTACTGAATCCTGCGCACCCAGAGCCCGTGCTCCGCAACAAGAGAAGACACCGCAGTGAGAAGCCCGTGCACCGCAATGAAGAGAGTAGCCCCCACTCACCACAACTAGACAAAGCCCGCACACAGCAGTGAAGATCCAATGCAGCCAAAAAAAAAAAAAAACAATGGGAAGGCATCTAAAAACCTTTACAGCAATCTTTGTTTTCAATCAAGGAAACCTAGAAGTCTGTGTTAGAACTATTAAGATGAATACAACTGAAGATACCATATTAAGACTCTTGCCAATTTACACCAAGCAATTTAACACTATAGATGCCAGTATAGGCACTTATTGTTCTATAAATAGCAATGCATCATTATTAAGAGAGATGTTTTCTAATGAATGTTGGATTTAATAAGAATTTATTCTTTCATTTGACATTTGTCTCCTTAAGCATCTAGTAGAAAGCTAGCTTAATACTGATGCAAAAGCCTAAGCTTTGACTACTAAATTAGGCTGGCAAATGATTCTCTTAAATTGTCTATCACTTCAAAAATTTGCATAAAACTCACATAAACTATAGATTCCTTGCTTGTCTTAATATTTAATATTTGGATCCACTTTATACATTTTCGTTTGTTTTTGAGAAATACTGTAACTTACTAAGAGTTCTAATGTAAGAGAGGTGATCTGCTACTAAATCATATTTCTTAATTTCTTAGGTTTTGATTGTTACCATTTCTGACAACTTTTACCAAAACTGACATGTCTATATGCTTATGCATTAGGATAAGTCTCAGTTGCCGTGAAGAACTGTAAGAGCCAATCTAGTAACTTTGACAAAGGACTATTATTCAGTCATGAGAAAGAAGGAAATCATGCCTTTTGCAACAACATGGATGGACCTGGAGGGCATTATGGTGAGTGAAATTAGTGAAAGGTATGTACTGTATAGTATCATCTATATGTGGAATCTATAAAAGCCAAACTTACAGAAACAGAGTAGAATGGTGGTTGCCAGGGGCTGAGAGGTGGGGAAAATGGGGAGATGTTGATCAAAGGGCACCAACTTACAGTTTTACAATGAATAAGTTCTAGGGATCTAATGTACATAATGCATAGTGATTATAGTTAACAATAGTGAAAGTTGAGAGATCTTAAATGTTCTCACACACACCAAAAAATGGTAATTATGTGAGGTGATGAAGGTGTTAACTAACCCTGCTGTGGTAATAATTTCATAATATGTAAGTGTATCAAATAAACACATTGTACACCATAAACTTACAAAATGTTATACGTCAATTATATCTCAGCAAAGCTGGAAAAACATCTAGTAACTTTGTCTGAAAAATTAAGACCAGTGACTATACAGTTGAGGAGGCTGTTGTGGATCTTCAGTGAGTAGTTATGAAAGCATTTTAAAAAGTAAGAAGCTACTTTGGAGGTTTGAAGTCATTGTTTCATCTTTGGAGGTCACCAGAAAGGTTGCAAAAATATTCTGAATTTGTCAGTAGAAATCAAGTAAAAATCATCCTTAATAGCATAAAGCAAAATAGCCAATCTTTATTTGTAATTTCATTTAAATAAATGTATACTGCACACCTATTACATATATTACCTAGTGTTATGCTGAGAATCTGGGGAAATCAAAGAACTGAATGAGACATGGTCCTGGCTTTCAAGATAATTTCAAGATAGTAACAAAGACAGGCATAATGATAACTATAATTCAAGGGAGAATAAAGGCATAATCAATGTGCATTGACATCAAAGGGGAAGAGCAATTAAGTCTGACTAGGGCAATTAAGGAATACTTTATAAAGGAAATACTACTAAGTTTACCTTTGAAAGATGTATGAAAACTTAAATTGGAAAGAAGGAAAAAAGGAGAATTCCAAGATGGAAGAAGTAGTGCAATGTGGAGATAAGAGTGTGCTCGATAAATTTGAGGTATGAAGATGCAGGTAGTAAACAGCTGGATGATTAAGGATGGAGACACATAAGTTGATGAACCCAGGTTTTAGGAACATACTCGAAAAACACTTTTTAAGATGAATTGGAAAATCAACAAATAAGATTAGTGAATATTAATAAACCATGCAAGAAGTCCTGAGCCAGGAAAGTATCACAGAAAATGAAAAGGAAGAAACAGGTTTAAGCCATATTATTGACATTGAATCTACTTGACTGAATGAAAGACTTGTAGAATATCACTGATTTCAATTGGCAGGAGTCTAGAGAGTATATGTAGGAGTGAATTATATGAGTGTAGACCAAGGTAGAAAAAATATTAGGCTGGATTAGGTTGATAAGGGTTTATTCACTCAGGATTTGTGATTTAATGTGTTGTCTTGAGAACCTAGGAGTGGTGTTAATAGTCTCTTAGGTTGGCTATTCGAAGTCTAGACTCAATCAGTTGAGGCCAATCCAGTGAGGCTGAATAACATTACTTCCCTGGCACAACATAGGGGCAGAAATCAAGCCTCAGAAAAATGGTAACACTGGAAGGGGTTTATTATGTGTAACCTGATCAGCCAGTCTTCATTTATATTACCCAAGAAGACCCTGAGGAAACGCTCTTTACCAAGACCTTAAGGAATCATTTGGTAAGGAGGAGTCCCTGTATCCTTGAAAACTGAAGTAGTGCTCTATGGTGGTTATTCTCTCTATGTGAGAGGTGATGGTAGGGCATGGAACAATGGAATTGCATGCCTTGATGATAGTGGAAATAATAGTGCCAGACAGTTAGAGGCCAAGTAGGGGTGCTTATTCATTATAGACTAAGTGGGCACAATTATCATAATAAGCCACAGAGACAAAGTAACAATCAGAATGTTTTGACCTTTGGGGATGTTTGGTGGCATTGATCATGGAGCCTTTAGAAACAAAATAAAAGGGCAGCCAACTAGGGAGCTTCTTGGCATATGTAGGAAGAAAAATCCTAGGCCTGGTGGGCATAAAATGAACTTGAGTTACAATAATGGGGATTTATTTCTTATCTTGTTCCTAGATTTAAGCTACTTTGCAGACCTTCAGATCTTTATTTGAGAAGGAGGCCAGGCCCTGTAAGGAATGACCTTGCAATAGGGTCAGAGATATATAGCATGACTCTTTCTCCACATCTGCCTCAGAGGTACCTGCAGCTATTTAACAATGACTGTGCCTGGAGAGGTGGTTCTTAAACTTACGTATGCATCAGAATCACCTGGAGGACTTTTAAAATATGGATCCCTGGGTCCTACTGATTTAGTAAGTTTGGGGTGGAAAAACCAGAGTTTATATTTCTAACAAGTTCTCAAGTGATGTTGATGTTACTGGTTTAGAGACCACACTTTGGGAATCATTGTGCTTGAGAAGGAAAGCAGATAGACCTTGTGGGGTTATTAGATATTGTTTTTTAAATGACACTAATGCCTGGAGACCTGAAATACCACTGAGGTTCAATGGTCAGAGTTAGGATTTATGAATACCTGGTAATAAATTCTGTATTATCAGATGGCCCAAGTCCATTTTCAGAAGGTGTCCAGAGAGACTTCAGATCCATTTTTTTTTTCCTACAGGCCAAGAATATGTAGTAAGAATAGGAAAATTTCATAACAGAGAATTCCCTGATGTGGAGTGAGTTCTGTTGCATAATAGGGGCCAAGTTGAAGCTCCTGGAATTGTCCTCCTTTGCCAAGATAAACCAAAAGCAATACCTCATCCCAAGAGTATGTGCCACCCCAAATACTTAAACAATTACAGAGATGGTGAATGCTACGATATCCTCATTTTCCCCACTTGCTTGGTGGCCAATGCAAAAGTCAGATGGGTCTTTGAGAATGAGGATATATTATCAAAAGCTTAATCAAGTGATGATGCCAATCACATCTGACATTCCCAATGTAGTATCTTTACTGGAGGAAATCAATATGGCCTCTGACACCAGTGACTTAACAAATGCATTTTCCCCTTTCCTCTGTTAGTAAAGATAAACAGAGGCAATAGTTTCCTTCACAAGGCAGGGATATCAATATGCCTTTACTCTCTTGGCCTACCCTATGTCATCTCATCTCTCTGTCTTGAGAGAACTTGACTGCCTTGATACTTCACAGAATAACATGATCATTGGCCTTGTTAAATCAAAAGAAGAAGGCATCTTAAATATGAGACATGAGTACCAAAGAGTTAGAGGTAGATCCCATGAACATGCAGGAGCCTGTCACTTTAATGAAGTTTCAGAATCCAGTGATCTGGGTCATGTTAGGAGATCCTCTTTAAAGTGGAGTTGATTTGATGCATTACCCTCCATGATGAAAGGAATACAGTGCTTGGTGGGCCTTTTTGTATTTTGGAGGAAACACATTGGGGCATGCTACTCTCATGTATTCAGTGAGTAACCTTAAAGTTGCAAGATTTGAGTGGGACTTGGAGCAAGAAAAAGCACTAAAACTTGGCCTTATGACCTAGCAAGCCCAATGGCATTAGAAGTGTTTGTGGCAGACTAGCACATCCCCTCAATTCTCCACTTTGTTTTGTGCCCCAGGAGGCTAAACTATATGGACTGAATAACAAACTCTTTTGCCCTCAACATGGAACCTTTGGCAGTTTTCAATAGGAGAATCAGAATAGACCCATAGAATTTTGGAGTAAGGACATGCTGTCTTCTGCTAATAAACTAAACTCAGAAGAAAAAGCAATGATTCATTTGCTACTGGACCTGATAGAAACTGAACACCTTAACAATAGATACCATAGTACTGTGCAACTCAATTGCAGATCTTTAATTGGTGTTATCTAATTCATGGAACCACAAAATTGGAAGTGCACAGAACAATTCTATTATAAAGTGGAAATGGTATAAATGATGTCTTCCAAGTTCAGAAGGCATAAGTAAATTGCAGAAGCAGGTGGCTCAGATTCCTATTGTACTGGCTTGAACTGCTTTGCCACCTTTCTCTCAACTCATACCTATGATCTTATGGAAAATTCCTTATGACATGTGTCAACATAGGTCTCAGTTAATTAGCATAATGTTTTATGTTAATTAACTCTATCCCGTGCTCCAGTGCTACTTTATATGAATAACATTGGTGATGGCTAATGTTTTAGATTTCAGGTGGTAATATGACCAAACTGATATCACTCGGTTGACAATATGGCACCTGATGGGACTTTGTGTGTTGTATTAGTTTCTAGTGGCTGCCATAACAAATTACCATGAACTAGGTGGCTTAAAACAACAAAAATTTATTCTCTCACAGTTCTGGAGGCCAGAAGACCCAAATTAGTATCTCTGAGTCAAAATTAAGGTGTCAGCACGGCTGTACTCCCTTCAGAAGCTCTAGAGGAGAATATTTTCTTTGCCTCTTTCAGCTTCTCGTGGCTACCAGCATTCCTTGGCTCATGACTGCATCACTCCAATCTCTGCTTTTGTCTTCACATCACTTTCTCCTCTGGGTCTGTATCAAATTTCCCTCTGCCTCTCTCTCATAAGAAGACTTGGAATAGCATTTGGGGCTCACTCAGGTAATCCAGGATAAAATTCTTAACTTAATCTCATCTGCAAAAACCCTTTTTCTAAATAAGGTTATTTTTACAGTTTCCAGGAATTAGGACCTCATAGCTTTGGGAACCATTATCCAGCCTACTACATATGACCTCTGTCTTGGGGACACAAATTTTCTACCTGTTGAAGCACAATTATATATGTTGAGATGCAAAAAGGTCGATCGTCCTATATAAATTCCATCTGTTCCTCCGCATCCACTCTCTACCATTCTTTATCTCATTCTGTTCTGCAAGACTAAGCTATATAGACTACATATTAAGCTCTTTTGACCTTTGGCTTGTACTTGAGTTGAGCCCAAATGGGGATCATGGTGAGAGATGGAAGGGAGAGAGGAGGGTGAGGTCAAAGTATTTATTTTCCTATCTCCCTCCTATACCCCCTCACTAAAGACTTTCTGCCTCCCTCTACCAAATGGTATAACTCCTATTTGACAGCCCTCTCTCTACATAGTTCTCTTTTCTTGTTTCGTTTAAGTACTTCTTCTTGCTCCCTCAGGCCTCAGAGAGGTGACAGAACAGTGGTATGCTGGTAAATATTTAACAGCTAGATCTCTAAAAACAATATGCATACATAGACAAATAGATTAATAAGTTTGTAAGTTTGTTTTAAATTTTTCTGATACAAAGGATTTGTAGAATACAGTTTATGAGTAAAAATAAAATATACAGTACGCTAAATTCCTTACAGCCAATTGATTTTCACAGAATCCTTTTGTTAATTTTTGCTGAACTCTTACAATTGATAAATAAGTGTAGATCCAGCATGGATTTTGGTTGATATTTTCATTTATGTTAATACTTGTGATGAAAGTGAAACAAAATAGATTTTGGAACTTGTTTGTAAATGATGTGAGTGACTTCCTAACTAAATCAGATAATAGTTTTTGACTACTGGAAGAATATATTACCAAATTTTAAAATTATTATTCACAATGTAATGGCTACAGATGTGAAACACTTTTAAATACAATCTGCATTATTAATACTTTCTCTATCACTTTGTCAAATCTATGCTAACTTCTGTGGTGTGATTTCTCCAACCATGGCTAATTTTAAGCTAACGATGTATCATTGAATGTAAAGTTGGAAAGAGATGCAAAGTAGCCTATTATATATTATTTCTGTCATATATTTGTAATAGACATAAATCTCAAGGATACATGTAACAGTAAAATGTAGTAAAATAATTGAGAAATGATGGATTTTGAATATTTATTACTTTTCCTTTAAATGTAATTTATTTAATTGTAAGGTTATAGAACTTAATTTTTAATAATAGCTGTTTGACAAAGACTTGCAAACTTACAAAACTATAATAGTCTGTTTTCACTAGCCAGTGCAAGCCTGCTCTGCCACACCATTGTAAAACAGCTCTGCTGTTATTTATCGCAGGTACTGTCTTATCCCTTATGGTATTCTATATCTTGTCCATACCTTGTAAACAAATAGTTCCTTAATTAAACTCTCCTCAAATTACCAACATAGAATGTGCCATCTATTTTCTGCTAGAGTCTTGGTGGATAAAAGCATATGGATGTTATTTAACTCTATAGAAATGAATGATAATTTCAAGGAGTGAAAAGAAAAAAGGAGGAACGAGGCCTAGAGCACCCCAAATTTGGAGGTGAAGAAAGAGAAGGAAGAAACAATAAAGGAGACTGAGAAGTAATAGCCTATGAAATAGAAAAACAGAATAATGTGGTGTTCTCGATAGAAAGAGAAGAAAGTGTTTTAAGAAGGAAGCAATGATCAACTCTGCCAAATGCTTAAAGGTCAACTAACATGAGGACTGATAACTGAACGTTGGCTTTGGCAAGATAGATTGTTGGTAATGTTGATATGTGTGCTTTCATTGGAGTGGTGAGGATGAAAGTCTTGTTATGGCAAATTAAGAATGAGAAGTGATTAAGTAGTGACAGCAAGTATAAGATAGTTTTGCGATGAGTTTTGCTATTAAGGGGGAGTGGAGAACAAGTGCTTTTAGCTGGTGGGAGATGTGGAACTGATCATCCACTGTAACACGAAGACAGAAATATTATACATGGGGACGAATACAAATAGGTTGTCATATATAACTGTTGGGATATGATGTGGTTCTTTTCTGACTGCTTCTGTTTACTCAGGTAAATATTAGGCAATGTCATTGGTTGAGAGTGAAAAAGAATGGGGTGTTTGAGGTTTAAGGAGTGAGAGATGTGAAATAATTGTCATTGTTTTTGATTTTGTGATATTTTACTGAGAGAGCACAATTGAACACAAAAATGTAGTAGGATTGCAAGGACCGTGTAGGGAGAATAAAACCTCTGCATGTGCAGGTCCTTGCTCATTATTTGGCATGTATGTATTAGGAGATTCATTTATTTATTCACAAATATTTATCCTGTGCCTACTGTTCTAGGCAACACAGATATAGCAATGAACAAAATGGAAAAATAAAAAAAATCCTGCCTGATTTTTGATATGTTAGAGCAGAGATTGGCAAACTTTTTCTGAAAAGAGGCAGATAGTACATATTTTAAGCTTTGTGAGCCGGGTGGTCTTTGTTGTAACTACTTGACTCTTATCATTGTAGCACAAAACAAACCGTAGATAATTCGTGAAAGAATGGGCTAGGCTGTGTTTCAATAATACGTTACAAAAACAGGTGGCAGGCTGGATTTGGCCCATGGGCCATTGTTTGCCAGCCTTCATGTTAGAGGATGATTGGTGAAATGAAGACAAAGAATAGAAGAGGATGGGGAGTACTTGAGTGAAGGGTTTCATTTTTAAATGCAATGAACAGGTGAAATCATGCTGAGAAGCTAACATTTAAGCCAAGGCTAGGAGAAGGTGAAGGACTGAGCCATGTAGATGAGTGTCCCAAGAAGAGACTGCCAGTGTAAAAGTTCTTCAGCAAGAGTGTATTTTGTGTTTGTACAACATCAAGGTGGCTGAGCAGAATGAGTGAATAGAAGTACTAATGTTAGATGAGATCGGAATTTAAGAGGAAGGAGGATAACTTAGGGCCTTGTAGACTACTGTAAGGACTCTGAGTGAAATGAAGTGTCAGTAGAGATTTTGCACAGGGAACTGACATGGTTTGAATTACAGGATTCCATAGTTGCTTTATTGAGATAGAGCGGGGCAAGGCTGGAATCACAAATAATTTTTGCATGAATAAATGAGTAAATGAATGAATGAAAGGATGAAGGAACAAGCAGATGAATAAGAATGCATATCACTTATTGATTATTTGAGATTGGAAATATCAACTGGGGATTCAGTGGAGGATATCATAGAAGCTAAAAGTAGGTAGGTATAGAATGAGGGAAAAATTGTGACTAGAACTTTAGAGAAACAGATCAGAGATTGACAGAGAAAGAGGAATTAGTGAAGGTGATAGAAAAGAAGTAATTAGAAAGATCTGTGTTTGGTATTTACTAAACCAAACACATGTCCTTGAGAGGGAGATAAAGTAGAGATGGACTGATTACAAAGTTTTTCTTTTTCTTTAAGTTTTCTTGAGAAAACTTAAATTTGTTAATGAAAAGAAGGAAAAGGATAGGAGGGTAACTTAGATAAAAGTTAAAAGATAGGAGTAGAGGGCTTCCCTGGTGGCGCAGTGGTTGAGAGTCCGCCTGGGGATGCAGGGGACATGGGTTCGAGCCCCGGTCCAGGAAGATCCCACATGCCGCGCAGTGGCTGGGCCCGTGAGCCATGGCCGCTGGACTTGTGCGTCTGGAGACTGTGCTTCGCAACGGGAGAGGCCACAACAGTGAGAGGCCCACGTACCGCAAAAAAAAAAAAAAAAGATAGGAGTAGAAAGCTGTAGACCTCAGAAGAGTTAACATTTTTCTACAGCTTGCTTCATATGAGTATGCCAACCAGTTAATTTCATTATGAGCATAATGTCTACTTACACAATTCATTCGTTCAGTAATGTTTATTGGCCATTGATATTTGCTAATCACTGTGCTAGAAACTGATCTCTTCATTACAGTCCAACACATTCAGCTGGAAATCAGTAATCATGCTGACACACAATGTTACCAATCTACAAGAAATTCTGGAAAATTCTAAGGAAGTTAAGTCAATATATTTATGTAACTGATCAAAATTAAAAGGTTAAGTAAAATATCACTAGCTCCTTGCATTTCTATTGCACTTTATCTCCTTGGGTACCACAGTCTTTCCAAATATTAACCAAGGAGTTTGTAGATACTATATAATGAAGCCAGGAAGTCAAGAGCAGAGGTGAAACAAAAAGTCATGTAAGAATGTTTATTAGAGTGGAAGAAATGGAATTCAGGTCACATAATATCTCAGTTCTATTTACTCATTTATATGTTCTAGGAAGTATCTTATTTTTAAATATGCATATAAAAACTTGTAATTTTTGTTAAGAAATTAAACATGTTTTAGTGTTCCTTGATTTTAAACCTCTAAATGTAGCTTTCTCTGCCACTGTCTAGAGGTAAGCTGGCCCATGTGACCTTTTACTATAATTTTCTTACACTTATAAAGTCAGTAGCCCCAGATTTCAAATTTTTTCATTATAATACAGATTTAAATCTTTGAACAGTAATATTGAATAAACTCTGGAATGACTTTGAGCTCTAGATGCTGAGTGTGGTAACCTTGAACCTCCCATAAACTGGGGAAAACCTCTAAAGCAACCAAAACAAAGCTCTTGCCTTTCTAAATATAACATTTTTTGACTCCTTGACTTTAATTGTGAACTCTTGTTGTTTTTCCTTGACTGGTTTGCCACTATTGTTTGAAGTTAACCTTTTCTCTACTTAGTTGAAAAGCGTGCTTCAATGGATTAAAAGACAAAATTTCATTCCTTCTAATTAAATCTCAGAAAGTAGTTAAGATGTGTCTGAAAAATAAAAATACATATGCATGTTAATTTTCCTAAATTATGGTCAAGGATGATGAATCCTCCCTTTAACTATTTGTCCTTCCTTTTTAGTCTGACAATAAATTAAGCATGTTTCTTAAATTCGAACTCTACTTCTTTAGTTTTATCTCATCAATCTTTACTTTTATTTTGCAGTCTTTCAAACCTTTTTCTTTTTCATTCTGTGCATGTGACTTTTAAAAATTAAAAAGTTACACATGCTTTTTGTAACAAAATAAATCAATATAGAATTGTGTAAAATAAAAAAAGTTCTTCTGTACTTTCCCTAATCCCAAACCACTTCCTAGAGGTAATTATTATGAAGCTTGATAATGGAATAGTGAACATGTCTCTAAACTGTTTTCTCTAAGTATAAACATACACACATTCATACTCACATATATTCTACAACTTGTATTTTTAAATTATTATTGTGTATGGCACAAATAAACACTATTATTAAGTGATTGAATGAATGGGTGGCTAAATAAGTATATAATCTCATGAGATACTTGAATATTTTTAAAAAATAGCTATGATATTGGAAAACTTATTTTCTTCTTTTTTGTATTATGGGAATTTAGTACAATACCTTTTTTTTTTCCCCACGTGGCATGTGGGATCTTAGTTCCCTGACGAGGGATTGAACCTGTGCCCCCTGCAGTGGAAGCGCAGTCTCAATCACTGGACTGCCAGGGAAGTCCCTAGTCAATATCATTTTAAACTTTTAGAAAAATATTTAATACCCACATTAGAATTCAGGCAAACAGTTGACAACTGATAATTTGACTTCTTTTGTTGTTCTCAGAAAGGTAGCTATTAGGTGTTTTGTGCTTAATATTTGTAAACTATTCAAGTAGCTTCAAAATGTAAATTAAAAAATACAGCAGTGATAAGAGAGGTATAGATAATGATTTCATTAAATCATGTTAGCATTTTTAACATGTCATTTACTGCCTGTTTCTAAATAGACCATTTTGACATTATATAATTTTGAGTATAGATCCAGTGTATTCTACTGCAGTAATTCCTATAAAGAAACATGGGAAAAATGCAGACTTTGATACTGTGTTTTTGCTAGTTATGAGCAAATCACATCCATTTGGCTTATAACGTATATGTTATATCTCTTCAGAATTTATTCTATATATATCAAAACATTAATTTTGAAATGGTAAGCTTCTGTAAGTGCCTTAGAATTCATAATGCATGGGGTGCCTTGCAACCAAATATATATTCAGTTCCTAGCATTATTGGTGTTTCCAGTTTCAATAACTATAATATTATCACCTTTGGACTTTTATGGCATCTTTCATCCGTGGATCTTAAAGGGCTTTACAAACATTAATTCGCACAACATTCTTGTGAGGCACAGAAATATCATTAACCCCATATTACAGATGAGGAAACAAGCGCAGACAGGTTAATAATACGTGCACCACTTTCTACTTGTACAGTGCCTTTGATTCAGGGATCTCTAAGTACACTGGAACCTTTATGATGCTGGTATAGGAGAACAGACCTAAAAATAGGCTTATAGGTTAACTCATGGCAGACTTTTACAATGTAGCACGTAGTTCTAGAAATTGCCCCTTAGTATAGGTTAATAATATAATATTGAACTATATTCATATAGTTTTCAATTGTAATTGGGAATCATGAATTCAGATTTATCCTTAACTTTCTCTCTAGTTTGAAGGAGTGAGTAGATGATTATGCAACATGGGCAACAGACTATATAAAATGGCATATTATACCAAAAAAATTAAATAACACCTCAAAATTAATTAACAGACAATGACATGATACCAGGCTTGTTGCTGTATGCTTTTTAGGCATTAAAGGTCAGTTGTTTATATTAAAAAGAGTAAATAAACAATTTAAGTTTCACTGTATATTTTTATAGTTTTCATCATCTTTGTTCGTTTTTTCATGTCAAAACTAGTTATAACATCTTTCTTTCCTACTATGTAGAGCTCAGTATTCACATATTTACATTAAGATTCACTATGGTTAAAAGACAAGGGGCCCAGATCTGAGTCACCCAAAACCAGAGTTTTCTCTGTCACTGATCTCTCTTCCTAAAAACATCAGAGCACAGATTTCCAGTGTGTATTCATAAAGCTTTCTCTTTTTCATTCTTTTCACTGTTGGAATTTACTAGGGATCCTTTAGTATTATTTCCCTGCTCCTTGCTTGCCATCACCTTCTTAGAAGGATTGTTTATAGCATTTGTGTCCTGATGGGCTCAAGGTACTGTGCTGGGCACTGGGAATGTAGTGGTGTAGAAGACAGATTGATTTAAAGGAGTTTACAATCTGGAAGTGGAGACAGACATTAAGGAAGAAATTATAATTGTATTAATTACATGACCACGCAAAATCTCTGTGAAAAAAAACTATAAATGGTTAACCCACAGTCTGGCAGCACAATTGTCACTTAAGAGAGAAGAACTGGAATAGTGAGTCTATTGTAGCAATGATTCAAGGGAAAAGAAAATACCCTGATTGCTTGATTACTGTTGGCAGATCCTGAAACCTGGGATCCTTGGAGTAGAGACCAGCTGGGCTGGGGACCTGTGCTTACTCATACAGGACAGGCATTTGTAGCTTGACATATCTCAGAAGTGCCTAAGATAGGCTGTAAGGAAGCTAGCTGGGAAACTTGTATCAAAATGTAGATAACTAATATGTTAGAAGAAAGCTGGTATAAGAGAAAGAAGAAAAAAAAAATTCTTTGCTTTTTTCCTTGTCTTTCAATATGCATGTATCCTCACATAGATCTCTCCTTCCCAGTCCAGTTGCTTCTCCTTAGGTTTGTATACTCTCTTCCCTCATCAGTTCTTTCTGGGAATCTCCTCTCTAAATCTTTCCTTCGTCTGTTCCTTCTTCAGCCTGATCTAGCAATGAGGAACTGTTGCTGAAAACTCTTAGCCCTTTCTTTTTCCTGTCTTAATATCTGCTTGCTTTCATCCCAGAGTGGGGAAGGATTGCCATTGAAGGACCAGTTTTTTAAAGGTGTGGTTGTGGGTTCCGAAACAGCTTTGCCTCAGGCCAGCACACTTTACCTTAGTTGTGCATAAGAGTTCTTGGGGTAATAGGTAGGCACAATAAGTCTGAAAGGAACGTTGCTCACAATGATTTCATTGAGAGGTGACAAGAACATCTCCATCAACATATCCAGATGGGCAGTTGGGCACAGAGACTTTAAATGTTATGCTTAATCTCAACAAATTAAATAGAAAACTGCATTTGTTTTTAAGGACATCTCCTCAATATTGGCCTGATATCATCGGTAGGCTGAACTATTTCTAATGTGACAGAAGTGTAGCCTTGTTATCCCTTATAGGATTTCATAAACATGTTAAGTAGGCAAAAGAAAGAGAGATTGATGAATAGGACTTCAAGTCAGGCAACCAGAAAAGGATGGGAAAGAAGCAGATTCAGTTTGTGGCTGTGCTCTGTACAAATGGAACTCAGTTCCAAAACATGGTCCAACACGGAGACTTTAAAATCAGAGTTGGGTTCTAACCCCACTAAAGCTACTCACACATATGTGTCCTCGTGCAAGTTACTTAAACTCTGAGCTTAAGTTTCTTCATCTTTAAAATAGGGTTAATATTACCCACTTTATATGATTATTGGAAGGCTTAAACTATAGGTGCAAGTGTTATAAATAGCCCCCAAGGAAGTTATCATTTGCCATTTCTTATATGAAAATTATACAGCAGGAATACAGAAATAACAGTGTCATTCCTCTGGTTACACGGGGACTCTAAAAATGAATGAAATAAATTCCAATTTATAATCCCTAACCCAATTACCAAGATAAAATAAGTGACCAGATCTTAAGTAATCTTTTCTCTGCTGTATTATTACCAATATGTTAGTGCATGAAATGTTTATAATTGATTCATATTATTTATTGATGCAGCCTGATGAATCCTGATATTCCATATTTGGATCATCTTATGTTTTAGTTTTCATCAAATGTAAGTTACTTACCCAAGGTCACACAGCTACTCAGTGGTAAAATACAGAACAAAGTGTAGGTGTTATGACTTTTAACCTAGGGCCTTACCTACCAGATCACACAGCTTTTGAAGACACTTAACAGGCTTATCATTCTCTAAGCTTGAGAAAAACCTCACTAATATCATTAGAACATTCCAGGTCTCCTTTTCCATATTCATTTATGTACACCGATCAGCTCATTTTTTTCAAATGCCAGGGATGTATTGCTCACTAGAGGAACTTCAGTACCCAGCAGTCTTTAATGTAAAAAGCAAACCTTTCCACTAATGAGCAGTTTGTCTAGTGTTCTTAACCTTATCAGCAGCTCCTCAAGTGATAAAGGCTTAACTATCATGCACTGAAAGGTGTTGATAATTCTCAATCTTCATGCAGAAAATGGCTCTTTTGTCACTTCTTAAAGTCTACTGTTAAACTTAGCACACCGCTTACAAATTACCCTCCTGTTCTGCAAGGCAGTCAGCTGGAAGTATTGGTGGGCCGGCAGCAGGTGGAGCCTCCTCCTGTCAGGACAAGAATGATACCTGCTGCTTAATAGAAAAGGAACCATCTGCAGTTTAATGATGTAGACCTGTCCCAGGAAATGGACTGAGGTTAAAGACAACATAGAGGAAAGAACATTTAAAAAAAAAAAAGGAAAAATGAGATTGAGTATTTAAGACTGTACAAATAGAGTTGAAGGCTGGAGGTTTTATCAGCTCAAACATTACTACCTAGTGACTGAAATTATTTAACTCCTTTGCTACTAGGATCCCCTAACCACAGTGGGCCCTGTAAATCGTGCCCACAGCTCAGAGGGCCTTTTCTTCCACCAACTTCTGGGATTGAAGAATGCAGGACGGCGTTGTCTCTGTGTTGCTGCAAGAGAAACAATAAAAGCTTGATCAGCTGAATGCTTAAATATGGCTGAATGTTTGATGAGATGAAGATGTAATTTTGTCTATGTTCCCTAAGGATCTGGATTAAATATGACTACAGGGCCTAATCAAATAGCTAGTCACTGAACAATGGTCCCAACTGCATTTTTCATTCCAGGCATGCCTTTCTCCCCCCACCCCACCCCCCACTCAAGTACATTACTTATTCACTGGTTTGTCAGCAGTGTGCATTATTAGCGCTTGAGAGATAAAACTTTAAGTGTTGCTCCCAATTAGCACAACAGTGACCACGCACCATGCTCTGTGCTTAATGCCTGCTCTCAGAGAGGAGCTGGTTTTGAAGGTCTGAGGTGGAGGAGAAAAAAAATGAAACAGCTTAAGCATTCATTTTGAGTGGAGAGACAGCTCCTATTAACATTTAACAGCATTTGTGCAACTTGGTGCGGAGGTTATGATGCAAATGAGGAGGAATTAAAAGTGGCCAGGGGTTTGTCATTGATGGATTGCAGTCTGGCGGTGTTCACACTTCTGCCGTGTCCATCAGAAGCGATTACTGTGTAATTAAACCTTATTTCTCTACTCTTCAGTGCATAATTACTTTGTGAATGTAACCATCATCTAAAAAAGCTACCAAAATGCTTTAGCATTTAGTCTAGCAGTCATTTCCCTAGCTTGTGTCAGATATAACCATCAGACAGTGCAAAAGAACTGTCACTTTTAATAAGAGGCAAAAAATTAAATGAAACAGTATGCTTATTACAGGAAAATTAGGCGTTCAAGTGGTAGAGTCCTTTTCTGCTATTTGCATAATTTATTCTTTTTTGTCCCTCACACCAGAAGCTTCAGGCAATTTTCTTCACATTTAAATAGATCGCACATTTAAGGCTACTTAAGGAAAATTATCACTTTGCATATTTTAATTGTTGTAAAGAAAGTGAATAGAAGAGGTCTGCAGCCTGGACTCTTGAGTCAGTCAGATGCTCAACTGTCTGATTCTGGAGCTCCCCACTGCTGCACTAGAGATAACCCTACAGTTCACAGCCATCCACTTGCATTTCATCAGCATGCAAATGCAGCTCCAAGCACTACAATAAGTGGATCTTTGATATTTACAAACTAGCCACTAATAACTAAAACGTAATTCGTTTGCCACAATTTTAGATTTTCTTATCGCTGTGCCTTTTTTTTTTTCGTTTTTAAGAGAAAAACCTGATCCTTTAGGTTTAGAAAAACTAAGACCAGTCCACTCAAACTGGAAAATGTTCTACAGGTTCTAGAAATGTGCTTTGCTGCAAAATTATGTCAGTCCCTTTATTTTAACAAGTCAGTCAACTTTTCGAGTTCTTTATTTTAGACTCACCTTTAATAAAATTAATAAATTCAAATAAAAATTACAATAAAAATTCTGTCTCCCTTAAGAATTCTGTCGAATCGATGGTGTTTCAAATAAATGATTCAGTTACCAAGGGAAGGATGTAATGTTTCAGTATGTTTGTGTTGTAATTCAAAAAGATGAGATCAACAGCACAGGGCATTGCAGAGCAAAAGCTGTAAATAGGCTAATGCCAGTACAAACTGTTAATTATGAAACTGCTGAAAAAGTTAAAAGAAGATTCCAGTGAAAACTTTGATCAAAACATACTTGGCTTATTTATTCTACTTAAGTGGGTTTAAAAAAAAATCTCAGTGATATAATTTGCTTAGTTTTCATTACCAATTTAAAAAAAGAACATTCCAAAGAGACAGAATACTGAAGTCTTCATTTTGACAAGACACCAATGCTTTAAAGTATATTAAGATGTGAACTTGATTAACTCAGCAACACTTTTGTTTAATTACAAACAATTATATGTTCCCTTTGGCTACTGGTCAATTTCATTTACAATGCCATTGTCCTCCATAAGTGCAAATTCTAAACACTAATGAATATCTGAGGGACTATAGTTAGCACACGTTTGTAGACACTAAGCAAACATTTGTCTTTAAAGGTAGGTGAAGTAGGTCTTAGTTTACAAAAACTATCAGTGTATGGCAAAGTAATATAAAGCAGCACATTATAGAGACTAACAAAAGGTTAGTGTTAGATATGAACTTGTAATTTAGAGAGGAACCTACCATCATTTCAATCTGATGTGACTTTCAATATAATCTTTTGCTTTAAACTTTAAAATCTAGTACAGCATTATTTTAAAAGTCAATGAAAGGGTTTTTCTACCTTCAGAACTGTTTTCCAAACGTGTATTTTTTTTGCTTATTATTTTTACTTAAAATACTTGATGGGGAAAAATTAAGTGAATTCTAGAAAAAGTAGAAAAATTTGAAAAGATCTTCACTATTTCCCAGAGGTAATGTGCAGCTGACAACGTTCATATCTGATTCTAGCACATAGAGTAGAAATGAAAGAAGTTATTTCCAGCAGCATTCTTTTTTTTTTTTTTTTTTTTTGCGGTACGTGGGCCTCTCACTGTTGTGGCCTCTCCCGTTGCGGAGCACAGGCTCCGAACGCGCAGGCTCAGCGGCCATGGCTCACGGGCCTAGCTGCTCCGCGGCATGTGGGATCTTCCTGGACCAGGGCACGAACCCGCGTCCCCTGCATCGGCAGGCGGACTCTCAACCACTGCGCCACCAGGGAAGCCCCAGCAGCATTCTTTACATCACTGAGCACTTGGTTAAATCAGCTGGCTCAAAATTTCTCATTTTGATTTTCATCTTTTTCTCTTTTTTGGAGATGAGCTTTAACTGTGTTGCTTTTATACACGTTTAAAAGAGGAGTTGCACATATTCTTTGACTCTGCTTACCATGCTCCCCCAACTCCCACCACTGCCAAAATGACAATAGCCAGAAATAAGTGACCTCTCAACATAGTTGAATATATCAGAGAATCAAATGCAGTGATGCACATTTCTGAACATAGTATCCTGTGTTTACCTGTTAATATAGAATTGCTTTTGTGGTTGGAAAATGGAGAATATCTCTATTTCAGATGACATTTCTCAGATACATTTCTTGAAAGCAGAAATAAAGTATCTCATAATGCAATGAATACTTTTAACATACTTCCTAATGAAGGAGGACATGATGATAGGTGAAGATGAGGGGGAAATTTGAAAGTATATTTCTTCTAAGCAGTTGTAAAAAGCTCATTTGTCTTTATAATATTCTTTTTACAAATTTGCTTTCCTCTAGAAACTGGAGATAATAATAATGTACTAACTCATATAGTGGGGGATGATTGCAAGTAAAGTTGGCACTACCCTGCATGATATACCCTGCATGATATACCCAAAAGATGTAAACTGCTATCTCTAAATCAAACAACTATAAAAATGTGAGTAACAGTATCAGTCTGATAGGTCAAAAATGATGAAGTCCAAGCAACATGGATGGACCTAGAGATTATCACACTGATTGAAGTTAAGTCAGATAGAGAATGACAAATAGCACATGATATCACTTATATGTGGAATCTAAGAAAAAAATGATACAAACGAACTTATTTACAAAACAGAAACAGACTCACAGACTTAGAGAACAAACTTATGGTTACAGGGGGTGGGGAAGGGTGAAGGGGAAGGATAGACTGGGAGTTTGGGATTGACATGTACGCACTGCTATATTCAAAACAGATAACCAACAAGGACCACAGGGAACTCTGCTCAATACTCTGTAACCTAAATGGGAAAAGAATTTGAAAAAGAATAGGTACGTGTATATGTATAACTGAATCACTTTGCTGTACACCTGAAACTAACATAACATTGTTAATCGGCTTACTCCACTATAAAATAAAAATGTTTTAAAAATGAAGTCCAAAAATTTCTGGCACTCTATTCTTTTAAGGACACCATCATGATTTCTGTACAATGCCTAACAGTCATCTCTATGTTCAATCACTGTGACATACATATATAAGGTCAGTTGAGACTTTAGACAGGATAATGATGAAGAACACGGACTTTTGAGTCAATAGAACTGAGTTAAAATTCTCACTCGTGTTCACTTTGGAGATAGACTACTATGTTTGCTAAGATTTAGTTTTCTTCTCTGCAAAATGAACATTTAAAACTTATAGGGCTGTTGAAAAATACGAGATAAAACACTTGGTACTGTACCAAGCCTATAGTAAATATCCGAAAATAGTACTGTTCTCATTACTATGATATAGTATATTCACCTTTTTATATACATAGCTGTGATGATGTAGAACTCAGATTTTGCCTCATTAGCTTTCCTTAATAAGAGTAAGAATACTTGGAGTTGTGAAAGGCATACATTTTTAAAATAATGTGAACTCAAATTCATTACACATTTATTTTTTTAATTTATAATAGAGAGATTCCTAAATATCTACTAATGTATCTTAGTATAATTCATATTTTCAAACATGACATTTATCATTTCATTAGACTTAAATAATTTTTTAATCTTAGCATTATAAGACATTGTAGTGGAAATAGTATTACCTACATATTTTTCTTTTTACCGATTTGTTACTTTTTATTTGACTTTTTTATCTTAAAAATAATTAGCCTTTCATTCACTGAGACCAGATGTCTATAAACAATAATAACCTTAAAATTTTGGATCTCCAACTGAAGACATTTGTTTATTAGATTTGCCGTTCCAAAAACCTAACTGTCACTGACATATAACAACTTTTCTATATTCTATAGATTAGAGAGAATAGCTTAGAAAATTCTCCATCACAACTGCACTTCACCAAAGCATTTGAAAAGGATATTTAATTATACCTACTACCCCCTTTTACCTCCCCAGTGTTGTTTACTGTCACAATAAGCAGTATCATTTGCATTGTTATTCTGAAGATATTAAGCATATTTTTATGAGTTTGGTTTTAGGGGAAATAAAGATATTGGACCAATTTTATGATAAATAAAAATAAAACACCATTTACTTGATAAAGCCCACTTAGTTCATTTCTGTTCTTTCTGACCTTCCTCTTCTCTGCCTCTCCCACCTTCTTCAACCTTCTTTAAAATCCAAAACCTTAAAGAACACCAGGAAGAGTAAAAGAAAATTTTTAAAAATGAAGTGGCAGGTATGTGATGAATCCACCTCCTCAAATTGGTACAAATTGGGTCAATTGGGATTTTTAGGCAGTATAGAGTTAACTCATCCCATATGTTTAAGAGTATTCCTACTTAAATTGTGTGAATTCTGTCCCTTACCTGATCACCCAACCCTATTCATCAGAAAGAGGTTGTGTTTTCCTAAAAATAATGGTACATATATGGATCCTCCAGCTTCACAAACCATGTAGAGAACAGGTTATTGAAACTGTTCAACTTTGGTCAGGAAGGGAACTAGCACTAGGTGGTAATGTAAATGTCACTGTTGGGAAGAGGCTAGATAATCGTTCAATTTCAATGTGTGGGAAAGACAATTTTGTTATTTTGGCCATTGACCTGAGTGTCACTTACTTAAAATTAAAACTTAACTACTATAGTAAGGTATTGGTTTATTAATATAATCCAGGCTCAATTTTTACATTAAGACTATATTTTTTAGAGCAGTTTAAGGTTCACAGAAAAATTGAGAGGAAAGCAGTTTCCCTATATCCAGGATCAATTTTAAGTCAATCAATTTAACTTACATACACCAGAGTTTTTGTGTATGTAGTAAAAATACGTTAACTAGTAAGAATTGGTAGAAATGATTTCCTAAGGCTCACGATAACTCTCCTATTAATGATGTGTCTTTATTACTTTTTACAGAACTGTGTAGATGAAATGCATTAAATAGGACTGAGTGAATATTTGGTTACTTAATATGACTCATATTTAGATGAAGTCTTAAACTTTCTTATGGCATTATTAGAATAATTTAGCTAAACATCGGGTGATATGACGATATAATAAGGTATTATAACAGGAATGTAAATATTATCATTATGGTACTTTATTAGTTGTGCTATTTTTCATAATTTTTTAAACTTGCAAATTTTCACTAAAAATGGATGAAATTGAAGGAAGGGTGAGGGTAAAAAGAATGATCTAAGCTATGTATGTATGCATAATCTTTTTATCGCATCAGTGACTTTTTTTCATTTTTATGGCATCAACATGTTTTAAAGATCCTTGTTCCAAATTGAGTTGTGCAGTATTCAGTACCAAAGTTGATTGGAATCCAAGCCTTTCTGCTTAAGTAATTGTTTAGGGCTAACAGTGATTTAAAAGTAATTAAAATGATGTTTATAATACTGCTTCCTTATAATTTCTAGGTGGTAGCTAAATACTTTTAGTTCACCAAGAGAAGGACCAAGATGACTCAGCTCCAGATGTTTTCTTGAATTCCCCATAGAATTGGAGACCTATTAGGACAAAAATTTTTCTATGCCTAGGCCATTGGTCCTCAAATCAGCATTTTTGGCCCCATCTTTAAGTTTGATAGAAATGTAAATAGAGTCCTCCTACTTTCTCTACCGAATCAGAATCTCTGGGTTTTGGGTCCAAGAAACTTTGTTTTAACAAGCTTTTCTAGGCAATTTTTATGTTACATGTTAAAGATTGAGAACCACTGCTCTAGGCCAAAGAGACAGACAAAAAGTAAGTTAATGGTATCTAGATGGGGCTGGAACAGTGAAGTATGTAGTTAGTTTCCACTATCTTCAGTCACTGACAAACAGTCGTTTGTTCCACATTCTGTAGTGTTCCTAGAGAGTTCTTTAGCATCCTACTGGTAGTTTAAAAGGAGACATAAAGTGTGTTATGCGCAAGTGGGTGAGGTCAGGAATGGTAATAAGTAGATATGAAAAGAGACCAAAAAAGTCTTGTAAATGTGTTGGCGAAAATATAGAATGAACCGATAATTTAATTCTTGGATAATTTCCAAATATTACAATTTGATGGCATTAACGAAAATAATACGGTACAGAGATCAATTAAAAACTGTGTTATAAAATCATATTAATATGGTAAGACAAAACTTACAAGATTTTCATGCTACTTGTTTTTGAGAGTATTTGATAAAACAGCATTTTGATTAATATATGTTCCATTTTTCAATATGTCCAAATGATATGGAATATTTAGTTTTCTTTGCACAGAAGCTAATAACAGTCATTGTAACTAGAGGAAGCACTTACTGTGTTCATGTATTAAACAAAGCAAAGCAGACAGTAAGAATATAGAGAGCAAAAATCAAAACAGCACTACCTTTTTTAAACACAGGAATAGCAGGTTTAGCATATTGTAAGTCAATATGCTACTTAATCCAAAATTATTCCTTTGCTACTTTCTAGATTTCAGAAGTATTCATCATCTGAAATCAAGATCTCCTTGTGCTCTTACCTTTGATACAGCCTCATATCACTCACTAATTTTGTGGTTCAATTCTTCACACTTGGCATCTAAAACAGTTCTGTTAGAACTAAAGATTACATCTGTGGTCTTTTGTAGGTATCTTTAAAAGAACTATAGAATTTGTCCAATTTCTGATTTAAAGTACAAAGTGCCTGTGCACCACTTTTTAGATGCAATGTAAACTAAATTCCTAGTTGTCAGATTCCATGTCTCTAAAAGGTGGTAGACAGAGATGAAATCAGGGCATCTGCTTATATAAACAATACGTTTAGGTTTTGATTTTTATTTTAAAGTGTAACATTGAAAAGAAGTAAATTTTATAGAACTTTGGTAAAGAAAAACACCAGTGGAGATAACAAATGGAGAAGAGGTTAAACCGTATTTCCTTTTCTTGTAAATATTTGAAAGCAGTTAATTTTATATGTTCGGAATAGTTGCCCTATATCCACAATAAAAACATGTCAGTATTTTATGTGAATTCCTTAGAGTTAAATATACAGGCTGTGTTCCTGGCCTGAGGGGCCAGGAATTCCAAACACTGAGGATGCTAGTCATTTCACCTTCAGTTTGGGGTTTAAGAAAAGGAAATCTTGAAGTCCCTCAAAATGAATAAGAAGAATAGAGATTTCCTTAACAAGATAACTCAAAGAAAGAAAACATACACATATACCTGCATATATGTGCGCACATACTTCCACATGTAAAAAGAGAAATCTTCAATTCCTGGATACATGTTTTTAGGTTTTTGTAAAAATAAATACTGCCTTTTCTGTATGCAGGAATTTATCACTGTTATTTCAAGTTAAAGATATTTAAATACAAAACAATCGTAATGAGTAGATTACTATCTTGACAGTCTGAGGCACTTTTGAATTTTAGGTGTCGCTCACATTCATCCCTGAAAACACGCTCTACACCCCTACCAGCATTTTTCCTATGCAAATGACTGCAGATTGAAACACTCATCAATAGGTGCAATAGTCTGCAAATAGTTTCCTTGTCGGCTTGGCAACTGTGACTCATGCTGTCCGACAAGTGAAAAGAAAACCGCAGTCAGCAGCTATTCAGCAGCAAATCATTAATTAATTACATTTTAATGAACCTTAAGCGGCTACTACAGGAGCTTTCAAGTTTATCAAAAATGAAGAATTGCCTTGTGTAAATCTGAAGCTGACTGAAAAAATTCGGAGGGCCTGAGGGTAACAGTTCTATGCAATTTCCATATATCTACTAAAACTTTATAGCTTTGGTAATGTTAGTGCATTAGCATTTTATCCTAGAAAGAATTCATCCTTGTGATTTCAACACCTGTTTGTCACCTTTCCTTCTTCATCTTCTTCTTTTTTTTGCATTTAATAAATGTAACACATCTTTAAAGAATTATTATTGAACAAAGATCGAAAAGGACTTTAACATCAGGAGTGTAGGCTATCTTATGTTTTAGTAAATAATTATAGAAATGGTATCTAGAAATATGCATCTGTTTTTCTTCCATAGTAATGAGTTTGTTCTCTAAAAGAGGACGTTTTAATATTGTTACTACTTCACTCAGTAGGTTTGTGGTTAGCTATCAGTAGATTCAGTCTCTAAACTAAGAAAATATTTATGGAGGCCTCTCCATTTTGAGGCTGACCT
>NC_139149.1:50856663-51041663 GCF_964270905.1 Leucopleurus acutus
ATGAATATTCTCTAGCAACTGTATATAATCCACAAGGAAACACAGAGAGAGAGAGAAAGAGAGGGAGGGAGAGAAAGAGGGAGAAAGAGACAGGGAGGGAATGAGAATGAGTTTTAAGCCTGGAAATAAACTTTAGTTTTTTTTTGTATCATAGGACAACAAAAAAGAATGAATGTGCTCCCAACCTTGGTGTACTACAGAACCATTTTATAAATATTTAACATTCTATAGGACTGATTCATATATTCTCACACAACTCTGTGGCAAGGCTGACCCATGCTGCCGACATTCTACATATCACTGAGACAGGGAGGTGAAATTTTCCTGCTTTCAGTCTAATTGTCTTTGACAATTGCAGTGCCTAGTGCTACACTGCTTGTGTTGTATTTAAAAACAGGAAAGAGGAGAGACTTGTTCATTAAAGATGCAGTATCCCTGGTTCACACAAATGCATCTGGCAGGTTCAAAATCGAATGTCAACCAGAGGTCTTAGCAGAGTGTGAGCTTCAGTTCATGTGTGGGTTAGTCACAAGTACAGCTGGTTTTGAATTCTGAAATACTAATAGCTCCATGTTTGCTAATGTGCTTCATATGAAAATCAGGTGATTCAACAACTGAAGGCTTTACTTTTCAAAAGAAAAAACATATTAAAACACTTTGAATTATAAAGTGGTCATGTATATCTCTGCATATATGAAGAGAGGAAGTAACCAGTTGCTTCTGAGTAATGTAAAATAGACAGTTTTAAAGTTCACATGGTGGTGAAAACAGCACACATACCACATACATACACACACAAACATACACGCTAATTATATATATATATATGTATATATATTAGAACTTTAGTGGCCTCAATAGTTCAACAAACTGTGTCCCTTTCACTTTGCAAAATAATTTCAATGATCATACCCAATTCTTGCTAAAAGAAAACATGAGAATGAGATTATAGAAGTAACTTTCTGCTTGGAGTTAGACACATTTTCAGAGAAAAAAATTCTAAATGCCTCTGGAACATATTTTCCAACCCACAAATATATTTAAATTTACAAAGACCTATTGTGGGAATTAATTTTGACTTTTTTTGGATGTATTCTTTTGAAAACTGCGTAGCCAAGTACTATTCAACCAGTGTAAATTGACCTTGGTATTTTACATAGCATAGCCTCTGGATAGCTTTTTTCACTTGCCCAGATGGTGTTTGGCCAATGTATTTTAGTGGAATGGTTTATTTTCTCCTTGATAGGTTTCAAATGCTAGGTTTCAAATGCACAAGAAAACATTATACCCGTCTATCTGCATTTGAGTAGAATACAAACTGACTAATAGATAAACATTCTGTGTGAAAGTAAATAGCCTTAAAGTATACTGCCTTCACATTCCATTGATCAGCTCAGTCAGCAAATTTTTCTGTATTGTCACTAATGTTCTAAATATTTTGGTGAGAAGCATGCCAGAAGTGTAGAGTATTTCCATTCGTGTCACACATAAGGTCATTATGAACTACCTCTTGAATTTCTATTGATCGTTCTACTGAAGTAGTTTCCTTCACTTCCTTTTTGTCCCTGTTGGAAATGTTATTGCAGTTGTGAAGAAGGGAATTAGGGGCTGTTAAGTGGACTGGCTCAAATCCCCTGGCCAGACAGCAAGAGACTTGGACTGGCTCATTACCTTACCTTCATTAGTAGCCTTCTCCAAATTCTTAGCAGTCAAAAAGAGTCCAAGACTATGAAGCCCCATTACTCAGTTGTACCATAACTGATTGTGCACGTTCACTTTTCAGGATGTGGTACCCCCACCCCCTCCCCAAGCTCTGGAAAAGATGGTCAGAAAAGAGCTCATTATTAGGCTAGTCCATAGAAGAGCTCATAATGCTGCCATGCAGAATCAAAGACTCACAGGACAGCACTACCTACTCAAAAGTCAGCATTATCTCCCCCAACAGATCTTCATTTCTTCAGCATGCCCAATTTCCTAAGAGATCAAATCCTAGAATTTGTGAGGCTAAATGAAATTCACACACAACTTCAGCTTCTGCCTAAGTACACGGATTTTTGGCCACTCATATCTCAAAGTAATTTTTAAGTCATTTAAAGCTAAAAGCCAATATGCATGACTTTATTTTCAGTTTTATAAATGAGTGTAAAACACAATAGTGCAGTCATATATTTGGCATTAACTCTTACTAGCCACGGAAATGTGGGTCAATACTGGATTTTCCAAAGTTGTCTAAGTAAGATTGGGTTTGTCAAAACTTGCCAGTTGCTTTCAAGTGAACACAGAATGTTGGCGGAGATGAAATGTGACGTCCAAAAGACTGAAAATAGGTCAGCACCGTGCAAAAGTAAACTTGTCAGTGAGATCAATATGAACCTACAGGTTAATGGGGATATTAGAATTTCCTTACAATAAGGGGTATGTGCAGGGTAGAGCCAGAACACGACTGTAGTGTTTATTCACTTGTGAAAAGCAGAGGACGTACTTAAATATTATTTTTTGTATCCTTAATGAAAGGCACTGCTTTTTAATATGGAATATTTATGTGTAAGAACAGTTTTAATTGATAGAAAATCATAGTAAGTTAAATTCTGGTTCATTTGCTCAGTTTTTAGCAACAAGAAAAATAAGAAAAAAGGGGAGTAATGATCAAGCATCATAAAATTTCAGAAATATCAAGTCCTTCATTAGCTTTCTCTATGTTAAGTGTTTCAGAGAATTTGACATTGTGGATGAAATCAGTAAAAAAAAAAAAAATTTGAAGGAAAACAAAACAATAACAGAAAGACCTTTCTTAGGGCTTCTCATTGCATTTATTTAAAATTTTTAAAAATGTACATCACTTTTTGAATACATAAAATGCCAGTGCTTTGCAACAGTTTTGTTACTGCATCTCTCAACTAAAAAAAGGAAGGAAAAAAAAAAAACCAGGAAAAATACATTCAAAAAGCCAGGCTGTTCTGCTTATGCACGGGCAGTGGCTTTGGAAGGCTACAGCCTACACCGTGTCTGTTCAGAGGCATTGCCAAACATCAGTCACCTAGCAATGAAAAGTTGCACATAAAGCATTAAAGGATACAAAGAACAACTTGGTGGGGAGCAGATGAGGAATGGGAAATTGAGAAAAATGCCACATATGCTCTTGGGGTGAGGGTGGACTTCGGTGGAAGTGAGCATGAAGGCTGATGTTTTTTGGAAACTAGATTTATGGGAAAAGATAGAAGAAAACAAAGTAACATGTTTGGCAAGCTATATTTGTGTGTGTGTGTGTGTGTCTACTTCCAATTTTCTATTTGACTTTCCAAGAGAAATGCAACAAAACTGAGGTAGAAATGAATGTGGGAGCACTACAGCCCAGAAGATTTCAAAATGAGAAGCAAAATTGCACTGACAAGAGAGGAGTCAAGAAGGAGAGGGGACGTAGATATATTCTTTGCAGATATATAAGTTGGTTGGTTGTTTTCTGTATTTATTTGTTTGCTTGTTTGTTTTGGTTGCTATCTTCTGCATTCTGTCAAACAGCACGGCAAGCCTATAAGCTAGATTAGTGAATAGGATGACACCATTCCCAGCAGTTTCAGAGAGAACTTGCAAATCACCACCACCATTACCAGCTCTGCAGGAAAAGGCAGTCCTAGTTTTTAGGTACTGTGACTTTCAGGGTCCTAAACGGGTCTTGTGGCTGACTGTTCTAGATACTAACACAGACTGTATAAGTAGCTTTCCATTAACCAGTGTACCTTCTAAGAACATTTTCACTTCATTATCAAGGAGCAATGTACGAAGAACTCTTGCAGGTATTGATATAAAGAATTATTCTGCTCTGGTCAATTCCCCATAATTAGTGAAAGAACCTTTAAAAAAAAATCCTTCCATTTTTACTTTAAGTTGTAAATATTCAGTTGTATCACACTCAGTATTTTTCTGGATACATTCAAAGTAATTTTCCTTGCTATTTTCCAATTGTTGAGGTAAACATACATTTTAATATAAAGTAACATTGAAGCCTATCCCATTACTCTCAGCAGTACATAGTGCTTTCAACACATTCCTTTGAGGTACTGTACAAATCACAATCACTTTCCTGAGTTTTTGCAGACAAGAACATTAAAAGAAATGAACTGCAGAAATTAAGGTCCAGATTACCGTTACCCTGTTTTACCTGTTCTTAGCTTAATACTGCAGAACAGACAGGATTGAGGAATACTGTTGCTCTTAAAATGGCAAAAATCTGGTTTTCTGTCGAAACACAACCATTCATCTCTTTAGTCCAATAATGTTTGAAGTTAAAGCTCTTTATATTAGCACATGCCACCAATGTAATTGTGAGGCAAACAAAAAATAAAGCACCACTCCAGGCACTTGACAGCAACTAAATCTCGAGAACAGCAGAATGGAATCAACACACGAGGTTCATGTCCTTCTGAAATCAACACACTTGCACCTTGCTCCTTGCTGAGTGTTGTCTAGCTTGAACCGAACTGAGCATCAGCAGATGCTTTATGTCATCTGGGGCTTTCAAATCAGAAGCTCTCATTGGATGCATTTTTCCTCCAAATCTACCCTGACTCTAAAGATGCAACTTAATCGTCTTCTTCCCCAGTACCCTTTGCAATTCAAACACTACTGGAAAGGGGCTCTATACCCTATGTAGCAGGTTTTATGTGTGTGTGCCAACATTCATTACATTTTTTTTAAAGAAGTTATCACTGACTGCAACCAAACATTTTGTTCCATTCAACATACATATCAAGCTCTTTTTGAGATATGCTAGGCTGAATCTTGCAGAAAGCATTTTCAAAGTCTTGATATGTAACGGGTCTCAACTGGCTGGGCATAATGGCTGAAAGGTCTGTGGCTGGCATGGCATGGAGAGGGCCCACCGCTGCTTCCTGACACAAATGAGCCACGTCTAGTCCAGAAAAGCCTTCTGTGCGCTGGACGAGCAGTGCAAACTCCTTGTCATTGAGACAGTAATTGTGCTGTGAGAGCAGTTGTACTATTATCTGGTGCCTCGCTGTGCTGTCAGGAAGTGGGATTAAAAGTCGTTTCATGAAGTACCTCCGAAGAGATTCATCTATTTCTTCTGGTTTACTGGTGGCACAAATTACTACGATTTGGTCCTCAGCCGAAGTTAGTACAGTGTCCAGCTGCATCAGAAATTCGGTTCTCACCCGACTGACTGGACTGTGTTCCTCACTCACTTGAGAGGAGAGAAGCATGTCAATGTCACTGACAAAAATCACCGAGGGCTGGCGACACCTGGCCACAAGGAAAGAGGCGTGGATAATTTTCTCTGCTTCTCCTAACCACTTGGCGATAAGTCCAGAACCAGCAATTTTGAAAAATGTGGCCCCCAGCTGACTAGCTATGCATCTGCCCAATAATGTTTTGCCTGTTCCCCGAGGTCCAAATAAAAGGATGCTCCGAGGTAAGGCCGTCAGTCCACTGAATGCATCTGACCTCAACACTGGCCATAAAACCTCCTCTTTAATGACAGCCTTTACCAGGTCGAGACCAGCAATGTCATTCCAGTCCACTGGCGGTCCTTGGGTGATAATCTCGTTGGTTACCAGGTCAATGAGGTGCGTGTCAGTATTCTTCAGTTGCTCGTCCACAGAGTGGTTGGATGAGGTAGCTGCACGGAGTCCAGGGCCTTGCATTGGATGAGAGAGGAGCTGCCTGTGCTCATCCCCATGCTCACTCATTACTGGTGAAGTGTACTTCCCGAAGGATTCACTGGATCTTGATCCCAATGAAGTTTTAGCAGTACTGTAGGAAGGAGGGGTCAGAGCCCTACTGGACTGGCTGCTGAATTTCCTTTGCTGTTCAGAGGACATTAGCTGCTTTGTTGGCTTAAATGCTAAGGATGATGTTTCAGCACTTCTGTCAAAGCCATTCCCCCGATTTGAGTTTGAAACGCTGTTGTCGGGCATTCTGTACATAGGACTCTGTGTAGATCTCTGTTGGCCATAGCTGTAATTTCCATAACTGGAGTCCATGTCTCCTTGCCCTGCCATATAGAAAGCTTTCCTTTTGAGAGAACTTGCCGAACTGTTTGTCAGAGCCGCGGGTGCGATAGGTGTCAAACCATGACCCTGGTAGGTATAGCCAGGAACAGTGGTGGGGGGCAGGGGGGTGGGAGCAGGAATTCCTGAAGGCAGGTATGCTGAAGGAGGAGGGGGTGCACCCCCAGGGCTGTACCCAGATCCCACAGCAGTATGAGGAGGATAGCTAGCAGAGGGATAGCTATAACTGGAGAGGTTAGAAGTCCCATTGTAGCCTGGGACCAGGGCTGGTGGCGGTGGAGGAGGAGGTGGTGGCTGTAGGAGCCCAGAGCTATGCAAGGGAGAAGGATGAGGTGAAGGAAGTGCAGGTGCTGGCTGGCTGCTGTAAGTAGAATGCAAATATGAGCCGTTGTATCCTGGGGCATATTCCTGAGATGGGAGCCCTGTATGAAGACTAGGTACAGTGTGGCTTCCACAGGTACTACTTGAATAACTAGGCTCTGTCAGGTTGCTGGCCACCCCAGGAGAGCTCCCTATACTTGCAGAGACATCTGCTGGAGGGAGGGCTGAACTGACTCCAGCTTTGCTGGCAGTGATAACATCCGGAACACAGTTCATGGGATAAACAGCGTCTGAATTCAAGGAAGGCTGCCACGGTTCGCTTTCATTTTTCCGACCGTTCACTAGTCCTGATGGCGCATCAGAGTAGTTGCTGAGTACAGGTCGGTCCACGGGGCCTTCCAAAATGCCAGAATACTTCTCTGCATATTTTTTTAGTAGATTGGATGCAGTCAGAGCAGATATGTCATCATTTGCCCAGGCATACTGGTAGGTGCGCTGCAGATGACCTCTGTAAGCTTCAACTTTGTGGGCAGGAGACCGAGTGGTGGAGGTGATGTCAAAGTGCTGTTCTGGCCACTGGGCATGCTCCGGCGTCCACTGCATCTTCAAGCCTAAAGATTTGGGGGGGAAAAAGTTAATTTACTTAGATACTCATCAGAACCGTTAAAGCTTTTTCCCCCAACTTCTTTTGTTACCTATTATTTTCCGCCAACGATAGTGACATTATAAAGGATTTCCACAGTTTATAATACCTGTTATGGTCTCTACAATGCATATACTTTAAAAGGGACTGAATTTCAACCCTGTATAAAAACTAAACAATTTAAATGAAAACCTGTATAAAATTTCAACCCTGTATAAAAAGTAAACAATTTAAATGAAAACTTTCAACCCTGTATAAAAGTTATTTATACCCTGTATAAAAAGTAAACAATTTAAATGAAAACTCTATAGGAGACCTACATTTTTTTTCATTTTTAAGTAATAAGTAAATTTATTTCTGCTAAGCCTATCAAGTTACTTGCTACACACACACACAGAAACACATATGTATGTACATACACATTCCTGTCAAGTTAGAATTCAATCACAAGTTCTTACAATAAAATATGCATACATTTTAAATATCTAGCACGTGAGAGTATTAACATGTGCGATATCCAGCTATCCTGTCTCTTCACATCACAGTTTCTGTTTTATATTTTAACCAATATAAAAATGAGACACAGCTGACAGATCACATCTAGGACACCTCTCTTATTTGGTACTGAACACCTAGTTAGCACAGTATAATGCTCCCTGCGCAGAACAATATGACACAGACATAGCAGGTCATTCCATAATCCAACTCTCATCTAAAGTGGTCCACGACAGTTTCAAATCTGCTTCGTGGAGTGCAGCAAAGCAATCTCCCAGGCAAGCGCTCCATCGCTTTCATCGCACAAAGCCTACAACTCGGTATGAATTACAACTGGCTCCTTTCTGCCTCTCAGTCCTGTTGTTGAAACTCTGAAAAAAAAAAACAAGCATCACTTGTCTGTCGGTCTTCTAGCTAGCATTCTCCCTTCTTCTGTTATCATCTTTCCCTCTGCCTTACAGCCTCCAAGGTACTGAGGGGTGGGGGGGAAAAAAAATATATATATATATATGAATGAAGGGGGGAAGCAGGTAAAAGGGAAGATAAGAACAGAGAATCTGGATTCTAACCCTTTACATTTATGGAAAGCAGTGTGTGGCATAAACTCGGAAGAGTACAACTAGAAAATGAGATGCTATGTGTAACTCTGTCATCTGCTAGATTACAAACGGAAGCAAGGTGACTATGTAGCAAACTATACAAGAGTATTTTCTCATTATGAAGCAGTCAGAATGAGAGAATCATTTGAATTTTACAGTTTAAAGAGAGACCTTAGACATTACCTTATTTCCCTCATTAGGGAACCAGTACCCAAAGGGATTTATAATGTACCCTCGAGGACTCACATATAGTTAGTTACAGAAGAGCACTGGAACCCTGTTCTATTTCCCAATGCTGGTTCGTCCTATTCTAATCTCTGCTTGATTGGAACACTTCCTATTCTGATACAGCTGTATTAAGCAGGCCTCCTTAATCTCCTTTGTATTATGGTAAGTGAATTTTGCAAACTCTCTTGTGCCCTCTGGCAGAGATTCCTTGATAAGAAGGAGTTCTGGTCTAAATGAAGCATCTGTGGCATCAGCTCCCTTCTGAATTACTGCAGTCTATTTTGACAGCTCCTACCCGCTTCTGCTTTCCTCCTCCAACCCCTTTAGCTCTTCATTGCCTGACTTTGGCTCCTGACATGGCCGGCTTTGACTTACTGAGCTAAACTGAACGTATCACAGAGTTTGGTAACAGAATGGCATGTTGATTCCCTTCTGACTCCCTCTTCCTTGCTTGCAAAACCACTGCACCAGACTCTGGAAGTTAATTAGCAGGATGATGCTGTGCTAATTGTGTTAATTTACAAGGTTTCAGTCAAAGAGAATCATTCCAGGGCCGGCACTGCTGTCATGCTTCTGACTTAATGATTAAGAAATACTGAAAACAAGGTGGGAAAGATTGCAGTAATTACATAATAAATGAATAAAGCAACAGGATTCATTTGCAAATATATTTTACTGCAGTTGTACTCATTTGCATTTGGAGTTTTAAAAAGGATCCATGTAGATATTCATTGGCAAATCACCATCTCAATTAAATTAACTCTGAATGCTGCACTGTATAACTTAATCAAGCTCCATATATATATATATATATATATCTTTTTGAGTAAAAATACTAAACACCTTACTTCTCCTGTATATGCAACAGATTCTTCACTTTCCTTTCCTTCACCTCCCCACAAATCTTCATGTTTCTCTTTTAAAACTACTTAAAAAAATAATCTCTTCAATTGGAAAGAACATATTATAAAATCCTGATGAAGTGCAGCTTGCCTCATTTCATGCAGAGGAACTCTGGGGGGCCTTCTAGGAAGAACTAAAGTGATATTCTTAATTGTTTCTGCTTTCTCAATCATTACTTTTTAAGGGGGAGAAAAACATACCGCAAAATGGGTGAAATGACCGAGACCACACTTAAAGGGGAAAAGATGCAATTTTAATGAAGCAGCATTTCAGGAATCATACTTTCATTAAATTCAACTGGAAATTATTAAGAGCAAATCACCAGGAACCAATCGCAAGTAATCAGTATCTAAATTCTTCTAGTGTCATGGGATTTACTTCAAGCCTTATAAAAAGGAGAGAATATTAATGGGACTGTAATGTAGAACTGTCTAAAAGACCTACAGATTCATTAGTCCTGTAAATTATTTCCAGAGAATTTCTATTAGGATTTTTTTTCTTTAAAAGATTATCAAAATACAGAGTTGAGAAAATAAGAAAACACGTATGCTATGAGTAGGAATTTGATTAGATGGATACAGAAGAAACATGAATAAATGTCTTAAAAAAAAGGTCTCAGAAAATAATTTAGGAGTCACAGACAATGGAATTTACCACAAACCCAACACAACACTCACCTCCCCCCCCATAAAAGGGTCTGGCTTCCTTTCAGTTAGCTGAGCTAAGCCATTGGTGGCATAAGTTAACAAACATACATGACAAACATGATTTTTTTAAAAAATTGCCCCTTGAAAAAATGAAACCGCTTTAGCTTTAGAGTAATTATTTTAAAAAACAACCAAAAAGGGCAACTTTCACCTTTATTGGATTAAAATTTTTCTTGTAGATTAATCATTTGTAAAATACATGCGACAAATGATTTTAGTAAGTTATAATCACTGTAAAAGACAGGAATATATAATAAAGTTTAAATAAAATAGGTTGGCCATTTTCACTGCATAGAGAAATGCATAGTTTAACTGCATAAACTCTAGCAAAAATAATTAAATTTCATAAGATTTGTTTCATCTGAAATTAAATAAAGATTCTATCAAAATTATCTGTTTGGGGCTTCCCTGGTGGTGCGGTGGTTGAGAATCCGTCTGCCAATACAGGGGACATGGGTTTGAGCCCTGGTCCCAGAAGATCCCACATGCCACGGAGCAACTAAGCCTGTGCACCACAACTGTTGAGCCTGTGCCCTAGAGCCCACGTGCACAAATACTGAAGCCTGCACGCCTAGAGCCCACACACCGCAACAAGAGAAGCCACCACAATGAGAAGTCCGTGCACCACAATGAAGAGTAGGCCCCGCTCACTGCAACTAGAGAAAGCCCACGTGCAGCAATGAAGACCCAACGCAGCCAAAAACAAACAAACAAATAAATAAATTTATATATTTTTAAAGTTATCTATTTGGAACAATTACTGGATACACCATTGCCTTTTGATTCTCATGCTATTTTTGGATATGCTTACCAAGATAATTGAAAGTTTATTTATTGATGCATGCTAAATAACAACCTAAGCAGGGCTGCAAAATTTAAGATTAAGCTTTCATTAAATAACCTTAAGGGGACAGAATTATTCACATCCCCTGAAACATGAGTATTTATCCAGTGCTTTAAAATCATTAATAGTATTTGAAAGTATAAATTAATAGTTAAACCATAAGCTACTTCCTAATATTAGTAGGAACTGAAGAAGCCTGTGTTCAGGAGAGTGTTCTGGTCTTAGGAGGACAAAGAGCTTTTTCACCGTTTCTTGAATTTTAATACTAATTGGAAATAGAACTAAACTTGTTGTCATTGTTATTATTATTGTTCTATTTATTTGTGGCGATATTTCTGATGTGAAATGTAAGCAAAATGTGGAGCCAAATGTTCTTTGAACAAAATATCACGCTCCCTAGATAACAGCAGCACATGCGTGTCACTTAACTTGGCACCCAAATAATAAGATGGGTTTTAAAAACAGTTCTTATATGGTTTCTCTTTGGAACATGAAGAGATAAACCTCAGAAACAATACTATTTTAACATTATTAGAAACATGACTCCAGAACAATAACTCCCACTGATGTTTAGAAACAGCTTAAATATTTCATTTTTGAAAGGATTAGAAAATTCTTAATACAGCTGGCAAATTTCACAATGCAATGTGTTTATTTTTACAGTATATAATTTAATAGAAAACTGCTTTTAAGATACTTTAACATAAGTGTGCACAAGGATGACATACTACAGTAAAAAGCCTGAGTATTTTATTGTTATAGGATGAATTTATGTATATATAAATGAACAAGTCTATATTTCCCATGAAACCGGACAGTTTGGATAACACTTTTCATTCTTATAATTACTGACCATTTTATAACTTAGGTTTTTTTTTGTTTTGTTTTTTGTTTTTTTGCGGTACGCGGGCCTCTCACTGTCGTGGCCTCTCCCGTTGCAGAGCACAGGCTCCGGAAGCGCAGGCCCAGCGGCCATGGCTCACAGGCCCAGCCACTCCGCGGCATGTGGAATCTTTCCGGACCAGGGCACGAACCCGTATCCCCTGCATCGGCAGGCAGACTCTCAACCACTACGCCACCAGGGAAGCCCTAACTTAGGTTTAATTACTAAACAGTTGCTGCCTCATTGCTCTACTTCTTCCATTTAACTCTTTAACTATTTTGAAGCAAAACTACTGTGGCATTCTTCAAAGTTCTGTCACAGCTTCAAAATGATAAAGACACTGTTATATAGAAAAATGAAGGACATAGAAACGACTTTCAGAATCGGAGGAAATTGGAAATAAAAGACTAGGTCTTCTAGAATCGATTTTTAGCACACATTCATGGAAATATTAATCTAAGACACTCACTACCGCACCCCCCCCCCACCCCAACACAGGTATGCTATTCAGAAGTTCATGAGGTCTATAAAAGCGGCTTTCTTCTACAAGGTTCCCATAGGGTAATTCTGGCTGTTAGGGACTCTGCTTTCATTCGTAGGTTTTCTCAGACTTCCTAAGGGCAGAGACCTGAGGCAAACACCTGCAGGCATGGCTGGCTTGCTCTAGGAAAGCTGCACAGTGCTCACACAGGCCTGCACGACATCACTACACCTATTACACTCCTTTGGATATTTTTTTTAAAATTGAACACCATATTTACCAAGATTCTCTCTAGAAAAAATCACTACTGGGGTAAATACAATAAAGTAATTATAATAGTTTACTTACTGCCCCCTCAGCCTAATAATGCAACAGATTCATCATCTCCTAGGTAGGAAATGGCAAAACTAACACATAGAACATTCAAAATTTCAAGTAGAGAGTAGCAAATTCATTGGCTAAAAAATGAGTCTTCTGAGAGAGGGCCTACAAACTTCCTGATACTGAAAACTGGCCCTATACAATAACTACTTACCTTTATGCTTCAAGGGGAGTGATGACCAACCAAAATGTTTCAGCAGACTAAGCAACATTCTCCTTTTGTGTACTGACCCTCGTAAGCCAAGAGGCCAACCCAGCAGTATCTAGTATTACCTGTTCTAATCTATTTGATCTGAAATCTTCCTTAGTCCATTTCCCAATAATTCCTAGCCTAAAATGTGATGTCATATTTAAAAGTAGTATCAGGGGAAAAGTGAGGGGAAGAAGCACAGAAATTATATATTCTCCTTAACCTATTTAAATAGGTTCCATCTTCAGAACACCAAAATGAAAAGTCCTGTATAAGCTGAATATGATATAGGGACTGTTAATCTTAATTAGTCAACAAATTGAGGGCCTGCTGTGTGTAAAGCCTGTGGTTCAATGCTAAGAAATTACATCAAGGGAATCTGTTTACCAGACAATGAAACTTTTCCAGCTTCTGTGTTCTTTATAATTTCACATTCTAAATTCCCTTAGACTCTTTGATTTTAGAGATTAAGGGAACTTTCAAATGACCTAGTCCCCAATCCAGACAGCCTCAGTTACAGGTTTAGTACTTCACTTATCGTAGTATACTGTGGGGTCGAGCACTATTTTGTCTAACACAGTGTTTTGTTTGGAGGCATTACTAGATTGTTGGGATAGAAAGGGACTGGAGAAAACATAAAGAAGATCCTAGAATTTTGTTTGAAGAGTGAATAACCCAAGCTTGAGGTTCAGACCACTGGCCCTGATCCATGCCATCATTTATTTGTTCTAATCCTGGTGAAATCACATAAGCATATAATACTCACTTTTTTCAGCCATAAAATATTGACAATAATGGTATCATACACCTTACTCGATTGTTATTAAGGTTACCTAAAGCAGTAATATTTGTGAAAATATTTTCCAACTGTAACCTGCTACACAAATATTTCTTCTTATGCTTTTATTTTGAAAAAGCCAGAGATGCATTAAACACAAAACAAAACTAACTAGACAGAAAAAGAACTAAAATCACTCCTAGAATTTATAAATCACTTTTTCTTCAACCTCTGGACAGCTACTGAAAAGGAAATTTTCCAGTGGGAATGTTGGTTATAAGAAAGGTATAGAAATTCTTTCATACTCAGCAAAACACAGAGCATGATCTCCTTAATCAAAAAGCTGTCAAAAATTCAAAATATTTTTATGCTATTTATTCTTAATGGTATTTGTGAGTCAACATTGTAGAGACCACAGCTAAGAAACAATAGAGGTTTAAAACCAGTTAAGGATGATCTGAAAACCCAGTCTCAAAATAAGATATTCTAATTATACAGTAATACTGTCAAAGATTTTTCTCGTTAAATCACACTTTCACACCTCAAGAATCCAAATTATAATACATTTTGCAGCAAATTACTCCCTCCCCCTATTCCACATTATTTGCATAAAGCAATCCTTTTTAACAATCACAAAGGCATTTCTGGCTAAATGGTCCTTGGTAAATATAGTTTAAACACCTCACCTTCTAACATAGAGAAATTGCCACCTGACAGCCTGCAGGCAGCATGTAACCTGTAACTATATTTCATTTGGCCAGCACAGAGTTTTAAAAATCAGTCAATTTTATATAAAAGAATCTGTAGTTCCATATTTCCCACTTTTTCAAGACAAGTTGAATGATCTTACACTAGACCTCATTCTTGCCTGGCAGCAGTTGCCTGAATCTGAGGTCCAGTTGCCCCCTCTAGACATGGCATGCCCTCTCCATTTTGTCATGATGTTCCCACTCCCTATGACAACATCAGGTATTTTTATGGTATCTACTGGTCACATATGCAATTAAAATTATGACTTCACTCTGAAGCTTCAAGCTCCAGTTTTTTCACTTAAGTACATTTTCCTGAAAACTAGCAAGTATAGTGCTTTAAAACTTAAAAAAATAGTAGTGCCTTTAGATTAAAATTTTTCCAAATACTATTTATTATGTCATTCCTGCCCTGTTACTCAAAGCACGGGAAAAATATTTGATATTTCCCTTGTTGATTCAGTGTCACTAGTACAACAGTGTAAAATGAGAAATGATTGCTTTAAAAAACTGGTTTCCAGATTGCTGCTGTTTCAGCGTTCCCCCCTTTGCTCTGATTTGTTAGATACTTTTTCTAGCTGTTTTCCATGTCAGTCTCCACCATTCCTAATATGCTCCCTGAATATGCCATAGGTTCTGACTCCACAAACCAAGACTTCATTTAATAGTAATAGTCGATCATGACCTCTACTACAACTTTTGAGACATTAAGTTACTCCAAAGTTATGCTTCTTATTTCTTATAGCAAGTTGCTGGGTAGATGGTATCTGGATAAGCAACTGATCTTGTTCTGTATGTCATCATTTTGAGCTTTAAAAGCAAGTATTCAATGTTACAGGGCACCATGACTTGGACTAGAATGGTATATACCCTGTCCTTCAATTAAATTTGTGGGTAGCTTATGATCTGAATCAGTTTCCCTAGAATGCATTAAATTTTATTCACAGCAACAAAATATTCACTCATCAAAACGTGACCAAGTATAAAAATCTCTATTTTGCCAATATTTCATAATGAGGTTGAAACTTGGTATGCATGGGTCTCATAGGTCATCATTTTTAACATGCAAGTCATATATAAGAGAATGACTTGCATTTATGAGGATGAGTGCATAAGCAGTTATGCAAAGAAAATTACACTGATAAAAGAAATATCACTTTTAGGCCACCAGGCTTATGTTCAATACATTATCAAGAGAGCCTATCACTTAAAGCAAACCAAAAATCATAATTCAAATAAATAATTTATTTTCCTCTGGGGGTCCTAAATTCTCCCATACTCAAATCAAAGTATTCAAATGAACATATAATCACACTCACATAAAATACATATAGTTTATAGTTCAGACTTATGGGTTTTCTTTTTTAAAGCAAGGGCTAGTTTTACAAAAGCATATGTATACAAATTTTTGAATAATCATCTAAATCAAGTAAAAATCAGTGTCCAAAAGTCTGTGTACATCCTACCATAATTCAACAGAATACACAACTATGCATATACATGCAATTTAAAATATACAAACAATTCATACTCTGAATCTTAGTATTTAGTGTCAGTGTTATCAACTATTGCAAGCGAAAGGATTTGAGGGTTAGTGCATAAGAGGACTGATTTTCCCATGTTGAGTCAAATGTTATCTTGTTTATTCTACCTCTGTGAATGATTTTAGACAATTTTAATCAGTTTAAATAGTGCTTTGTAGCTAACCTTTAAAGTTGTTACTTTGTGGCCTTTCATTACTCATTCTGTCTCTTCCCTTTTTCCATATACGTTTTCAATCCATTAAGGCCATCTACCCTTCCCCCCCAGTTCTTTCTGTCATACAGAGATCATCAGGACACACCACTTCTGTCCATAGGGACCTGCCAGGGCTAATGAATACGTATGTTCTGTGTCACAACAGAGCACTCCCCTTGTTCTGCAGTATCAAACCTCTTATGTGTATAAATAACAGGTGAGCTGTAGCGTTCAGGGATAAATGGGGTTAACACAACCTGAAAGCTCCATGCTAGATTCATAGTATTCAGCCTGTATGATTGATCCAGAAAGAGAAATCCAAATGCCAAAAGTATTGTGCATTTTCTATGGGTTTTGAATCTTTATTTTAAACAAGGACTCTGCTGAGATAACGTTATCAGCGTCCTAAAAGTCTGGGGTCATTCCAGTTGATTCTCAAGATACTCTTGTGCCATATAAAATAAATTTGCACTTTTAATTAACACAAACTGGGCATGGTACCAACCTTGAGTTATGACATGGGTGGTTAATGTCCTCTGTCACACTGCTAAAATGTTATGTTAATCATTATGTGTACATAGTGCTATTCGTAAATAGTTATTTGTGTGTATCTATTCTGTTTCAAGTATATAAATGCAAAGTTCAATTTAGTTATATTTAAGGTGAACTACATTCATTTTTGCCCAACATCCCATGCTGACATGGGTCAGTAAACAAATTCATAATCTGCCAAGCCCCACGACCCTGTGTAAGATGGAATCTGCATTCAGCTTCTTTTTGTGTTCCTCTGAAACCTTACTCTAAAAAGACAGTTACATAAAACAAAATAGATAATTAAGACTGCTTATTTAAATTGGAGGTCTCTCTCATATAATTAGACAAAGGAGTAAGAATATTATTTACATATATGTATACAACTCCAACCATTCTCCTTAAAAACTCTTTGTTTAAGGTAACTCTAAAGTGTGCAAAGCCCAGACAAAATTTGTTTAGGTTATTTATGCATTTTTCTCTTTTTGGCAGTCCATGCATTAATTTTTAATGCAATAGCAAAATAGTGCCTTGGACTTTTATAAAAATATTCTATAGTCAGGGCTGGGTGACATAGTGCATTAATTCAGTGTCCTTCACTCCTGGGACCTGTGTATAATTTAGTCCAGCCTGAAGAAAATAACTTTGATCTGAAGGCAGTGGAAAAAGCAACGTATGAAATGAGTTTTGGTAGGTTTAGTGTTGTTTCTCCCATATAAGACAACATATGAAGATAAACTGCTTTAGAATACAATCAACATGGTCAAGGATTAAAAGTGAAGAGCTCTTCGTAACAACCGTAGTTTTCTCACCTTTCCATTCTCCCTACCGGGCCACATTCTATGGTTTGGTGAAAAAAACCTGAGCACCACATATAATTAGGATGCTCTAATTTCCAGATAAACAGAACATTGTTAAAGTGCAGTGTGAATGACAGTCCAGTCATTAGTGCTATTGGCTCTTCCATTTGTAAAAACAAAGAATGCTGCATAATGAGACAAAAGCAGAAGACAGGCTATCAGCATCCTCAAAGAAAGTGGCATTTCCTGTCCTGGAGGGGGTGCCCAACAAAGTAATCCTTGGGGAAAGCTAACAATAGGAGGGACCACAAGCAGAGAAATTGTTTCTTTAGATTCCATCTTGATTGTGTTCTCTATGACAATATTCAACTGCATAGTTTCATCTACTGTTAGAATACATGAGGCCATAAAGAAAAAAAAGTTAGGTTTTGGCTGAACTGAATAAAATGGTTGATCCAGTGGCATTTGCCACATGAAATACAGATCCCTTTTCTTTTGCTTATAAATTCTACTTTAATTCCAATCCAACTCTTTCTGTTGTGAATAAACACAGTTTACTTTGTCTCTAATATAGCAGTGAAACACAAGGTTGCTCTCAATACTGTCAATAGAATTCAAAGCTGTAAGGATGTTACTTCTATGTGGTGAAAACTATTCTACAATTTTATACTTCTTACTGATGATAATGAACTATTTTATTGGCCTCAGTTATGGATAAGCTCCAGTATTTGGTAATAATTTTAAGGAAAAGGAAAATTTTTTTCCAGTCACATTTTTCAATTAGCAGCTAGAAATGTAATTTAAAATTCGCTAGTTTTAGTTGCTTATGTTAAAAGAGTAAATAAGTCAAATCTTCCTGCTACCTCTTCAAACAGTGTGCATCCTATTTAAACAAGTCCCTAAACAACAGGAAAACCAAAACCCTGCGGGTGATACAGGTAGGTTACACAGAAAAATCAAATCTAGGTGCTTACATGTGTATACGAAAGTGTTGTGTCTGTAGTTGTGGAAAGGATATAGAGAAAATGGGGAAAGGTGACAGAGAGAAGGAAAAGAGATTTTTTAAAATACCTTTATCCTAAAAATGATCTGCTTTATTATTTATAATCTCAGAGTCCAAAGCACATTCTAAGTTATTTAACTAGCATGTATACATAATACTTTAATCAAATATAAGCATTACTTAAAGTTTTCTTTAGCTATATATTTATTATTTGTGGCTTGAACCAAGTCATATATCTCCAGAAGTTTCCATACTTATAAAACTTAAAAGTCTTATTTATGACCTCCAAATATACTATGAACATCATTTCCTTCATTGAGTGCCTCATTTTCAAGGAGGTCTGGGATTACATATGTAAAGTTTTTCAAAAAAGGAAAACTAATGACAATATTATTATATATTGACACATTTTGTCAATTGCATTCAAAAAGAAAAACACTTTACTAGAATCATTTGAGATGAAATGTTTAAAAAATCCTTGAAAAGCAAATAATTAAAATATATGGTAATTGAGTTACTTAGGAAAGCATCCCAATTATAAATTTAGAATTGTTTTTGTGTTTTCTATACAAAAGGTACCCCCCCCACACCGCCGCCTTAAACACAATAGAAAAATTCATAGAATTAATGAATCATAGGTCTAAAAGTACATTCCTGCTCATTGAACTGACATACCTGGAACTGGTCTCCTTTTAAGTAAATCTTTTTGAAAGTATCCAAATGCCTACAAACAATACTACAATTTCATTTATATATGACTTTCAGTCTTATGGCCATTACATGATCACTTAGCTAACTTGTGAAGTTTTTCAGGTTAGGATGTTTTATTGTGCCCTCCTTTTTTTAAATGCTTCTACATCCAGCCATTGTTTTCATATTTTACTTTAGGAATTATTTTATCCGGTTCAGTGTCAAATGATATTATACTTTAAAAATAATCTCTTCAGAAAATATAACATAAAATAGTGGATTGCATCCCTGGCCATAGCTCTCAGAAGCATTAAAATGTTACTAGAGTGCCCGAATGACAGCAGTGACAGCTTAATCACTTAAAGGCTTTTTACATTAACAATTTTTTTCTTTCAATTTGAGCAGTATATTCAGGCATGATTTAATAGGAGGTTAGCTGTTAAATGCAGCTAAATAACATACTTTTTAAAAATATCAAATCAAGTTTAGTGCCTAATGAATATTCCTTTACACTTTCTGATATATTAGTGCACATTCATAAAGCTTGGCTTCTTTTATTTTTCCCCCAATATATGTATTTTAAAAAAAATCAGTCAGATAATTAGCATGCATAGTCCAACAGTTTTCTATATTTTTATGATTTTAAGTAGAATATCCATGGATAAAACATAATTGAAAGGTGAGCCTATTAATCTGGAGAATAACCTCCACAAACCAAATAGGGATGAATCATGTTGAAGTCTGCACCTCATTTATAGCTTTGTATTCCTAAGGAAAAAAAAAAAAAACAAAGCAGAGAGAAACTAAAGGTGACCTTATTTAGACATATTAGTCAAGGCAGCCTTTGCTGTTTTTAAGCAAACATGATTGTGACTCCACTTTGTCCATCCAGTTTTCCAGTGTGTAAATTGGATGACGACTTGGACAATTCTCTCTTCATTAGTGAACTGTGGAAAGGAAGTACAGAGGTGGCTTTTTATTTTTTAAACTCTGTAGTGTCTTGCAACCAAATTCTGAAGCATGAAGAAAAAAATTATATATATATATAAATTTTTTTTTCCTAGACAAGCTGTCATAATTGAAATGAAGTCTAATCAGACTCATTACTGTTTTCAGCAATTTGCACCACCGAAGATGCTTATTAGGTAACTGTGTTTAATAAACCACTCTTTAGAAAAATACCAGTAATGAGCTCTTAACAGCCAATCTTTAGTGTGAATGTAATGTGAAAAGTGTTCCTAGCGCTGAATAGATTTTCACATTTAGTAGTGTCATAATTAAGCTCCATGAATTGTTTCTGTGATGTTAGATTTATTACAATAATCTTACTTTTTTCCTATGTAAAATCTACTTGGAAATGCAGTCATCTTCTATTAGAGTAGGATTATATTCATTGTACAGCAAATTTTCAGCTAGTGCCAAGCTGATCAAAAGGTTTTTCAACTGAGGATTTGTTAACAAATGATAAGCAAGGATTTTATGACTGATAATTGATGCTATCAAGTCTTTCCTCATCAGCATCCCCCACACCTCAGAAAAAAGTCTTCCTGTCATTTGATTATATATGAAAAGTTACCCAAGATACAAATGTATTATGATCATTAAGAGGAAAAAATTGCATTTCTATCACTAAGTTAAAACATGGGAAAAACTGGACATTCTGAAAGGAATATTTGAAGAAATGTTGGCTTTTCTTAATAGCAGCTATAAATAACACTATATTGCTTCATTAGATATTGTTCTTAAAAATGTGAATACCATTTTCCTCCTTGAGTCTTCCTTTTTGTAGCACTCTTTACTAAGATCTTAACATTAAAGAACAGTATTGTGAATATATATTATTTATATGCACTAAAAGTGGTCATGAGAGTTAGCTAGTTTTCTTATTGATAAGGGCAAAAAAGAGTTACATACCTCTAAGCAGAGGAGTTCCATGCAAGATGGTGCATGTGCTAAAATAAGTATGTATCTATAGAATCTATATTGATTAGTCTATCAATAGAGTATATCCAGAGGTATTTCCATGTATATAAAATTATATAGAAGGGATTGAAAATATTTCTTGAGAACATCTAAATAAGACTTATCAGGAAGTTCTTGAGCTTGTTACCATGAAATGTCTCACATGGTAAGATAAATATCTTTTGTTTGCTAAACAAACATTCTGAGACTATTCCATAAAGATAATAAATGAAAAAGTACCAAAAAAACCCAAAACAAAACAGGAGACCAAGAGTTTATACCCGTTCATGATAAAATGTTAAGAAGGATTCTGTTAGTGAATGATTCCTCTCCCAATACACTCTCATTTCTTCAAAGCTGAAGCTTCACCACTCCTAATTGGAGCCAATAAGCCTCCATAACTGTTTTCAGCTTTCTGAATCAATAGCTATGAGAACTGAGACTGTCAAATTAACGGCTTGTTTCATCTGATTTTGTGGAATGCGTTTCTTTGCATTACAAAGTAGAGAAGAAACCAACTCATTCCCTTGTGAATTCTTACAGCTTTCAGATCAAAATATCTTCTAGTTTCTTTAAGTCTTGACTGAATTCATATTCAGAACAACAAAAGACAAAGCCAGTGCATAAAACTACTAGAAACCTATATTTACATGCTTAAATGACTCACAGATAAAAAACAAAAATTATGAGAGGGTCCCTTTTAGTGCCTTTGGAATGCCTTATCATAATCTTGAATAACTTAATTTATGAATCATAGAATTTATGAATGTTTTATAAAAGGGGATGCTTTGTACACTTGAATTTATTACAAAAGCTAGGAGGCTCTAAGATGTCAAATAATAGTGATGATGGCAATAATGATGTAATATGAGTAATTCTCTTGGTAAGCTTTCAAAATAACTTTCCATGATGATGAAGATACAGCTTTAATTATGAATTTCAATTAGGAATTGAGTACTTAGTTAATAGATATTTTACCTAGATCTAACCCTTGAGTTACAGAAGGTTGGCAGAATTAGCCTTGGTCTTAATTTCTAATTTGAGAAAAACAAGCTAGGGAGTATGGACATATGCATAGATGAGATTTTAGTGCAGAGAATAAACAACACATAAATATATATTATCGGGCTTCCCTGGTGGCGCAGTGGTTGAGAGTCCGCCTGCCAATGCAGGGGACACGGGTTCGTGCCGCGGTCTGGGAGGGTCCCACGTGCCGCGGAGAGGCTGGGCCCGGGAGCCATGGCCACTGGGCCTGCGCGTCCGGAGCCTGTGCTCTGCAGCGGGAGAGGCCACAGCGGTGAGAGGCCCACGTACCGCAAAAATAAAAACAATAAATATATATTATCACATAAATACAAGATATGGGTTATAAGGCATAATAAAATGCTAGTGGTAATGGGGAGCCTTGTATTATCAAGACTTTTTGGAGAAGGTGGGTTTCAAACTTCAGCTGTTGGCCATACCATTTAGACATTGGTCCAAACATGAAGAGAAGTCATATACTTAAGCTTGCAGATAGTTTTTAAAGAGAATTAGGGCTCATTAATCCTTAAATTTTTCAAGGAGCCACAGTACCTAGTAACAGCATTATCATTCTTAGAGCCTTACTCAGTTTTATCATTTGCCATATTCCTGAGCTAATAAAACTTAAATATTCTTCCATGTAAGAAACAGCCAAGCAAGCAAACAAAAATGAAACCTTAAAAAAATTCAGTTTCTTTTACTTATATCTTTCTTAAATTCTTTCAGACTTACTCCAAGATCCCTTCTCCTCCTCCAACCTCTTTTTGACCCTGGCATGTGGGGCAGTGAGTTCTTTTCTCTCTTTTCCTTTCCTTTCCTTTCTCTCTGTTTTCAGGTAGTTTGTCAATTATGAGAAAATAGGTTACAGAGAAAATGTATTTTAAATCTCAAAACTGGAATCCTAAAAACAATCTTCCTTGAATCTCTGAATCTTGATAACTTTTGTTGTCACTAGAAAAAACACATGGGACTAGTTGCCTAAACTGTTTAAAATATGATAATGGCACTCATGCTCTAATAACATCTGAGGGCCTACTACAACTTGAGAGCTTCTGACCTAAGTGCTAGGAAGTAGAGGTCCCTGCCCCAATGGAACTTACAAGTCTGTCTTTAGTGGTGATTTACCAAAGAAAAGATTTACTTCTGAATCTGGTAGGGAAAGGTGGCTATATAGAGGAGCTAAGAGTTGAGGTATATCTTGAAAGCTAAATAGAATTTTACCATTTAGAATAGAGAGAGGTGAGTTTTCCCGCCTGTGACAAGACTCAGTCAAAGTTACAGATGAAGCTAAGTGTACCTGGCACATTTGGGAAACAGGGTTGCTTGGTATGGTTAGAAGACAGGAGGGAGGTATATGTCTATGTATAGGGTGGGATGGAGGTAAAGATGAAGCTTGAATTCAGTTTGCAAAGGGACTTGAATGTTCGGACTTTAACTTACCGCCAACATAAAGTGCTGCTCTCATCTGTTCTTTAGAAATATATCAATAATAACAATATATAGGCCAGAATAGGGACTTCCTTGGTGGTCCAATGGTTAAGAATCTGTCTTGCAATGCAGGGGACGCCGGTTCGATCACTGGTACTAAGATCCCACATGCCGTGGGGCAACTAAGCCTGTGTGCTGCAGCTACTGAGCCTGCAAGCCACAACTAGAGAGCCCACATGCCACAACTATAGAGCCCACGAGCTCTGGGGCCCACACGCTGCAATTAAGACCCAACAGAGCCAAAAATAAATAAATACATTTAAAATAATTTCTAAACAATATATAGGCCAGAATGGGGGTGGGGGTGGGGTGGGGCAGGGAAGGCTAGAAGCCAGGCCTGAACTTGAACAAAAAGAAGAAAAAAATCTGAGAAAGATTTCAGATGTACAGTCAAAAGGATGAGCTGACCAGTTGGAGGAATGAAGAACAGGAAAGGGGATATCATCATAAAAATAGAAATACTTGTGAGATATCTGTCAACTAGTTAATAAAGAGACTGTAGTGGATATTACATTTAATCCTTCAAAGGCCTAGTGAAGGATTAATTCCCTTTTTTATAAGATGAAACAGGTTGCTTGAATCTAAGGAATTTTCCCAAGTCCACCCCAGAGCCAAAATTGCAACCTGGATCATGTGACACAAAATTGTTGCACTTGGCCTCTCCTTGGAGAACTTCTCCAAGGTTTTTAGCTTGTATAACCAATAAGTTGGCCACTAGGAGTTCCCATCTTTCGATGGGAGAGAAGTCAAAGGTCTACAAGGATATTTAGGAATCATGAGCAAATGGGAATCATTGACGTTATGGTAATGGAAGGCACAGCAGAGAGGAAGTTGTATAGAATGAGATGAGAATGGAACTCATGAGTTAAATCAGCATTTAAGGAGTAGGCAATGGGGATTGGGAGGGCATTTATAGAGGAGAAAGTGAAATAGAGAGAGGGAGAGAATATGCTGTTGTAAAAGACAAGTGAGGAAGAGTTTTCAAGGACAGAGTGTTTATTTGTAGCACAGGCATTAGAGAAGTCAAGTAGAATAGGAGAGAACATAGGCAATTAGGAGGCTAGAGATGATCTGTGAGAGAGTGGTGGAGTCAGAAGCCATGGTGAGTGGGTTACGGAGGAAATGGGTGGTGAGAAAGTGACATGGCAAGCATGAAAGAATTATCCTCACTGATAAACATCTTAATAAACATGAACAGCAGTTTATGGGGCAAAGAAGAATTAAGGCTAGAGATTTTAAAGGATATGGGGAAAACCCTAGACCAAGGCTTCAGCAAACTATGGCCAGTAGGCCAAATAATATTATTACTTCATCTAGGAAGACTTCCCAGACATCACTGCCTTCCTTTCCTCTCTACCATTTTCCATATCACCCTGTACTTACACTGCATTTTCATATGCATGTTATTTTTCTATTTCATCTGTATTACCTACTAGAGTAACCTCTGAGGCCAGGAATCCATGCCATTAGAGTAGGGCAGAAACCTTGTCTGTCTTTTTCATAGCTATACATCCAGTGGTCACAAAGAAGAGTATCCTCACAAAGAAGGTACTGTATCTATCTATACCTATAGATATACATCTATATCTACATATGTATCTATAGCTTTATCTGTACCTATATAGAAAGAGTTCATGCAGGCTGTAACTCATACCATATGTCTAAATACTTAAGGTATTTGAAAAGTTTTAAAGCTATAAATAAATTATTTTGAAAGTTATAAACTGAACAAAAAATGTTAAATAAAATGTTTTTTTTTTTCTACCTTAACAATTATATTTTCAAAAACACCTGAAAGGCTAAGTTCAAATTTAGAACTTTCTGTCTCCTGGGTCATCAGAGCTCTTCCAGAATGAGAAGCTGACTTGTGGTTCCCTATCATCAAGATGCTTAATATGCATACTGTAGATGAATGTTCCATTCATTCCCTGCCATTCCCACCTCCACCCAGCTGCCTCCTGGCCTCATCTTGTGAGAGGACAGACTTAGAGAAGAGCGCTGCATGGGTCAAGGAAGTAGAGTCAGGGAATTTCAGGTGCCTGGGACATGGTCTCAAAGGAGGGCACAGGTTCCAAGTGGGCACGTCCTCATGGCCCCTTGGATTCCTCATGATAGGGTAAAGTACTGGAGGAAGGCAAGACTGGACTTGCTAAAACATGGCACCCTTCTTACCTGGGTCAAAAGATGGTTGCAGTGACTTGTATAAATAATTGCAATAGAAGATACTATGTAAGGAGCCAAAAGACATACATTTTAATACTAGTTCCCTAGTCATTATCACTATTATCTTGGTCTGAAGACCAGTCTCTGAATTTAAGATTCCTCACTGGTCAACCACACAAAATTGCTATAAATGCCAATGGACATAATGGATGAAATTACTATTACATAGCTAATAATTGGCAGAAATTGAAGCCAGAATTTAAGTTTAACATTCTTATTGTAATAGTTTTGTTATCCACTTCTTTTCACTAAAATCTATGTTTACCACACACTGGCTTTGATACTGCCTACTAGCCAACAGTGAGCAAAATATTTTCCCATATGAAAAATAGCCCTTCTACCTTCACCATTCAGAACTCTTGAACAAGTTCATCTTAATCTCCAAACTAGGGCTTGTCTGTATCCATTTTCATGGGTACTCAACTCTGAGAGGAAGGATGTATAATCAAAAAGTATGATTCTAGCCTTCCCTGTACTTTCTGGACCCCTTACAAACTTCTACCCATTAAAAAAAAACAAAAACAAAAAAACACAAACATTTTAGGTGAGAATCCACCAATTCCTATATACATTATTGAATGTAGAAAACAGTACAAGGTCTCTTGGAAGAAACTTAATAATGTAGAATTTGCTACAGCATGTAATACTTGCATTTGAAAGAACATGTGTTCAAAGAACAAAATAGGAATCCAGTTTTTATGTTACATATACAACCAAAATCTTTTTTCATAGCTATTCACAATATTTTATTTACTCTTCTTACCAAGAACTACCTTCGAAAGATCATCATTTACAGTAATAAGGACCTTTAATTTTCAGTGATCAGCTCTGTTCAAATGTCAATATTGTCATAGTCTGACCATGGTGGATTTGAATTTGGGCATATATTCAAATTGTCCGAGATCTGAATCCCTACATTTCCCGTTTCTAGTCATGGGTCGTCCTTAAGCAAACTACTTAGCCTTCCTAAGTCTTAGTATTCCCAACTTTGAATTTGGGGGATAATAATAATTTCATTGAAAGTTTGAGAATTAAATGAGACAATGGGAGGAAAGCATCTAGTACATTGTGTTACTGTCCAGGAACTGTCACTGCCAGAAGGAGTTCTTTGATGTTCTAGGGGACAGAACTAAAGAGAAATTTTGAAGGGAAGTTACAGGTAAGTAGATTTCAGAAGTATAATATGAAACACTCTCTAACCCTTCCCCTACTCATTTATGATTAGGAGATTTAAATTCATTTTCTGGCCTTGCCAATAACTTACTATGTTACTTTTATTACAAATAAATTTTCCGGACAGCTAGAGTTAAGTTCTCAGCACACGCAAAGAAAATTCACTGATCACTCTCCAGGTTTTCTAGCTCTTCTCTTATCCTACGTTCAATCAATGACAAAGTTTTCTCAATTTATTTCCTAAACACTAACATCTATTCCTTCTTCATTCCCATGCTGTTGCTTTAGGTCAGCCTTATCCCTTTTCAGCAGGGTCTCTTAGATTTCCTATGTGTTTTTCTTCCAGTTCTTATTTTGTATGTATATATGTATGGATTTTGGGCTTACTTAAAAAAAAAAAAAAAAAAAGAAAGAAAAACTTGTTTCCCTGATTTTAAAACACAAGCTTATTATTTTAAATTATAGAAAACACAGAAACATAAATACAAAGTGACCATCATCTATAATCATGTAGCAATGACCTCCATTAAGTAATTTTTCATTTAAAGTTTTCATCTTCCTTTGAATACTTTAATATTTGCTTTGAAACTTTCTGTGTATTTCTAGTTCTTAACATTGTTGAGAGCATGTTGTACATACTACTAACTTTGAGGAAGCATCCTAGCCTCTCTCTTACCTTATATCCTTGTACATGCTGCTCTCTCTGCCTGTAATGCCCTTCCTGGTCCCACAGCATCTTTTCCATCCTGGGCCAACTACATTGTGTCTTTTTGGCTTTCTTACTGACTTTGCTGTCCTTGAGGTCAGTTATCTTTTTATTCTGTTTTCAGTACTTATCGTGTGTGTGTATCAAAATCTTATGAATTTATAACACTGATGCTATAATACACATCTCCAACAAAATTATTTTCGATAAGTGAGTATGACTGTTATATTGCAATAGTGTTCTGTGATTAGAGTGATGTGTGATTACTAGTTACACATAGTCCTGCAAAAAAATATTTTGGGAACTTAAGCAGAGAGTGTTTAACTTATCTATGGTAAATTCCTAGAATTTAAAGAATCATTCAGCCAATTATGGCACTTAATCCCTTGTACCAAAATTGTTTATGTGTTAGTTTCTTTCTCCAGGCTCAGACTGTCTTATTCATCTTACGTTCCCAGTACCTCTCACTATACATTGCACAGAGTATGTACCCAATAAATAAGAAGAAGAAAATAAGCAAAAATGTCAAATTAGATAAAACTTGCCTTACCAGATTCTTATGAAACACAGAGAAGACACTATCTACCTAAATAGTACTTGTTACTCTTTTATAAAATCAGAATAACAGATATTTTCTATTAGTACCTATTATGTGTATCATTACTATCAAATGCAATTGATAATTATAATATTCATTAATGCAGCCCTCACAAAATCTAACAAATAAAACAAGACCTCATTAGAATATATTATGGGTGCTACTGAATAAGACTCTCATGCAAAAAGATCACCACAAAATACTTAATCCATATGTTTAAATATTCTGTTTAAACACTTTGTATGGGTAACCAAATATCAGAAACAAGCATTACAAATATGATTTTAAGTTTCTTATAGTTAAATTCACATCATTTGCAATCTATTTGTAAAACTCTATTAACAGAGTTTATGTCATGACTGGTCTAAACGATATTTGATACTAATGGTTAAGAGGGTACAGACTGATATTTAAGATGTAAGGTTGCACCACAGTAACTTTGATGGGTTATTTTATAGAGGATAACCAGATATGACATTTCTAAGAAAGGTCTCTATCACTAAAGAAAAGGAATGGCCTAATTGTATCAGTGGGAACTGCTCCTTAGCATACCTAAAAAAAAAAAAAGATAAATAAATGGAAGGAGGGGGGAGAGGGTTCTTTTTCTCGTGGAAGGGATTGCCATTTTTGAGAAGAGTCATACTAGAAGTGTTTTCCAGTAAATCTAAAGGGAGTGATAGGTACTTATAAAATCAGTAGCTTGCTCTTTTTTTTTTTTTTTTTTTTTTTGCGGTACGTGGGCCTCTCACTGTTGTGGCCTCTTCCGTTGCGGAGCACAGGCTCCGGACGCGCAGGCTCAGCGGCCATGGCTCACAGGCCCAGCCGCTCCGCGGCATGTGGGATCCTCCCGGACCAGGGCACGAACCCGTGTCCCCTGCATCGGCAGGCGGACTCTCAACCACTGCGCCACTAGGGAAGCCCAGTAGCTTGCTCTTGTAATGACAACATAGTCTCTTCATGGTGGTTGATATGTTAGGATCAGTTCTGGGTTGCTTTAGAATACAGCTTGCTTTGTTACAAGCTTGGCTGTTATTGCACACTTCCTCTTTTGTGTAAGGTCACTTAACTTAGATTAAACCGTTTGCAACAAGACTACTTTTCAAAATACACATGCCTGGGCTTCCCTGGCGGCGTAGTGGTTGAGAGTCCGCCTGCCAATGCAGGGGACACGGGTTCGTGCCCCGGTCCGGGAAGATCCCACATGCCACGGAGCGGCTGGGCCCGTGAGCCATGGCTGCTGAGCCTGCGCATCCGGAGCCTGTGCTCCGCAACGGGAGAGGCCACGACAGTGAGAGGCCCGCGTACCACAAAAAACAAAACAGTACCACAAAAAACAAAATACATATGCCTGCTTTCCAAGGGTGATATTATAATGAAGGTGGAACAAACAAGCTACTGCACAACGAGACTTGTATCCAGTAGACATTTCGGTAGATATAGATGTTTAGGGTAAATGTATTCCTCACATATTTCTAAATGCAATCCTAGGGATGTAGGTAAAACTTGCTTCTGAGGGAAAATAAACTATAACATTAAATAGAATTTGCCAAGTAAACTATGGAACAGATTTTAAAAAATAGGTACTATGAAAAATAAAGCAAAATAAAGAATTCTTAATTATAAATTAAAATGAAATACTGAACATCCTTTATTCATTCTAATAATAAAGAGTATTGAGGGCCTACTTTATGCCAGGCACTCTTCACTATTTTCAAATAAAACAGGGAGAAATTAAAGTGAAAGAAGAAACATAATCAACCAGTAGCAATTAACAAACTCAAATCTGACAATTGTTGCAACATGCTTTTTTTTCTCTGGGATTTGGAAAGAGACCATGTATTCTCAACTTTCATCTCCTGAACAGGTTATATTCTTCCTGGGGTTTTAAAATCTTTCCTCACAAATCTAATTCTGACAGTTTTTAACTTTGCCCAATAAATTAAACCACAGTAATATCACCTATGATAACAAAGGAAATCTAACTGCAGAAAGCATCTTCAGTGCTGACTTCTGGCAAATACAGATTTAATGGCAACTCGTCTTCTTAGCACCTCTCACTTAGAAGAGATAATGCATGTGAAAATAGACAAAATTGTAGGTTCAGTCATATCAAAATGTGATTTATGCCAAAATAGATCTGGGAATGTCAGTAATTGCAGAATAGATGACAAGTTTTGAACTTCTTAAAAAAGGAGTGAATTCAGTAATTATTTAACTTTTTGTGCATTTGTGTGTGGTCGCAATAATTCTTTCTTGCAAAGCTTTAAAATTTTTATTTTTCCTTGAGCAAGCCTTGGGAATCCAATAAAATGCTATAACTACAGAGCAAGACATATTTTAGTGTTTTTACCCTCCTGGCATATTTTTGGCATGATATGACTTTTGCCATTAAAAAAATTAAATTAAAGTGGTACTGACAGAATTTCAAGTAAACAAAGCATCAACAGAAAGCACAGTGCCTCTGTGTGCTGAGAGCTCCAACAGACAGTCATCTGCAAATGGACAACTTTAATTCGATTCCTGGCACCATTGGCCGTGCTGAGAATTCTCCTATCTCTTCACACCAGGGGTTTGCTCTTTTAAGCATTGCTCCCTGAAGGGAAGGAAAAACTAGAGAGAGAGGATTTCCAATGACCCTGCACAGATGAATGGATACGTCAATGGTGAATATCGGTTCAGCTTTGAACAGGGAATCCTGCAGTGGCCTCGCTTCTCCAGCCCTTCTATGCTAGTGTGAGTGTCGCTGAAGACTTGTGTGAACAGGAATCTTTAAAAGATCAAGACAGAGGGATGAGAAAGTAAAAATACAAGCAGAAAAAAAAAGACAAAATGCTTTTTAAAAATTAATGAAAATTTAAATGTTTGGGAAATTCAATTCTCCAGAGACAAGTGAGAGTGTATTAACTCTAGTGTTAGTGGGGCTTTGCATTTAAAACTTGGGTCTCTCAAAGGTAAATTCCAAAACACTAATTGCTCATAGAGTCAATTAGTAATGTGGTGTCCGTTTGACAGGTCTTGAGGAACAATTAAATACCGAATTGAGCACTAAGCACTTAGAATGCTCTTATTCTTTGCCCTGCCAGTATTATAATGAGAACATACACAGACACAAGCAAAAGGAAAAAATATCAATTCCATTTTGTTTGGAAGATGAGCGTTTTAAGTTACTAATCCTGCAACTGGGTAGATGCAAAAATTCTGCTTGAGTAACTGCAGAACACGCATTTATTTTCACATGCTTTATGGTTAGTTTTCATCCAGCTATCAATCAATCAATTATGCTGTGACATGCTGTAATTTCCTAATCATACTAATATTCATGCTTTTATCACTATCAAACCTAGAGCACATACATTTCAATGAGACAGAAGTCTAATTATTTAAATATGCTAGAGCATATTACATCTCCAAGGCTGTTTCCTTTATGAGTTTTTCTCCCCCCTAAAAATACATCTAATTTAATTGCAAAGAGAAAAGTATATTAAACAGCATTACATCCCTCCAGTAAGCAAAACTGATATTTTACAGATCCCTATAAGTATGGAATTTTTATGGATCTTTATTGAAAATTAACATCTTTTGCTTGTTACTCAAAATAGCCAAATAGAATTTGTCACAAAAAGAAATAACAATCATATTCAAGGTGAAAGATACAATACGCTTATTTTGTTTTTCAATGCTCTTGGCCTGAAAAAAATTATAGGGACTAACTAGGAATTGCTTTATATCCCCAAAATATGATTTCGCATCATTTCTTATAACTGGCTTAGCTCTCAAAACTTTTTTCTACAGCTTAAAATTTTTCATACTTAAGAAAAAGGACTTTTATTTGATCATTTCAATGTTCTCCTTGACAGGTGCCAGAGAAAATTTTTAAATTTTCAAGTAAGACTACTTCCCTGATGCATATGTTGCAATCTATAATTACAGTCTCTGTTGTGCAGATTACTTTAAAGGCAGTAAATGAGTATAAGTAGTATAGGTTACACATGGCAAACATATACATATTCCCTTACATCTTTACAGGGAAAAAAAATTCAGGCTCAGTTGCCACCATAAATACTTCCTACAGTGCTCTGAAGCCAACAGTCCACTCAAATCATGGATATAGCTCCTCAGATAATTTCCTTTAACAGAATATGTTTCAATGTATATTTTCAAGAGAGCCCTGAAAATTCCATTATTTTTGTCAGTGGGGAGTGAGCACAGATACATTGAAAACTAATAGGAAACAGTAATACAATGAACAACAGCAACACCAACAAAAAATCCAAAAGGCATTATTTTTTAAGTACAAAATCAATTAGTTTTCAACTAATAAAAGTTGTCTGTTCTAAATTTCATACTTTTACATTCACTTTTTTTTTTTTGCGGTACGCGGGCCTCTCACTGTTGTGGCCTCTCCCGTTGTGGAGCACAGGCTCCGGACGCACAGGCTCAGCGGCCATGGCTCACGGGCCCAGCCGCTCCGCGGCATGCGGGATCCTCCCGAACTGGGGCACGAACCCGCGTCCCCTGCATCGGCAGGCGGACTCTCAACCACTGCACCACCAGGGCGCAGTGTTCATCACGCTGAACTATATTTAATTACACAAAAGATAGGGTTAACAAATATACCTGAGCAGAATGGGAGTGTCACCTTACGTTAATGACAAAAAACCAAGAGAAAATTCCTCAACCTGTACTTGAGCAAGTATTTAGAATAAAACTGGTATCTATCAGTACTGATGCTTTGAACCTCAAGTCTCCTAAATAGTGATAAATACCAGGGATGCCCAGAGTCTCTTCCTTGTCCCTTAACAGACTGTTTGGCATCAAGTGCTCAGTGGGCCGGAAACCCGCAGCCAGCCAGGGAGGGACAGCACAGACGGAACCATCTTTATTCTGTCAGAGGCAGCTGATTAGGATGACACCAACTCTTCACATTAAACCTGCTAAGCAGGGATTTACCCAGAGGGCTTTCCGAAACTTGGAGCACTTGCCAATGCAGTTCACAAACTATAGTATATGTTAATAATGGTGGCAGTAGGCTGTTATAGCTGCTATACAATGCATGTTAAGAGTGCTCTGGCAGCAGATTTCCCTCAAGTTTCATTTTGAAAAGTTAGGATTGTGCAGTTTAAAGTTATTTAAAGAGAATATCTACAGTAACTTAAACATTCTGATTTTTGTATTTGACTTATTTCAGAGTCAGGGATTCCTAAAGGAAAGTCTCAGAAATCAATGGAAAAATTAACAGCCAAAGCTCCAATTTCGTATATCACTGAATCACACAGCTTGAAAGGACTCTGGAGGCCATTACTTCAGTCCTTTCATCTTACAGTTGAGTGGGCTGAGGCCCAGAGTTCTTGTGGCTCAGGAGCAGTGGAGCCAGGATTAGAACCTAGACATCTTCACAATCTAGAGGGCTTTCCATTATACAACCCTGGCTGACTTGCAGCTTCTTAGAAAATAAAAAAATCCACGTACTGGAACATAATCATAGTTTCAAGATAGTCCTCCAGAGGCAGAGGAGTTGGAAATCTGATGAGGAAAAGGAAAATACAATGGAAATGGCTGCAAGTCACGGGTGGTGCCCTCAAAAAATAAATCAGTTTCAATGGGTACAAAATATTCTTAGAATTATAATATGACTCGTATTGGTAACGATTAGGGATGAGCTTATTATTCATTTGTCACTTAAAATCTAGTAAATAAGTCTGAGGTCCTTGTGTTTATAGAGTCTATGTTCTTTAGACCATCCAGGCTCCAAAGATTGCCAACAGAATTCATGTTTATGCATTATGATGCTTTTCAGTAAAAAAGAACACTTGTCTGTCAAAACTGCATTATTAATCTGTTATGGTATAATCATGTATCAACCTAACCTGATAGATTCATTTAGTTGTCATTTTAAGTGAATGAAATATTCTTTTTCTGTCACTGTAGACTATTCTGGCCCAGGTCACTTGGGAATGACTGAGCCATGACGCCCAGCATGCAAACTACCCATTGAAAGTTATTTTCTCAAAGTATATTTACCCTCCAGCCATTATGGTATAGTTTCCCACACTGTTAGCTTAGGTTGATGCTAATGCCTGGCACCCTAGTGATCCAACAGATCCCAAAAGCTTCCACAAATACTGTAAACCCTGTGGGACAGTGACAACAATTTTAGACTTAGGAGTAAAGAAGGCTGGGTAATTAGTCTCAGCTCTAATAATTAGTTGTGTTCACTTAGCACTTGATCATTTGTCTCCTCATCTACAAATGGAGTTAGCTTAGATTACCCCTAAGGCCTTCTTTATCTCTAAAATGTTATGCTAAGAAACTAACTTTAGGAACTGAAAAAATAGGAAAGTAGGAGAGTGTATGTATACCTTATCTAAGACAACCTACAACCTACAAAACACTGTGGATACTCGGATGAAGGAACACCTAATAACACTTGATAGAGTTGGTTATATATCTACCAGAACTCTAAGTTCTCAGAGGCAAGTACTGAATATAATTCACCTTTATATCACCAACAGCTAACACAGTTCTTGACCCATGGTGGGTCCTGCTTAATTATATATCAGATGAATAAATAAATCTGAATCTTGTAGGATGGAAAACTGGAATGGCATTCCAGATAGATGGAATACTATATGTGAAGGCTTTGCAGGTATGAAAGGATATGGTGTGTGTTCAGGGAGAGAAGAGAAGTGTGCCTAGATCATGAGGAATGTGGTATAAGAGTGGTAGGAAATGAGTTTGGTTTCCCATTCGGGAAGGGTCCTAGCATTAGCAACCAAGAACACTCTACATCTGAGCAGAATAGGGAGAACATCCTCCATTTTGTGTACTAGGCAGTAGTGTGCAAAGGAAAATATGCAAACAATATATAGAATACACCCACAGCGTCAGGATATGCCAAATGAAGTGGAATTGCTGGAAGTAACGTAGTAAATGAGATGGGGAGAAGGGAATTTGGTATTATACTTCCTGGGGAGGATCCTATACCTCTCCTCCCACATTCTCACTCCCAAGCCATGGTGATACTAGGCTTAATCATGGTGAGCAGAGGGTCCTTTGAATCCTTGAAACTGAGCTGTTGCACCCCCTACCTTATTCTTACTTTCCCACATCCCTGTGGGGGCAGGTCCTTATTGTCTAAGACATTTCCCTTCCTGGGAAACGGCACATGTTCTTGCTCTAGAAACAATGGCTGCCAAGGTAAAGCTGGTTGTACTTACAAGAAAACAGGGCCTCTAACTGTAACTCTTTCCTAACTAGTCTCCTTTGATGAATCTACTTTAAGTAATAAAGCTTGAGTAAAGGTTCTAAAAGCAAATGAACATCTGAGAATAACTCAGACTCAGAAAAAATAGTTGTAACTAACTATACAAGGAAGTAAATAAGCAAGCCCGAAGAACCAATCTATTACTACAATACTAGTCACCATATATAGTACAATAAACTTTGAAATTGAATGCAAATTGTCAGCAACATGAAATGTATCAGTATAGTCATTAACACAATCATTGGTTAATCATTAATTAATCTTCAGCCTGGTTACTGCCCTTATATCTGGTAATCCACAACTATGCAAAGGTCTTGAGATACAAAACTCATTTATATAATCTTGGCTTTGGAGGGAGAAACTGTTTTAAAATCTTTATAGGTTAATTTTTTTCTCCATTTACTATGTTCTTAAAGGTTAAAAAACTAAGAGATAATGTGAATGTAGTCTTTTGGAGTGACTCCACAGTCACTTCTGGGGAAAAGCTGACCATACTTCCGAGGGAAGCATTTATAGTTACAAGGTATTTCCTTAATGCAAATATGATGTATGTATTTCATTTAGGAATTTAATGGGACATTTCTGCATTTTATACTTAACTTTAGGTATTGTTTCAAAAAGAAAATGAAAATTTTATACCACTGTGATGTCAGCAGCCTAAAAAAGTTAGAATGGTTTTGTCTTTCAAGGGTCTATTTGGTAGGTCAGGAATATCTTCTCATAGAAATAGCATTTTAAGTGCAATGGTTATATTTGCAGGTGAGTCTACAAAATGATAAGTACCTCACAAAAAGCATTACACTTGCTGACACTAAAAGCACTGTTTGCATAATATATGAAGTCTGAGTTGTAACTATATATGCCTAAAAGACACATGGGATGGGACCCAGTGCTCAACAGCTACTTAATAGAAAGTATATGTCCAGGTTAGTCATTATCCAATTTCTGTAAATTGGGAGACAGAAGTTCCTCATACATGTGAGGTGATCCTACAGACTTCCAACTGTAAGAATAAGTCATTAGTAAATCCAGAGCATGGACTGTATTTGCATATTTAAATTGATCACCATCATGTAGCAATTTCCAGTACAAATTAAGGATGAAAATTATTTTCATCACTTCTGTTCATAAGAATATTAAAATAAATATGTAATTTGGAATATATGGCTTTTGGAAAAGAAAAGTTTCCTTTTCTGGTTATTGAATTTTACTGTTCTGTCAAATCAGGAGCAATATTAGTTGAATGAATCTGCTCAAAAATCTTCAACTATATTAGAGGACTAACTCAATATAGGGCTACTATATAATGAAATACCTTTGCTCTACTGTATCTCCTTTTGTTAACTAAAACTAAATTTACTTAAGTGTTGTAATGTATATTTTAGAGTCACGAGTCATTGTTGCTATGTTACTAAACTCTTATAAGAGAGACTCTAAACTATAAAATGTTTGAGAGTTTGTACATTTCATTGAAAACATTCACTGAGATAATAGGCCAAAAATAAATTAGGGGTTGATAGCCAACATTTTACTTTTCAAGTCAAAGGAGTCACATTCCTCCCGGTATGTCCAAAATTTTACAATGATAAATCTGAAGACTTTACTTCATTTCTTTTTCTTTTTTTTTACAAAAATATAGCTATAGCATGTTTCAATGAAATAACATTAAAGTGAAAGTAGTGAGAAAATAAATGTTAATACTGTTCTTTAAGGATTAGCATATATATGTACCTCTTGGCCACATAAACATTTCGTTTTAAACATAAAGTCAGTTTATGTACCATCTTATTGGAACAGGATAAATAGGGCCCACCACCATCTCTGTTGACAATACATTGATCTCACATTAATTTGATTGAAGGTGGCTTGCCAACACATCTCACTTTCCCCATTTAAGTGCAGTCAGATAAGAAAAACACAGTGATGTTTAGCAGATAGACCGGGTGACACAATAGAATGAAACTCATTGAAGAAGTGTAATTATAGTGATTACTTCAGAAAAGAGAGCAGATACACTGATGGAAAGAAGTAAACATTGCCACAATTATGGGAGCCCAGTTTCCTTTTGGTATAGATACACACGTCCCAGACAACACCAACCTAGCAATAAGATCACAGAAAGCATTCCAACTTAACAACATAAAAGCACTAAAAGTTACAAAATGGCGTGAGCCAATTTGCCAAAGTGCTGGAACAAAGGCCCCCTCTGTTTTGGGTGAATTCAATATATCTAATAGATTAGTCAAACAGAGAAGTCTTCCTTCCACAATTAAAACTGAAGTACAAACATCAGGAAAGTTTGCCCCAGAGGAATGTAATCTGCAAATGCTTTTTAAAGCTGTTATTTTGACGGCTGTGAAAAATAAACAGTGTGAGGTGTCTAGTTCTCTCAGGTAACTGTCCCATGAGACCAGCTGTAGAGGCAGGGAGGGTTCATCTATGACATTAATTAGGCATATTTAATCTACTGGCATCAAAGCACCTAAGAACTGTATCATAATATGACCAAAGTAAGGAAAACCTCACCCCTCCCCAGTCCACTAAATTAGAGATAAAAATAGAAAGAAAAACAGCTTGAAAAGGGTCCCCTAACTCACCTAGTGTAACCCTTGCTTGCCATTCCTGAAGAAACATAGACTCCAGGACGTTTACAGCCTGGTCTCAGGTCACACAGCAAGTTAGTGAATGAGCAAGACCAGAACCTGAGGCTCCGGACTCCCAGTTCTGTGTTTTTCCACTATAACCTGATTATTTTTCAGTAACAAATCTTATAAAACAAGAACAGCCATTTAGATAAATTTAAACTGTAAAAGTCATAGAATACTTCAAAAGCATTTGAATCATCTTTGTCACCAGCTCTCTGTGAGGTACATAGAAATATTTTTATGTCAGATGTATATGTACCTATATATGTAGATATGTAAAAAGAGAGACAAAATGGAAGAAAGACACGCAGAGAGACTAAGAGAGAGAGAGGTGTGTGGGGGCCTGACAGAGGTAGGAGACAAGAAAGTGTGAAAGAGAGATGAGTGAGTGCAAAAGCCAGAGAAAGTGGCAGACACACAGAGACACATGCACAGGCACACGCACACACACACAGGCACAGGCAGGCAGAAGGGGAGAGACGGTGAGGGCTTAAATAACTTGCCCAAGGTCAAAGAACCAGTACTTGTCTGAGTTGTACCTCAAATCCAGTACTGAAACCCAAATCCCCCTGCGATCCTTCAGGAAGGCTCCACACAAAAGCAGAGGTGAATTAGAATACAACTCTTTGTTTTTGGTTGTTGCTCTTTGATTTTGTCCTCAAGCCCCACCCCAACTCTTACCTCCAAGTAGGATGGTTAGAATGGAATGGGTGGAATCATCTTGATAGAATCAAAGCAATGGCTATTGTCTAAATGGTTGAAAGAGGCACTTCTGTTTTTAAACCATTAGCGAAGTCCTGCCTTGGGAAATAAAATATCAAGAGAAATATATCTTTTACCTGTCATTAGGGATTTAATGACCTCTACAACATGGGGTTCTTGACTTGGGATTCATGGAAGCATCTGATTGTATCTGTAAACCCTTGATACTGTATGCAAAATTTAGAGCATGGGTGCATTTTCTAGAAAGAGGGTGGATCTGATTCCCAGAGGTCCCTCACTCAGAAATATTGAGCTACTGCTTTGTAAGTGTGTGGAAAGACTAAAGGCATACACACTTTTTCTGTACATCAAAAATTACCTGAATAATCTGGACAAAATAAATAATTTAGAAAACTAACGGTAATCAATCTGCAGTGCTCCCACACCTTACACATTTTTTGTTTTGAGTATAACTGCAAAATATTTCCCATTTTTGCTCCAGCCACTTTTAGTGTGGAACTCTAGTTATAAAAATGATGTGAGAAAGTGAATTTCATTTTAAAAGAACCATGGCTTAATTTAAAACTAAGTTCATCGGTGTTTGGTGTGATTTAGTGATAACACCAAATTGGTAGGCTTTTTTTTTTTTTTTAAGCAAACCCTATATAAAATATACCGCATTTAATTCAAGTGTATTCTTAACGGGCTGCTCTATTCATCAACATTAAAACAAACAGTGTTTTAAAACTAGATCAAAGGCAATCGTCTCTTTTTTTTTTTTTTTAAGTTTATTGACTTTGTCACAATACTGCTTCTGTTTTATGTTTTGGTTTTTTGGCCACGAGGCATGTGGGATCTTAGCTCCCCAACCAGGGATCGAACCCGCACCCCCTGCACTGGAAGGCGAAGTCCCAACCACTGGACTGCCAGGGAAGTCCCTCTCATATGTTGATACATACAAAATTTCCAGTGTTCTCTGCTTCCAAATTAAAGCAGAATTATAAAAAGGACTCTCCTCTACTGCTGAAGTACATCACTGCCTGGGTCGTGGGGACAATTCAGGGATGAAGAATTAGAAAACCAATGCTGTGGTAGCTAGTTTCCAAAATGGCCTCCAAGGAACCACACTTCCCAGCCTTTCTTTAGTCCCTGCCCACAGTGAGTTGAGTCACACCCTGCTTCCCTGTCCCCAGGAGAATGCAGCAGAAGCAGCACCAAGCTAGTTCTATCGTCAGCTTTTACACTCTTGGAGGCCTGATCTTTCATGTAAGAAGTCTGCCACCCTGTTGAAGAGGCCCCAGGGAGAGGCCGCGTGGAGGGGCCATACCTAAAGGAAGAGGCCCTGAGACTAAGGCAGAGAGAGGTCCAGCTGTTCAGTGTCCCAGCTGAGCTTATTAGCCTCCCTGCAGCCCCACCAAGGTACCAGACATCTGAGTGACCATACTGGCCATTGTAGCACATGAGTCCTGCCATGACTACAGCCCTAGCCAACGGCACCTGGAAGAATTGCTCATCTGCACCAGTCAACCCACATAACCATGAGAAATAATAAAACTGTTACTGTTGTAACAGCTACTAAGTTTTTGAGTGATTCATTAAGCAGCAATAGATAAAACTGAAGCTAAGGGGGGGATGGCATGAATAGTGAGTTTACAAGATGAAATTCAGAAGATGATAAAGTGTAAGTAACTGGAGCTTATTCAGAAGATGATAAAGTGTAAGTAATGAAAGAAAAACATTTATTAAGTACTAACTAATTTGCCCATCACTTATCTCATTAAACCTCATCACTACACTGAGAAAGAGAGTTTGAGCAACGTTATTGCCCAAGGTCATGGAGCTAAAAAGTGGAAGAGCCAGAGGTTGAACACAGATTTTCTTTCACAGCCTCAATGTACTCATTTCATTGCACCCTAAAGGCTGTGAAGGGGTAGACAGGGAAGAAGGGAGAAGACTGACACACAGAGAGAGGCTTGACATTTAATAATTTGTGATGAAAACCTTTCTGAAGCATATCCATACTTTTAAAAGTAGAAATACACCCACCATTATTTAACCTGTTTTAATGACTAAGCATCATTATTACTGATATATATATTGCAACTGCAATGTGCTGTAATATAATATGTACTTGGAGACATGTAGGATTATTTGATTCTATATTAAAATGATCCCAAAATGCCACGATAAATTTTAGTTCCTCTTTCTGATTTTTATATATTTTCTGTTTTTCTCTTGGTGTTAGGCTGTCTCTTGTAGACACAGAAAAAGTGATCTTTGTTAAAAGAGAAGACGAGAGCTTGCAGGTTCCTATAAACAAAATGCATGTACCTTCTAACGTAAAGTTTGATGTTTAGGGTAGCTGGATAAGTAAATTCTAGATGAGGAAGTTTTTAGTTAGCTGCTGAATTCCTTGCAACACTGTGACTTTGTACAGGAACTAAAGGAATAGTTTCTGCTCTAAAGAGCTCTAAGCCCTGTGGACAGCCTGGTGATTTTCAAATTGGACTCAGTGGGAACCCAGGGGTCTGCACCAATCCAACAAAAGATGTTTTACAGATGCTGCAGTTAAGTATTTTCTGGCAAATGCTAGAGACTTAAAGCTATTCTTTCATTGCTTTTAACCATTTTATAGTTTGGGGTTCTGAGCTTGACTTGGTTTGAAAACAAAAAGTTCTACTGTTCAAATGCTTTTGAAAATCAGTGATTTGGGAGATGCATTGTGGTTAAGGAGGGGTGACAGAGTTGAGGGGTTGCCTGGCAAGGGATCTTAAATATTTTTGCCAATTTTTATGTTCTGTATGCAATAAGAAATGTAATGCTTTCAAAAATGAGAGCTAACCTTTACTAGAAAAAGTTTACATTGTTGATACTCTGCTGGTGGCCACCGTGGACACAAACAGCTACAATACTGGCAGCGCCTCTAAGCTCAATTCATTCTAGTTAGGAGATGAAAGACTTTTGATAGCAAGTCATTACATCACAGGCAAACGTATTTATGATATACAACACTGGACCATGTTATTTTTAGTGTTAAGACATTCAGCAGTTTAGAGTTGTCCAAGAAATTTCTAAAATGCCAATTTTAAAGGACTTAATTCAAGCAAAACTTATACCTACTTATAGTTGCTTCTTTCAAAGTGAACTTAGGTTATTCACTGATCAAAATGTGTATAGCTATCCTTTAAGGACATCCACAATTACTGTTGTCATACCTCCAGTAGGCAGTTCAAATTGCTTAAAACTTTGGTAATGACTATGTGGCTATGTTTGAATGAAGGTCATCTGCCCCTCCATTCACTGCTCATATTGAGCCTTTTGTACACATATCTCAGGGTCCTTTACAAAGAACACTAATCAAGATACAAAATAACATTGTAGCAAATAATCTTGTCACAAATTCCATTACACAGTAAAAGCTAAATAAAAAATAACAGCTTTTCTGCCTATATTTAGAAATTTATATCACTTAGTGTCAGGCAATTCAGAGAAGAGAATTCCACACATGAGAGGAAGGTGACAGGAAAAGATCCATTAACTAACACGCACACACACACACATACACACACACAGAGTCACACACACTTTCACCAATAAAAATGTTAAAAATGAGCCTAGGAAATTAGTAATTAGGGATAGGATTTTTCTACATTGTTTTAACATATTTTACAAAAAAATTAGATAAACTGATAAATTGTCTATTCTGAAATTAGTAATGAAGCAACTGACAAAGGATTCATCTCCAAAACATACAAGCAACTCATGCAGCTCAATATCAAAAAAACAAAACAACCCAATCCAAAAATGGGCAGAAGACTTAAATAGACATTTCTCCAAAGAAGATACACAGATTGCCAACAAACACATGAAAGAATGCTCAACAACATTAGTCATTAGAGAAATGCAAATCAAAACTACAATGAGATACAATCTCACATCGGTCAGAATGGCCATCATCAAAAAATCTACAAACAATAAATGCTGGAGAGGGTGTGGAGAAAAGGGAACCCTCTTGCACTGTTGGTGGGAATGTAAATTGATACAGCCACTATGGAGAAGGGTATGGAGGTTCCTTAAAAAACTAAAAACAGAACTACCATACAACCCAGCAATCCCACTACTGGGCATATACCCTGAGAAAACCATAATTCAAAAAGAGTCATGTACCAAAATGTTCATTGCAGCTCTATTTACAGTAGCCAGGACATGGAAGCAACCTAAGCGTCCATCAACAGATGAATAGATAAAGAAGATACAATGGAATATTACTCAGCCATAAAAAGGAATGAAACTGAGTTATTTGTAGCGAGGTGGATGGAACTAGAGACTGTCATACAGAGTGAAGTGAAAGAGAAAAACAAATACTGTATGCTAACACATATATATGGAATCTAAAAAAAAAGAAAAGAAAAAAGAAAATCGTCAGAAGAACCTAGGGGCAAGACGGGAATAAAGATGCAGACCTACTAGAGAATGGACTTGAGGATATGGGGAGGGGGAAGGGTAAGCTGTGACAAAGTGAGAGAGTGGCATGGACATATATACACTACCAAACATAAAATAGATAGCTAGTGGGAAGCAGCCGCATAGCACAGGGAGATCAGCTTGGTGCTTTGTGACCACCTAGAGGGGTGGGATAGGGAGGGTGGGAGGGAGGGAGATGCAAGAGGGAAGAGATATGGGGACATATGTCTATGTATAACTGATTCACTTTGTTATAAAGCAGAAACTGACACACCATTGTAAAGCAATTATGCTCTAATAAAGATGTTAAAAAAGAAAAAGGTAGATTTTTGTGTTTAGGCACTCCCACTCTTTTTTTCATTCAACACTTAAACTTTGTCTAATACAGTAGTATAGCATAATAGTAATTAAGAGACAAGGTTTGGAGCAAGATTTCCAGAGTCTGAATTTTAACTCTACTACTTACTGGCAATATAATCCACCAATCTTGGCCTCAATTTTCTCATCTCTAAAGTGGCACCCACTTCAAAGAATTGATGTGAAGATTCAATGAGCTAATATATGTAATATGGTTAGACAATTTCTAGTACAGAATAAGTACTCAATAACTATTAATTATTTATATCATATTCCAGGCCCTGTGCTAGCACTAGGAATGCAATGGTAAATAAAAATCAGGCACAGTCCTCAGCCTTCCTAGACCTTAAGTCTAGTCCTAGAACTTTATGCATTATTTCCTTCTATTAAAATATATTAGGGGCTTCCCTGGTGGCGCAGTGGTTGAGAATCTGCCTGCTAATGCAGGGGACACGGGTTCGAGCCCTGGTCTGGGAGGATCCCACATGCCGTGGAGCAACTAGGCCCATGAGCCATGGCCGCTGAGCCTGCACGTCCGAAGCCTGTGCTCTGCAACAAGAGAGGCCGCGATAGTCAGAGGCCTGTGCACCGCGATGAAGAGTGGCCCCCGCTTGCCACAACTAGAGAAAGCCCTCACTCAGAAACGAAGACCCAACATAGCAAAAATAAATAAATAAATAAATATATATATATTATAATGTTGTTACCAGAGAATGAATAGACTTTAACAATGGGGAAAAGTTTAAAAAAAGCAACAAACTAAAATTAAAAAAAATAGTATTTTGGATATAAAATTGAAGGCAATATTTAGCTTTATTTAAAACTTCATATTTTTCTGCTGCTTTTATGGATAAAATTGTTTGACAGGGCTTCCCTGGTGGCGCAGTGGTTGAGAGTTCGCCTGCCGATGCAGGGGACACAGGTTCGTGCCCCGGTCCGGGAAGATCCCACATGCCGCAGAGTGGCTGGGCCCGTGAGCCATGGCCGCTGAGCCTGTGCTTCCAGAGCCTGTGCTCCGCAACGCGAGAGGCCACAACAGTGAGAGGCCCGCGTACCGGAAAAAAAAAAAAAAGTATGACAATAACACTATCAATTTTTCTGGAACCAAATTATGGCTTCAGTTTATTTTGTGATTTCTTGATTAGTTTAAGGCATTAGTATTTTTTAAAATATCATTGCTAATGTTTTATATCAGAAAGTAACCTATTTTAAGTATGCAATTTAAAAATATTTATGTGATCTTAAGTCTATTCGGAGCAGTTCCTCCCCTCACCATTGAATCTCTATAAGATGGAAATCAGTGCAAAACGCAAAATAGATTTTGTACAACAGAAATTTTCTTTTCAAGAAGTTTTATTACTATGTATTTTAGAAACATTTTTATGGACACTTTTTTCTTTTTCCTTAGTTCTGAAAGTAATAGAAAGGCAGCAGGATGTGTTTGAGGTCTATGTTTAATGTTATCTAAACAGTGTATGGTTGTGGACTTAAGTTATAGAAACGTCTTGCTAAACTGGAGCCAAGACCTAATATGAATATATGAAGAATTTGAAAGCTATGGTGTCCATAGGTCTTATTTTGAATAGATGAAAGTCTTGATGTATGAATAATCTTGAAGACTGGAAGAAAGGTGGAAAACGAAGAGCTTTCCCATATAATTTCATTAACTATTTTTTTATTCCACTTCCTATCATTGATTTCATTCCATTTCTGTAACTATCATAGAGGTCGTATTACTGCATCCTGAACAGGATGTTGTGCAATATTCAATATACTGTAATTCATCTGTATTTGGAGGGAGAGCATATTGGAATGATGAAAAGTGCCTATTAAATTATAATTGTTTATAGACAAGAGCCTCATGTTATTTGGGTTTAATTTTGGCACAGTACTTAGCACCAATCAGGTTAAGAAAAGACAGGTTATTGATGAAGATGGTGACACACTAATCAGGTGTTCACTCATCCTCAGAAGCGCTAATGCTGGACTCTAGGTAATTATTTCTTTAGGGTAGTTGGGACTTTGACCCACTTTCAAGCTTAGTAATAAGAATTAGGGTATAACTCAGTGTTGTATTTAACTTTTAAGCACCAACTGCATCAGCATAAAATGGATTAGAATTGCTTTGTTAAGAGGAAGGGGAAAGGCAAGAGAACAAATCTACATTACATGCTAGTCTCTAGGCCTAGTTATTTTTCTCAGGCCCCCACAGTTAATCATTTACTTAAAAATGTGAAGAAAAAAGAAAGGTGTGGGGATATTTTATTAATTCACATAGGAGGAGAGTTCTAGCAGAAGACTGAAAAACTGTAGAGGACATTCCAGCCTGAGGTGAGAAGTTGAACCAGGGGCTTCTAATGTGAGATTATCAGATCTGCTATCGTAAGACTTTATGCTAAAACACACCCTCTGTTAAAACAAGGTACATGTTTGCACACAGTACATACTCAAGAGATTTTTATTCTTCTCTAAGAACTGCTTTTCAACTAGGAAATATGGTATCTCAGGCCATGACCTTCTTTCAAGATGAAGTAGCCAACACTTGACAAGCCATGACTTGGATACAGTTGGTAGCCGAAATGGCTCCTTGACATTTATTTAACAAACCTTATATATATTAAGCACCAATCTTTGCCAGGTTCCAGAGATAAAGAGGTAAGATAACTTTAAGGACCTCATAGTCCAGTGCTGGAGACAAGATCACAATTAATTATTAGATAATGTGGTAAGAAATGTGACAGAAAAAGATGGCAATAGTTTTACAGCCCATGATAGTTTTTCAGTTGACAATGGAAATACGATATACACAGCATGGAAACATCATACTAGTTTGATGTTCCTAGTTCCTGGTTTCCTAGTTTCTATCATCAAATTCTACCAGCAGCTTTTGCACCCAATCACATCCTCCTCACTGAAAAGGTAATCACATTTTTTATAATTCATGATTGATGAATCCATTTTGATATGCTATATTGAAAAATCAGGATATATTCCAGACTCTTGAGGCTGATGCTATCTTTCTCCCACATATAGCTTGGTTTCTCAGAGAGAAAAATGTGGTTTAAGCTCTATTGTTTATAATGTCTCCTATAATGAAATAAACACTACAATACACACACACACACACACACACACACACACACACACTGAGATCTACATTTGCAAAGGTAACTCCGTCTCCAAACACTCCAGACAGCAGAGACATTTTGGGTCTTACTAAGATTCTGGAGGTACTTACAGAATAAATGACCTGAGCTAGATAAGCTTTCATTGCTTCTTCAATAGCTTTTTATAACAATAATTTCAACAATGTCAAATTAGATTAAGAACACTTTTAAATCAAATGACTCAGATTTGGAATAAGTAGCTTTCCTTTTGCAAATAATCAGATACATAAAAAATGTTAACAACAAAATATCATATCTCCCCAAGATTATTTATGTAAAAAATAAATAAATCTGTAAGGTTATTAATGAATGAATGAATATTACCCCCTGGTTGCTGACTCTTCCCTAGAGATATCCAGAGATAATTTGGGAGCTGAACAAATTTTTTGTTGATGCTGATGAATGATCACCTTATACTGTTTATTGGATATCAACAGTTCTAAATATCCAGAAGCTTTAAGACAAGCACGGTGACATGTTACCCCAAATCAGAACTTACTAGAAATGAAATTTATATGGTTATAATGAAGCAGTAAGAAAAAAAGGAAGGTATCCTATAAAAGCATAAAACTTGAAAGGCTAAATAAACTTGTGCTTATTAGAGCTAATCCAGCCCCTAGTTGTAGCCAACCAAGTCAGGCCCCACTCCTAGGAGCTCATCAAGTCAAATTTCTGTTATGTGCTAAACCTGAGAAGATTAGATTGCCTCCACCTGCTAAATCAGAAAAACTGGGACACTGGATTTGGCATGAGCGGTTGGGTTAGAAATCTACTGAGGAGTCAGAAGCTGAACTATCAAATGATTAAAATTGCTTCTAACAGGCATTATTTTCCACTGTTTCATCAATAAGGAAGCAGGCGCCTCTGTACTATTTCACAGGATGGGAATGCTTTCTGGAGTTAGATTGTTCAAGAGCTGCTTTTTAAAATAGCAATACTCTTATCATAGTAAAACTTGCCTGCTGAGTCAAAAGGAAAGTTGGCCTCATCTATCTCATCTACCTTTAGGAAGAATTTAAATTGTAAAGTTGCCCGGCATGATTCCAGCTGTTGGCTACTACAGATACTTTTCAATATCCACTCTTTTATTGCTCTGAAGGTATATGGATAAGCAGGTATACACTGTAAATGGAAAACAGAAAGAAGGTCATCTTTAAAAGTCCAGCTGAATGAAAGCAAACAGTAAGAAACCTGTACTTTTCTTTTGTCCATCCAAAGAATCTGGCTCTACCAGACTCCACTCCAGGAGGAAAAAAAAAAAAAATCACAAATAGTGCCAAGGCGTATCTCATTCCTTATGATGATAAAGGGAGGAAAAGTTCCAAAAGAGAAATAATATTTCCAATAAGGACATTAAATCTAATGCTATTTTGATGTCAAGTGCACCTTCCCCTAATCCTCACTGATTTTTATTCAGCTTAATTTGAAGCCACCATAGAACTCTGCTTTAGGAAGCCTCCGCACTCTCAATAAATTTAATCAGCAGGGATGATAAAATAGGTTCTGTAACGGTACATGACTAACCCAGAGACATAAACATCGATAAATTCCAATGCAACATTTGGGCATAAAGTGCATAAAATGTGCCTTAAGAGGTATATCCTTGCAGAATGTTGGCGTATGTCAAAGATCAGGATGTCAGACAGATGAGTGTACGTCTGCACTTGTGTGTGTGTGCATGTGTGTTAGTCTGGGGTTCGCCCAAAGTTGCCTGAGTGAAGCTGAAAATTCAAGAGGAATTCTAGAGTAGTCACTTAATACAAATGAGAAGACTAGCGTAATTAAGAGAAGCCTAGGGCTTCCCTGGTGGCGCAGTGGTTGAGAGTCCGCCTGCCGATGCAGGGGACACGGGTTCGTGCCCCAGTCCGGGAAGATCCCACATGCCGCGGAGCGGTTGGGCCCGTGAGCCGTGGCCGCTGAGCCTGCGCGTCCGGAGCCTGTGCTCCGCAACGGGAGAGGCCACAACAGTGAGAGGCCCGCGTACGGCAAAAAATAAAAAAAAAAAAGAGAAGCCTATATGTAACCAGCAACAAGTTCTTTCGCTTTGCCAGACTCTGATAGTAAGAGGGAGGTAGAATCCCTTATTACATATTTTTAGTATGTACTGCCAAATAGTGTAAAAAATAGAATTATTCATACTTCTATGAAAAGACCTCAGAAATATGTAATAGAAGGTACAGTGCACAATGTATTCAATTTGAGATTATGAAACTTTTAGATATATATGTTAATTTTGTGTTCGGTAGCTGAAGAATGAATGAAGTGAAAACTGTAGTTAGAGCTTACTTTCCCAGGTTTAATATAAACTTACAAGCTGGGAATAACAACAGTATCTGCCTATTCCAGGGAGCCCCTGAGAGAAAACAAACTGTAGGAGCTACTAAAGGGAAAGAGGAGAAAAGGACTAGAGAACAGTCATCGTCAGACCGTTCTGTTGCTGTTTTAATAAAAAATCCTGATATTTTCTTTCTTGGGAGGAATAATTTGTACTTGGGGGAATAGATATTACTGGATAGTCTTAGGGAGCCCATGCTTGTGGTAGCTAAGTGGTTCCTTAAAAAGTAGAGGAACCCCCTAGGCATCTCACAGCAGCATTTGTGGGATGTTGGCCTGTGTAGAAGGGGACTGAGGGCTAGGACCCCGGCTGTGGCAGTCCAGGATCTGCAGTGGGCACACTGAAGAGTGAGCACATACAAGCAGCCCTTCTTGGGAAGCATCACCTCCTTCTCTCACCTATTCTTGTATGCCATCAGTGAGAAGAGAGTGAAGCAAGTCTTACTAGGTGCGTCAGTTCTTTCATGCCTAAATTACATTATGCTGTGAGTGTTCTTGAACTTCATTCAACCACTCCCTGTACCCAACGCATGGTTTCATAGCCAGAAAAGAATAAAAGCAACCACATCACCTGTATGCACAAATGAATGTTTCCCTCTACCCAACCCTCTAAGGGGACCATAAATGTATTCTTTGCCTGATAAATACCCAGAAATTCTACAGTAATTATGTAAAAAAAAAAAAAAATCTAAAGAAGGAATGATAAGTTCAACAGATTTGTTTAAAAACCCAAATTACTTTTTGGAAACAAAATGAGAAACAAGATGAAAATCAAAATGGAACAAAGCAAGAGAAAATATTTTGGGGAAATGCCCCCAGAAGAAATTTGGAATGTACACTGCTCTATTGTCATAGCTATTACTTGTTCAATAATTTGAGATGAAATAGTGTACTAACCCCAATTGCCAACCTACATTCCTAGGAAATTCTGTTCTCAGTAATACCCAAAGCATTCTTTAAATGCATTACCAAATGCATTTCCATGTGCAAAATCGAACTACATATTCTTCTGAATTGGAAGATGTGATCCAGAAACTCCTGGGCAGATAGAGCCCTCAAGGAGTGCAGGAATGTACCTAGACTATCCCCAGATACTGAATGAAATTCTAAATCTAATCTAATGAAAATCCATTTCTTGAGTTAATCCCAGAGCATCATCTCAATTGGCCTGAAATATTTTGGTCACTTTATGAAGGGGGAGAAATCAACTGGCTTCTGAGAAAGTGAGAAGAATAGGCTCTTTTATAAGCATTTTTTACAATGGTAATTAGATTGTTATTATTTGTTGGGGGACAAAACTCAGATGAATCTTTTTTTTTTCCTTTTCCTAAATTAGCAGAGATTGTCACTGAAACACCTGGTATGTCTAACAACTGTGCACAGTGATAAACCCAATTTTAGTCATGTTATCTAAATGCCAATATAAAAAATAAGCTTCAGAACTCATAAATGCAACTGCTGATGTACTAATGAGCAAGAAAATTACCAGTAAAGGAGGCTGAATATTGTAATACATTTTTAAAAAAGGATTAAGGGGAAAATAACTTGTCATGGTTTTGATCTTATTGTATAAAAAGAGTCAACTCCCTCTTTCGAGATTTGTCAGTTTTCTCAAGGCCTCTGGGTAGCCTAAATGGTTGTGTAGTGCTATACTATTCCAAACTTTCATAATAGTATTCAATGCAGCATAATGTAATTTAGGCGTGAAAGAATTGCACCTAGTAAGAGTTGCTTCGGGCTTCCCTGGTGGCGCAGTGGTTGAGAGTCTGCCTGCTAATGCAGGGGACACAGGTTCGAGCTCTGGTCTGGGAGGAGCCCACATGCCGCGGAGCAACTAGGCCCGGGAGCCACAACTGCTGAGCCTGCGCGTCTGGAGCCTGTGCTCGGCAACAAGAGAGGCCACGATAGTGAGAGGCCCACGCGCCGCGATGAAGAGTGGCCCCCGCTCGCCACAACTAGAGAAAGCCCTCGCACAGAAACGAAGACCCAACACAGCCAAAAATAAATAAATAAATAAATAAATAAGAAGACCCCAAGATCAAAAAAAAAAAAAGAGTTGCTTCACTCTCTTCTCACTGATGGTATCTGATCCAATAGGTGGAGAAATATGCTGAATTGTCACAGCGTGCATTTCAATGAGAAAAATCGCTACAGCATAGAAATATTTATGGAAGTGCTGACAACATATCAATTAATAATGCCTGCAAGATACAAAGAGAGAATATTCTATTCTTTACAAAGTTAAGAGAGAGCCAAGTCAAAGACTTCATTTCATACGGCCTCTTATATTACAACACAGCAAGTAATTTCACCTTCGGTGGACTAATCAGACCTGACTGAGGTTTTGCTAATAGCTGAAGTAAGAAAAAGCAACAAGCAAAACCGTGTGCGGTGTGTTACCATCTATGTAAACCGGAAAAGCGGGGGAGGATATATACGTAAACATTTGCATATACAAAGAATCTTCGATTTGGGACAATACTGGGAAGATGGGTACCCCTGAAGTGGGATACCCCAGCGCAGGGAAGAATTAGACTTATTTTTACTATATACTCCTTTGTATTGATACTGTTTGAATTTCTTCTTCTTTTTAAACCATAAGTATATATTAACTGCATAAGAAAAAAAAATTTTAAGAATGGCTGGAGAACAGATGAAGACTAAGTATGTTATGACAGAGTAAGTTAGCAAGCTGTTGAAGAACTATTCTGAATTTTAAATGTCAGAAAAAAAAAAAGAGTTTACTCTTTGGCCTATAGACAAAGTGACTTAGGAGTTGAAACAAAGACACTTTAATGACTAAACATGATTTGATAAACCCCAGTACTGCCATTTATTAGTTGTCTGTCTGTGGGCAATTAGCATCTATGTCCTCATCCGTAAATGGGTGTAATTATACGCATGTGCATGTGGGTCTGTGTATAGTAGGGGACAGGCTGGGTGTAATCAGGACTGACTACCTGGGGGAGAGGAGCGGGTCTTATAACTAAAGGAATGGATCCCTTGTACTCTGTATTAGGGGGACTTAAACTCTGGTAAGATTTTGAGTAAATTTTCCTCCCCATTTAAGAAAGGAATGAGAAGTGAAGATTTCTCTGTTGCAATATTTCCTTCCTGTATCTTTCCTTTCAGCTGGTTTCCAAAGCTGCTTCATCTATGATACTCTTCTTCAGTTAGAGAGATGCTGGATAATTTTCTACATTTCTATGGGCCTACATTTCTGGAAAGTTATCAGAAATGTGTATCATTTATTAAACTCCAATATGTATATTTTATGGTTCACTTAAATTTTCACTGACACAAAACCCCAGCCAGCCAGCCATTAGCACTTTCCCCCCTATTTATTCATCATAGCTGTCCTTCTAAAACAGTCTAAATTTCTACCCATTTTGATCTATATGAGTAGGCAGTAGTAAAACATCATTCCTTTTCCTGTTTCCTATGCTTAAACAGCTCTAAATCTATCTGTAGACCAAACAGATTCAACTCGAGTTCACTAAATAGTGCTATCCCAGCAAAATTCTACTTAACACATCTTTAATCTTTAGGGAAGTTTAACTGTTACCCCAGGTTTAAAAATTAAGCTATGTGAGTCAACACTAAAACCACAAAGATGAAACAGGCAACAGATTTCTTTTTGAATGAGTTTGCTATTTCATGGTTAGTTCTGCAAACCAATCATGTGAGCTTTAACATTGCGTCACACCAGTATGCCGGACAGTGGATGTTTACAGGAAGGTACCCTGGAAGTAAAATTGAAAATAACTCCTCAGTCTAAACTGACTGCCTCCTGTGTAGGAGCTGTTTCCCCAATGGGCCAGCAAAATGAACTGTAGTTTTGTATAGTAATTCAGAAGATAATTGATTATTTGCCAGTGGTCTGTTTTTGAGTTGCCACGTATTATTATTTTATTATCCACTCCTGGGACACACTTTCAATTTCACAGTCTTTTGCACATTGTGGACAGTGGCGTTTAATTTCTTTAAGGAAAGCACACACTCTTTTTCTATTACAGTTAGACTAGTTGCTTTCCAAAGAGCAGGCAGGGAACTTTCTATCCAGGGAGAAAATGTCTAGTTCATGTTTGCGTGCTCACTCCATCCGTGGTGTCATGGTTTACAAGCTGGGAAGGGAATTAAGAAAAAGCCTTTCTTCATGTAAGAAAAGACATCTTTGTGACACATTCTTAGATGTTCTGTCTTCGGGATCGTAAACATTCCTCAAGATATCGTTCTTTAATTGTTTATGGATTCCTTCTCTTTACTTTACTGTGAAAATAAGAGTTTCTAGCAGAGTTAAAGAAAATCTTGTCAGGAAACAGTTGTTTTCCACCTACAGACTAACATTCCTGCAGGCAATGCAGCAAATTAACCAATATAAATGTTTCCTTCAAAACACAGAAATCTTTTATCTATTTAGGAAAAGATCACACAATATAACATGCTGAACTATTTCTATTAAGCCCAAAGATGACAAAAAATTGAAAAGAATAAATCCATTATAAAGAATTCATATCTGCTGCTTTGTGAGCAATCCATAATACACCATATTGTGCAAACTATAGGAGATGATGACCTAACAATACAGAATGTAGAGAGGGCTTTTGACAACAGAAAAGCATGAGAGAGTATCATTTAATGGAGAGTAAAAAAAATGATCCTGGATTCTTTTTCCCCCTTTATTTGTTGTATCACTTTGTAAAACCTCTGTATGCCTTGCTCTCTTCATCAGAAAAATGAGACCTATGGTTTTATTTTTACAAAGTGCTTTAGGATTTAGGAGAACCCAGAATGCATTATATGATGAGAGCCACCATGGTGCATGCCACGTGACTGCAGGAGAAAAGGATCTAGGGACCAAAAGGAAAACATGAATCAGCAATGAACACTCATATTATTTGTTTAAAACCCCAGGATGTGCAAATATATGTCAGAACTGAAGTTGACCCTCTTCCTTTACAATCACACATTACTACATCTGGGTCTGGTTTTGAAACTTGAGTGTAGTAGAAAGAATGTGAACACAGGAAGGAGTAAAGGGCAGAGTCTCTCTCAAGCAAATCCCAAGTCACCAAGCGCTACATTAACTTGCGCTGAATCCTCCAAAGGACCAGAGACAGAGGGCACTGGTTTTCTCTCTTCCCCCTTCCTCAGCATAACCCTATGCCCAACAGAGTTATGCATTGAAGAGACAAGTCAGCAAAGGAGGAGCTGTCTCCTCCAACTGCCCAAAGTTATATGGGTTTTCAGGACCACAGGAGAGTCAGAATTGGGGATAATGTGAATCGTTATGTTGAGAGGTAGGTCAAGATGGTGTACTAGAAGTTAGGAGTTCTAGGTTCCAATGCTTATTCCAACACAAATAAAAAAGGACAGAGAAATGCCACAATCACACAGTTAGCTACTGGCAAAATTAGGACTAGACTTTGGGGTTTGAAAAAAAATTCTGATCATTTTTTACACAGCAGAGGGTTTTCTGTAAATTCTCCAACTTGGGAAGTCTAAATCTAAATTCCTTAAAAAAAAAGAGTACCAAGCACAGTGACACACACACTCTCTCTGTCTCTCTCTCTCTATAATATATAAATCACTCAATATATACTGTATTTATCAAAAAAATAGTATTCTCATATGAACCTGTTTTCCTTTCTGTACCCTCTTTTTGGTTAGTGTCACCCCAGAGGCCTAGTATCCAGAGATAGAAACCCTGGCTTCATCCCTTCTCCTTCATTCCCACTCTGAACCACTCTGCCTTCACCTCTGACTTCTTTCTCCATTTCTGTATTCTTTGCTTCATCCCTAACATGTTTGCATCATTCAGGCCTTTATCTCTTATCTGCCCTCCTAACTAGTCTCCTTGCCTCTAAATCCCTCCCCCATACCATTGCTTAAAAAATATATATCTTTCTAAAATTAAAATGTAAACATATTTATTACCTGCTTAAAAATGGTCGAAATTCATTAGTTTACCCACAGGATGAAGTCTAAGCTTCTTAGTAGGAAAAACCAGGCCCTTTCTGCCTACGGCTGCCTTTCCAGCTCGACTCCCTTCATTCTCCGATTACATTCCATGTTTTAGCAAGAACAGACGCTGGCACATATTTCCCAGTTACTGCATACCACTGTGCCTTGGCATATGCTAGCATCTCAGTGGAAATCCCTATTCTTTTCCTATTGTTTACTTAAAAGTCCCATTCATGTTTTAAAACTCACATAAATCCTCCTTCCACTGGGATCCCTCCAACTCCATATCCTCCTTTAGGGTTAACCACATCTTGTTCTAAGCTGCTTCTGTACTTTGGGCAGGCTTCCGCTGTTGCATTCTTCACACTGTACTGTAATTGTTTATTTGTATGGCTCTCTGCCCCATTAAATTGTGAAACTCTTGAAGGCAAGAACTGCATTTTAATCAACTCTATATCCTTAGCACAGTGCCTGGAACATGCACAGTGCCTGGAACATGCACAGTGCCTGGAACATGAACGGTGCTCAGTATGTGTTTATGACTATGAATGAATGAACAAACAAGCAAACATTCATTTACTCAACGACTATTTTACTAACTGTCTTACAGAGTTCAGAGAAAGAAACAACAACAACAACAAAACCTCCACAAATAACAAAGAAAATAAGCAAGTTAAATTAACAAAAAAGAAAAACATCTGATAGAGGTAAGAGGTATTCAGAGAATTAAACTGATACGATACAATGGAAAATGACCAAGTATCTACATTGGTTCTCATGGTCGGGAAAGGCTTCTTCTAACCCCAAATGACAAGAACTGCCTCATATGCTTTGCCAAGAGAACAGCTATTGTCCTGATGATTAGCAGCAGCTCAGACTGAGGGAAAGAGTGTAATCAAGGATAGCTCAGAGGGTTTTAGTTTTAGCAGCCAAGTAAACAGTGCTATATACTCTGATACGAAGCCTGGGAGAGGTGCACATTTGGGGAGACAAAAGTTATCCATTTGTCTTCTTCAGTTAGTAGATGCCTACAGGACATCTAAGTGGAGATGTCCAGTAGGCAGTTAGATTCAGAAATCTGGTGCTTTCAAGGGCATCGTGACCAGAGAAAAATACTTGGGAGCCATTAGCTCCCCTGAAGATGGTATTTAAAGACAGCAAGAGGCTGGATGAAATCATGTACAGAGAGTGTGTAGGTTAAAAAGGGCCAAGCCCTGGGAGACACTCTAGCATGTAGAGTTCAAAAAGAAGAAGAATCAGTAAAGGATAATGAGAAGGCTATACTACTAAGCTAAGAAGAAAACCAGGAGATCATGGTCAACCGTAAGAAGAAAGTATACGAAAAAGGAGGCAGTGGTCAACTTTGTTGAACTTTGCTGAAAGGTCAAGTAAGGTAAATGTTTAATTAGCAATACCCAAGGACACTGGTTAGCTAGATGAACACTCTAAGAGTAGAGATAGGAATGAAACCTTATTCGAGTAGAATCCCAGCTCTTCAAAAGAAACCATAAAACAATATTACACAATGATTAGAAAAAACATTTTTTTTCTATTTCTAGTTAAAGCAAGGCTTAAAATGGGGTAAAACTTAGATGAGATTTAGGATTGACTTCAGGAAGAATTCCCTAGCAGCATAGTTAACAAACCTCCTATCACATACTTAAAGGAAAGGAAAGGCATCTGTTGTACTAATCAATTTAACTGCTCCTTTTAGTTATCTACATTTCTAAACTGAAAAAACAGTTGGTCAAAAAACACTTGAAATATGATTGTCATTTTTCTCACATTTTGGGATACATTCTCTTATAAATCCATACACCTAATAAGAACTAAACATTCACTTCTGATTTTAGAAACTAAGAGATAAGGGCAATTATTGTGTGAATGAATCTCTAATTGTTATAGTATATTTATGGGTTGAAAAAGAAAATGGATTTTAAAATTTGTAGATTGAAGATACAATGAAGTGGCACATTCTACAATCAAACTGTCGGTCATAGCAAGGCTGAATAAGACTACTTCCTTGTATGGATTCTACATTTCAAGTTATTCTTGAGGCTTTCTTCCAAAGAGATGACAAAGATTTCACAAGTTATAATCTGCTGAGCAGACTCTCAAAGAAACAAAACTAATGTACATCAAGGTGTTAGCCTCTACCTCCCTAGTGACAAAAAATGTTCCCTTCTAATTGCTGAGGACTTCTATGATTAAAAATGGTTATCCTTACAACACAGACATGTATGACTTAATAAAAGAAAACTTAAAGGTCTTCCCTGGTGGCGCAGTGGTTGAGAGTCCGCCTGCCGATGCAGGGGACGCGGGTTCGTGCCCTGGTCTGGGAAGATCCCACATGCCGCAGAGCGGCTGGGCCCGTGAGCCATGGCCGCTGAGCCTGTGCGTCCGGAGCCTGTGCTCCTCAACGGGGGAGGCCACAACAGTGAGAGGCCCGGGTACCGCAAAAAAAAAAAAAGAAAACTTGAATTCCCACTCATAACCTTCTAGTGTTTGTTGAAGGAAGTATTGATACCTACTCTTATAGGGAGCAAAGGATGTTCAAACAGTTTGTACATTAATGGAATATCTAAGTAATTATGACCACAAGACTTATGTTCTTTTATTAGATAGAAAAAAGGTGCAAAAAGGTAATTCTGATGGACAGAAAAGCCTGGGTTTAGCAAAACTAGAGCGATCTGCTTGGGTGCACTACAATAATTTTATAATGATCTTAAAATAAATGTGATCCCTTTTAAATTTTAGCTGCCACAAAGCATTATGTCAAATATTAAAATGATGCAGTGTTAATACTATAGCACTTAATGTCGGCTGGCAACTTTAGGTTAGAATAAGAGTAAGGTGGCTTTTGAAAATAGGTCTTGATTGTTTAGAAGCAAACAAACAAACAAAAACCCATAAAAACAAGTTCCTTAATTGTACAAAATAACTACCTAATTCAAGTTCGTGGTAGATATATAGAATAACAATGCCACCATGAATGCTTATCTTTTATGAATGAAGCATTTTCAGTAACTGATATCTTCCTCAAAATACACTAAACACCTGATATATATGCACACTACAGTAAAACGAATTTGGAAAAGAGAAAAGACTTTTGGCCTTTATGACAAGACTGTAATCCGTAGTACAGTTTATTTTTTGGAGAAGGGATGCTATTGGTTTATTTTAGGAACATGATTGGTTCATCAGTAATACTTAACCAACTGTAACATCAAGATCAGACTGGAATAGGAACTGCTAGATCACATGATGACTCACATTATCTACCCAGCTGGCATGACTTGGCAAACAGTATTTCACAAGATATTGTACCAGCTTGTGATTGCCTGGAGATGCAATGTGCCCCTTCTCTGTGAGTGAAGGCGTGGCATGTTAACTGCCATCATCCATTTTTCCACACCTTAGCAACTGGCAAATATTCCATGTGTAGCACAGGTGGGGGGGTTATGAATAGGAGACTGGAAAAAAAAAAAGGCAGACAAAAGGGAATCAACCTCCATAGCATACTAACCATTTAAAGTGGTTAAAGGGATCATGCATGTTGGAGGTGTCATGTAAGATACAGGGTAGTGCTATCAGATGTGTTACATGCTACAAACAATAATGAACAAAACATGCCAAAAAGGAACTTATGACCATGAAAATACATCCCAAACAAGCAGTTAGTGTCGGCAGTATGTGCAGTCTGAACTACCTCCTGACAAACTGCCCTGCTGTTTGCCTCTTGATTTAAGAACAGATTGGTAATTTACAGCCATATACACAGTTACCTCTCACCTGTCTACGTATCAGGGTCAATGTATCCGCAACTGAAAGGTAACTGATGCAGTTTTAAAAACTGAGCACCCATGAACATTTTCAGGACAACAACCAAAATCAAAATTTCATGTATCTAATTTTTCCTGTAGTATTTTTAATAACTGGAGAGGATTTTTACTGTATTTTAAGCACCAATCAATGTGGTAAGTACTATAATAACATCAAAGAATTACTCACAGCTTCTGATTCACATTAAAAAGCATAGGCTGATGTCAAGTCACACACACAATAGGTGAGTGTTAATATGACGATGTCAAACATGCATATAATAGTTCCAAAGTTTTCATCATTACTTCTCTCAGATAAATTTAGTATAATTTCTTTATAACTCTGTGAGTCATTGGTCAACTCATTACAATAATGTAATCAATATATTACTGAGACAGAAATATCCTGGCAATATGGCAAGACTCTAGAAATGCCAGTATCTAAATTAATGTCAAAGTATTACACATCTGTCATAAATAGCTAACAAAGAGATTCCAAATCATCTGTGTTTAATTGTTAATTAAATTGATAATTGTTTTACTTTGAAGCTCCTTAACAATCTATTGGGTTTGTTCCCAGGTAAGAGCTATCTCCCTCTCTCCTTTTTTTCCCTTCACTCTTCAGTCATAATGTAGAATTAAGAAACTATTTAACAATGAAATAACTGAAGTTATTTCAATGGTTCTAACGTAACATTTAAAAAAAAATTCTACATGATTAGTTTTGTTAAAGAGGAGAATTCTTAATCTGCTTACCAAGATTTATTATGGAAATTTTTCGTATCTATGAAAAAGAGAAAGCTAAGATACTAAAGGAGGAGCTTGGGACACACATTTATAGGATGAAGTGCCCCCTACTAGGTCTGTAAGAAAGGCTTGAATGCCTTAGTTACATTTTGAAGTGTATATCCTATGTCTCCTCTAATTAGACGGTAAGCTCCTAGAGAGATTTAGTAAGTGTCTTACACACAGTAGGTGCTTCACAAATATTTGGATTGATTTACTGAAGAAGCATCCATATATGACCTCATGGGGATCCAAGCAGAAATCCTCTATGTGAAAAACAAAGTGCTGTAGTCATTGTTTGGCTTCCATGCTTCTGCCAGCATAACGAAACAACAAAAACAGTAACAATGACAAAGAGCAATGATGATGTGTACAGTTAAGTTTAAACTCTTCCGTTACTCAGAGCCAAATAATTATACAGCTTGTCTCTTGGGTACAGACCCCTCAGTTCAGTATCTTATTTGCATCAACCACATATTTTGAGGAAACTGTAACTTGTTTTATAAGCTGTTTTACCCTCTCTCACTTGGCACATTTCCTTGGATATGAGATTTATTCTACCTTAATTTCTATAAACTGTGATTCCTGTATCTTTCCAAATAGGAAAAATATATAATGAAGTACAATAGGGGACCACAAAGTTACACTTTACATTATTGATATATTTTTAATGCCAACACATAACTGCTTAGAATTTCTGCTTAGAAAATATAAATATGTGTGGGAGGGCAGGAACTAAGCTCATAATGAGGAAAGATTATTCAAAATAAAATGAAGTCCCTTATTTAGAAGAGATGTAGGTAGGCAGTGTTCGAATTAACTTGCCCTAAATGTGGAGCCATGGAACTGGATCTGGAAAGTATAAATAAACATCTACCTTGGGATATGGGATTCACTTAAGGATTTCTTCAAATAGAAACGTACTTGTTGTGAGACACTGGGTCCCCAAGGGGAGAGAGCTATAGAAACAGACTTCATTTCTACCGTTTCCTGTACTAAGTTGAATCTGACAGCTGATTCTCCTCTGGACAAGGGGAATTTTTAAGCCAAGAATATAAACATAGTTCATTTTTTTGTCTTCATCTTATCCTAGATGATGCCTTTCCCAAAGATTCCAGTGCATGAGCTCAAGTTCAGTGAACTCTCCAAGATTACTATGCCTTTCCCAAGGAGAGGAGATGTTCAAAAATTACACTGACAATTACATGTACTAGTTTCATTAAAGCCTGCGTTTAATTGCCTGGGATTTATAAAAGGTCTAGTAACGAAGCCACACTGTGCCATTAACTTATCCCAGCCTGCAAAGAGGAAACTGAAGCTCAGATAGGTTAAAACTACATGCTCTCTGGGGCAGGGACGGTGTTCATTGTTCTTCATTGTACCTTCATGGCCCTGCATGGTGTAGTGTAGTGACAATATAGCACGGCAAGTAAGAACTTGGAGTCTGGAGTCAGACGGACCTGGCTTGCAGCACAAGTGCCTAGTGCTAGCAATTACTTGGTGGGTAACCATCAAAAAAGTTGTTTTACCATATCTGAGTCTCAGTTTCTTCACCTGTTAAAGTAGGGATAATGATAGTATCTATCTTATAAACTGCTGGATAATTAAATGAAGTAATACATGTACTATGATCAAATAGTACCTCCTTACATAGCTAATGTTTTATATATTAATATATTATTAATAACATTCTCATTATTATTGTCCGGAACATAGGAGGTACTTGATATTGTATGCAATGAATGGATGAATGCAGCTATTAAGCACCAAACTGGAATCCTGATTTTCTCACTTCCCTCTCCCTTAAATCATACTGTATGTGTAAATGGAAGTGTCCAATATGGTAACCACTAGCAACATATGTCTTCTGAGCACGTGAAATATGGCTAGAGCAAATGAGGAACTGAATGTTTATTTTATTTTACTAGTTGTATTTAAATAGCCACATGTGACCAGTGGCTACTGTATAGAACAGTGGAGATAATCCTTTTCTTTTGAAAAAGTTTCCCACATTTGCTTTTACTTTTATCAAGCTATTTTGATATTAAATCAACCTTTTGTTTTAAAAAATTATTTTTCTAAATTAAATTCTGTCTATAATTCAAGTCTGTTTCCTTTTGTCTTCTTTTCAGTGACGTATTTGTGAATACCTTTCATAAAATTAGAAACAATTTTCAGAATCCCCACACGCCGTTCTCTTTGTTATGCCAGGTAAGTTTAACTCACTTAGACATTTTATCTTCCCTCACCTTCTTTTACTTTTCCTGTTCTTTTCTGTACTTCTCATTTTTCTAGATATGTGAAGCCAAAATAAGGTGCAACATGTACTGAATAAGGTTTCAGAGGGAGGGAGAATCGGCTGACTTTTTTAGAATATTTTAGATTTAGAGAAAAGTTGCAAACATAGTACAGAGTTCCTGTATACCCCACACCTAGTTTCTTATATTGTTAGTATCTTACATTAGTTTCGTATGGTAGACTTGTCACAACCAGTGAACCAATATTGATACAATATAATCAGCTAAAGTACATATTTTATTCCGGTTTCTTTAGTTTTTACCCAATGTTCCTTTTCTGTCCCAGAATCACATTCAGAATACCGTATTGCTTTTAGTTTTCATGTCTTCTTAAGCTCCTCTAGGCTGTGAGAGCTTTTCACACTTTCTTGTTAACTGATGATTAATTAGAATCACTGTGGTGGGGCAAATTTATGACTGAGTGCCAATAGCTGAGCAAATAAGTCTAAAAATAATTTCAAGATCAAAGAGAGAGTACTTCACCCAAAAGCCTGGTGAGCATACCTTGACAGAGATCTTTACGAATAACCCCAGTCACCATGGACCGTGGAAGATGTCCTTGGTATACTTTCCTAAACGTAAGTAAATCATGGCTAACTACACAAGGATGCTGGCTACTCCCTAGTGGGTAAAAATCAACCCAACAATAAAAAATTTTATGTCCAGTTCATTGATGACATCATCTGAGATTGAAGATACCACACTATTTTATCCCAACTCACCATCTACCGCTACATATAATACATGGCCTGTCATTTTTACCATGAAAGGAAATTGAATTTGTCTGGAATAATTTGTTCTTCAAAAACTAGTCTAGGTTACTTAGTGATCTGTGTTATTCTATACCACTGCAAATAACAATTCAATAACTGTGTTAGTATATTCTTATACATTGAAGTTAAACACTGAGCTTTCATAAAACCTTGTATATTTACAAACAGTATCTCACGGCATATACATGACAAAGAGAATATATTTTAATGGAAGGAGGGAGGAATGGCTTTCAAATTCTCACATACAGTGTCACATACCCTGTGATCTCCGTATAATTTACAAAATGGGTTACTGGCTCTTGGATAAAGACTGGGAGCTATAAAAGCATCTTAGAATGTATACTGTTTGAGCTCACTTGTGGATCCCACTTTTTAAAATATACCAGCTTTAGTCTAACCTACTCCCTTTCTGATAATAGTCTAACTTTCTACCCTCTTATAATAGTTTTGTTTTATCTTTTTAAACCAACATTTCCTTGTTACTTACTGGGTGTGTGTATATGAGAAGCAAGGTGGTTTAAAGGCTCAATTTTCCTTGGTTCCTTGCTTTTACTGCACATAATTTAAGGCTATTTCCCCACCCCTCTTAAAATGCCTCTTTGCTTCAGTTTCTCAGAACTTGTCCGTATCAAAAAGATAGTATTTGTCCTGTATTATCTGTCTCAGTTTCTACATTCACTAAAAGTTCCAACGTGCCATTTTTTAAAAACAACTTATATTTTAGAAACTTTGAATGACAGAGCTTAAGAACTGAAATCAACTTCTACATTGTCTGGTATATGCCATTCATTTGACACAAGAGAAATCTGAGGCCCAGTACTTAGGAACGTTTGTCAGCAGAAGAATCAATTCCAGGTCCTAGGTATTCTAAGTCTAAAGTGTAGAATGATTCCACTATACTACATGGCCTCTTTGTTTCATTGAAAGCAAGTTTCCCCAAAGGAAATTAGTTCCTAAAGTGCCAAGAGCACTCTTCTAAAATGGTCTGACTTTTGAGACCAAGTATGGACTCTATAGGCATAAAAATAAGGCAGTAGTGAGTGTACCTATTGAAATGTGTAGTACGCGTCCAAAATCAAGGTACAAGAGTCTCCTTCCACATGCTGTCTGACTCCTTTTGTCCCTCTGCCCAGTCTCTCCACCCTCTTTTGAGGTTTTTGCTAATCTACATCTTGTAGTTGTGGTAATGGCACCACACACCAAGTACAAGGCCTCACTTCCTCACTGCAGCCAACTACCTCTGGACTCCCATCCCGGGGTGGTTTCAGTTCTCCTTAGCAACAGGTAACAAGTCTGGAAGAATAGTCAAGGGAACAGGCTGACACCACCACAAGCCCAATCTCATCTCCCATCGTCCCGCACACTGCAAGCATGGAACAGACTTGCTCTTCCGAGGTTACGTCATTTGCTATCATGCTTCCATGCCTTTGCATGGGCTTCTGTGCTACGCATTCTCATTTCACCTTATACCTTGTCACTTAGCAACTGCCTACGTGTTCTTCAGATTCAGATTAAACCGTCACCTCTCTGTGCTTTCTCCAACTACCCCCTCCCCAGATTAAGAGGTACCCTCTTTTGGCTCCCACAGTCCATTGCATATACCTCAATTATGGTACTTGTTATTTTATATAGTAAAACTATACCTACCTAGATGTCTCCCCCACTAGATTTTGAGCTCCCTAGCAGCAAGAAACATGCTTATTGGTTCTGGTATCCTTAGCAGGCTGCCTAGTAGAGAACTTTTATGTGCCATAAGAGTAACACAATATTTGAATACATACCTGGTGCCAGGCACTATGCTAAGGTACTCATAGGAATTATGTATTCCTCACGATCACCTGATGCAATAGTGCTGTTATTATGATCACTTTAGAGATTATAAAATTGAGATCTGGAGAAGGTGAGCAATGTACCTATGCTCAAAAGCAATTAAGTTCAAGAGCTCACATGCAAGTCCATTTTCTTAAGTATTTTGTTGCTTCTCTGAGGGGGTCAATAACTAGTTACTGAATAAACTAGTGCATGAATGTCAGTGAATGAATGAAAAGAATACTATATTAAAGCAAATAATACCAAGAATTCTAAATGCTTGAGCTGCTTGTCATGGAATGTTCCTGGATACACTGCAGTGTTCTAAGGAAGAAGATGGACATTTAGTGGGAAGGTCATCAAAGTAAATTTGTAAGGGACACATCATACATTTGAATACTTTTACAGGGAAAATGATAGAATCACTTTTCTTACTGGCTTATAAAGAACTCTGTGGAGAATGCTAGAATGACTCCTGTGAAGAAAAGGGCCTGAAACCAATCCAGGAACACTCTTTTCTTCAAAAGAAAATTCCAGCTGATCCAGCCAAGGTGGCTTTGAACAAGGAAGGCAACTGTGAGTTGGCTTACACTGGATTGGACATTTCCCAATTTTTTTCCCATAAAGCTACAGTTTGGCCTTGCTTTTAAGGGCTAGTCTGCTAAGCGACCAAGACTGTGAGTACTTAGAGACCTCAGGAAAAAAATTCTGGCAGACAACAAATTATTTAATCTACTTTCTTTTCCTGTTGTAATCTTTTGCTAAAAAAAAAAAAAACCAAACAAAAAACCCAAAACACAAGAGAGAGAGGTCAAAATGAAAAGAATGTGAGTTTAATTTAATGGGAAAGGCACTTTGTGGATATAAAAATTCCATTTGTTCTATTCCTTAAGAAAAAGGGCATTTCTGATACTGAGTAAAAATTCAAACTTCATATTTTGGGATATTTGATTCTAGTGGGTTTTAATTACTATTAGTAGGGGCATAAAAACTAGGGTATAGCTTCAGGACAATCCAGCAATTCAACCCAACAAGTATGTGTTAAGCTTTGACTATGCTGGAGGAGACAGAACAGCATATGTGGCAAGGATCTGTACTTCAAGGTACATAGGTACCTTCTTGTTATGGAGAAGAGGAGACACAGCCAGAAAATAATTAGAGAACAAGACAGTATTAAAGAAAAGGCTAAAATATAGCCTTATAAGTTACTTTTACAAATCATGGGTGTAGGGAAAGACTTTGAGGCAGAAGTAGGAGGAGATACGCCTTGAAGGATTGCTTTTACATGTGAAAGGGAGATTAAAAAAAAAAAAAGGTGTGCTTATGGTAACAGCATGAACAGAAACAGAGAAGTGCAAAATAGCATTCATTCAAGTGTTCATTCAACAAGTATTTGCCAAACACCTGTACATATAAGGCCCTGTGTCAAGAGCTAATATGACAACGTGTCTTCTTATTTTTCAGAGAGAGTGGAGAGATCACGCTAGTCAGAACAAAGGGTAGATTTCAGCTATATGACTTTGGTTGAGTCACTTTACCTCTCTGAGCCTTAGTTTCCTGTCATGTGAAATGAGAGGATCAGCCTTCACGGTTTTCAATGTTGTTTTTGTTTTTTTCTTTTAGCAGTGAACCTCTCTTTGGTTCTAATGAAATCTTAAGCCTAACTCAAAATATGTTAAGGAACCAGAATGGACCTGCTCTAGTTGCATTAAGAGCTGGGGTTGGGGCAAAAGTGAACACAGATATGCCTCCTGTTCAGCATCTCCCTCTCCTTCTCCCTCCACAGTGCCTGCCCCAAGGCTCCTCTGCAGAATCCCAGGATTACAAGGGAAAATAGTTTTATAACTCATCTTCCTAATCCTTCAATTCCCTCCCAATTGTAAAGTGTTGCAATAGGAAATATAAGCAATCAGAGAATTCATTGTTTAAATAAAGTTTGGTTAGAAAGGATCCTGGATTTCAGGATGCTAAAGCAGTATAGGGCCTTAAGTGAAAACTGTTTGAAAGACTTGTTTGAAAGTGTCTGGTAATGCCATTTAGGAGGGACTGGATGAAGAAAGTAGATACTAAGCTATAAAGGCCTTGGCTAGTCTAGCATTACTGGGGATGGTAAGGGTCAAACCAATACAGCTAAGGGAGAATCTGCAGAACTTGGTAAGATTAAATAAGGATGAAGGAGACAAAGAAAGAGTCAAAAATAGCATTCCAGTTTATAAATCCAATATGGTACTACGGACAGATATGGGGACGTGGATCTCAAACTTGGTGCACACTGGAATTGCCTGAGGAGCTTTAAAAAATACTGATAACTGGTTCTCACCCCTAGAGATTCTGAATTAATTGGTTAGGGGTGCAGTCTGGGCACTGGGGATTCTAAAGCTCCCCAGGTAATTCTACTACTCAGCCAAGGTTGAGAACCACTGAATTAGAAGGACAGGGAGTTATGGAAGGCCTGGAGAATATGCTTTCATGAACTATCTACTGCTATTTTTATGGTCCAGCTAATTATTTTTTATTAAAGTTGACTTTTTTCCATTGTCTTTGTCTAATGTTAAATACTAACCATACAACTACAGAGTTATATGTAATAGCACTTTTTTTCCTATATTATCCTGTCAACACATCTCTATGGTATTTCCAAGGACACCAGTCTGTGTTTCTCCAATGTTAAAAATCAATGAAAAATATTTCCACTAACAAGAAATGTGAGTGGGTCTGTTAGTATGTGTGTAAATGCTATCACTTCAAGAGTTTTCCTTTGCAACAGATGGTTGTTACAAGATCATAATGATGGCTATCCAAAAATTGTCTTTCCTTAACATACATGTACACGCACATGCACACACACACACACAAACAGAATGCAGAGACCTATAAACAGCATATTATTCAGGCATTCTTATCTTGAAATACTATTTAGTCTCTGTAAGGGTATTACTAAAAGTCAAAACAGTTCAGCATTTACTTTGCCTAAACATAGTAAGGCAAGATAAATGAAATTTTATGTCATAGCAATCCCCAATATTTGCATAGCCTTTTTGAGTTTTTAAAAAACCCTTCTACAAACATTATCCAGATGGATCCTAACAATAGTTCTATTATAAAGTCATGAGAGATACTATAGTTTTCTTTTTCTAGATGAGGAAATGGAGGCCCAGAAGTTACTAACATGCCCGAGTCCCAGTGGCAGAATTTAACCCATTAAATCTCATGTCTTTCCTTTCCTAGATCGGTCCTCTATAGCTTTTCTCAAGCAAACAGTCCAGTTACCAGGTGCACACCGCTGATATAGGCACTAAGAGGGAGAGACTGATGGTTCATCTACTCAAAAGTGATGAGGACTTTATCTATGTCCCACAGGACTTTATCAGTACAATCTAATAAAAACATTATTTTCTACTTGTTATAGTTACAAATATGCTTATTTGCATTATTGTACTATAAGCTTCTTGAGGGTTGGGTCCACGTAAGAGTCGAAGAGTCATATTTCCTATCCCCAAAGCACCTAACACACTTTCATGTTCTTAACCAGGTATGGGAATTGACTCTCTCATTGCTATATTCTGTTTTAACAGATTTGTTAGTCTTTTAGTTCAGAATCAGTAATATCATTTTCCAAGTTAATTTATACTCTTTGTTCCACCCTCTTCTGATGCATGCAGAACCTGTCTACTAGTTTCTATATGGCAAACAACTCTTCAAATAAGGAAAAACTATTACGATATCTTCCCTGAAGTATTTCTTCCTATTGCCAAGCCAAGTTTTTCCAGTTTCATTAAAAATTTAAAACAGCAGAAGTTTTTCAAGATCATTTACTTTCTTTGACAACATCCTCTAGATAAAATCCAGGTTTGGCATATAGGCACTCCAGGACTTAAACCATGAGTTCGAAAGAGACATGATCCATGTAGAGTTCAGAGCAACTACTACCTTCCTCGGTAGGGACCTATGATTTCAGATGAAAGTGGTGTTAGCTTTCACAGCCATCAAGACTGATCAATAGGAAGGCTGAGCCTGCATTTCTTCTACATCAATACTAATGATCCAACAGTATCATTATCTGAAGTAGGTGAAAGAGTAATTTGTATATCTGAGCTCTTCAAATAGTTTTTCCTAAGACATGAAATACAGTGCTACTGAACAGATAACTGGGAAGCCAAACCAGGGTATGCTCCCTGACAGTCTGGGTATTCACTGAAACTATTGAAGGAGAACATCACTCTGCCGCAGTGGGTTTGCAGAACTGCGTTAAAGACACAGTATAAACTACCAAGTGAAGAGCATGATGAAAACATATAAAGACAACAATATTTCTTCTTTAAGCAGTTTTATAGAAAAAATCACATGTAAAATGTTTATCAAGGACACAAAATTATTTTGAGAGAGTCATCGAGTTTGGACTTCAATTTGGCAGTAAGCCTCATAACAGCTTCTCAATTGGTATGTCCAACGAGATTATTAAAACAGTGCAAAAGCAATGACTGAGAAATAGTGTCACAACATTTTTAAGTGGTGGAGATTCTAACAATTTATCTTTGAAGTTCAGAATAGATTTCAAGTCTAATTCCCTCAATTACCAAGAAAAGAAAGAGGGGGGTATCCATGCCCCCCTCCTAACTTATCCTGACATAAATAGAAGAAGGATGAATTTCAAATTACCTCTACTCATGGCAGTTTTATCCTAGACAAAGTTCCTGCCACAAAACAGAGGGTGAAGGACTTCTAGAAGAGCTATAATTGCCATAATGTTGATTAAATGTACACTTAACACAGGGAAAAGCTTTTCTGTGGCATGGCAGAGCAGTCTTTGTAGAGCTATTAAAAAACCCTTCAAGTACAATCTTCTGAAAGTGGTACTTTGATGAGCAATACAACACACCTGAAGTTTCGTTGGCACGTAAAGCGGAGGTTGGAACTGAAAAGCAGTGAGAAATGTGGGTGATACTGCCTTATATACACTACGACATTACACACATATTTCTAGTTTTGAACTATACAAGAAAATCAGGCTTATTTTATAGTTACAACTCTTTTAAAGCCAATTTTCTTTTTTCTCGCGGTACGCGGGCCTCTCACTGCTGTGGCCTCTCCCATTGCCGGAGCACAGGCTCCGGACGCGCAGGCTCAGCGTTCATGGCTCACGGGCCCAGCGGCTCTGCGGCATGTGGGACCTTCCCAGACCGGGGCACGAACCCGTGTCCCCAGCATCGGCAGGCAGACTCTCAATCACTGCGCCACCAGGGAAGCCCCAAAGCCAAATATTATCCATTTCATTTGATTCGTTCTCATCTTCATTTACTAGGGTTGGCTCCAAGTGACTTGTAGCTATTTTGCCAAATCATATATATATGTGTGTGTGTATATATATATATACATATATATATATATATTTTTTTTAAGGGATAAGTGTTGCCAACACTAAAGATAATCAGAAGAAGGAAGAAGGTGGCATGGGACATAAAGTACTTCCTAAGCAGGAAGGACAAATGTGTTTTGAGAGGCAGAATACGGATTTGTATTTGTTGAATAAGGTTTGGAAATTTTATTATAATTTAAAATCATCAATCATTACTTAACAGTCACAAATTTAATATCATGATGTGTGTGACATTGTGTCACACACACACACACAGAGCTAGATGCTCCCAGAGAGCTCTTTTGGTTAAGAATAATGATATTACCAAAATGATAGACAAGACTTAAGTCATGACTCTGTGAAGCATTTGGAAAGTTTAGAAGAGAAAAGAAAGAGAGTGGTATATTCAGAATGATGAAACTATGTCAGAGGTTCCCTAACCCCTCTTCCCTGCCCTTGAAGCCCACCCTAGATTCTCTAGATATAATACTGAAGGGGCAGTATCTAGACATTTTAAACCAGTGTCAGGCTTAGCTAGCCAGACAAACAAAAACCGTCTTCTGTTAGACCAGTTGTGTAGGAATGGTAGCTGCAAGCCAAACCACTAGTCTTTAAGCGCTGGTTTAGAGAGCAGAACACACTGTCAATTGACAATTGACTTTCACAACAATTTGTACACAGTCAGGTCACCTGACACCCCCTCAGCCTCATACACAGCTTAGTAAACTGTATTGCTCCCCAAAGAATAATTTATCTTTTCCTTTTCAGAGTGCTAGACTTCACTCCAAAATGAGGTAACTGAGAGTGGTCAACTGACTTCACATCAAAGCACTACTCTTTGAGAAAGAGAGTAAAGAATAGAGAATCTAGTCACAAAAGCAATTAGCTTACACTTTTTTCCACTTACCATTTGATTAAGTACCTGTCTACCTAGGGAACAAGATGTTTTGCACTGAGACTAACAATGCAAACTTAATATTTAGCAGTATATTAAGTCTTTATTCTATTACATGATAACTAGTTTTTCATGATCTGTGTTTAGCAGTAGTCCTGTTTTCAAAGTAGAAATAAAAAGTGAATAGTAACATGTAGAGTTAAATCAAGGCTAGGGAGTCCTTGCAAATCTTCCGTCAGGAAGACCAACATGCCTAACCAAAAGACCACAAAGAGACATGATCCCAGATGGGTAAGTTTAGGAGTTAGTGCACAAATGGTTTAGAAAGTCAGGTATTAACCCACTTAGTGAAAACTGCATAATGTACCTATTATATGTTACAAAATAAATGTTCAAGAAATCCCTAAGGATTTCTCTCGTATATCAGTCTTCATTAATGAAATGTGTCAGAAAATACTTGAGCATACACCTCCACTTTAGAGAGAGAATATTTATATATTTAATAGCATTCACTCTCACTGAAGTGAAGCATTCTAAAAGCCCATGTCTTTATGCCCACACCTGCTTATAAAAGACACTTCATGCGAAAGAGCCAGGAGATCAATCACCAATGAAGTGTCCAATGGTACCACTGTGTGCATAACATGTGGGAACTTGGTAATAAAAGACATGGTCCTAGGTTTGGCATTCAGATTGTAAAATAACAAACAAAAATATAACTGAGAACTAAATTGAATGTTATAGATAAAGTGGTAAAAAAAAATATTAGAATTGAAAAAGGTCAGAGCTTAGTAACAGTTATACATAAGAAGACCCTTGATACTGGCTATAGAGAATGATGAGGATTTGGAACACATGAACAAAGGTAAAAATGGAGAAATGTGTGCATAATATGTCTGGGAGAAGGTTATTTTTTAAAACCCTGCTTAGTAAAATAAATTTAAAATAAATAATAAAATAAATAAATAAATAAAAACCCTGTTTAGAATGGAAGGTGAGACAATGTTATTGTAGCCTTAGAAGTAAGGGGGAATTCAGACTTAGTGCAGTGAAAGGTGGGAGCTTCAGAAGGCTTCTGACAAAGAGGTAGACATGGTGAAGGTAGCATTCACTGACTGTTCAGCCAGCATAAGATAAAGTGGGTTGAGAGGAAGGAGAACCTACAGCCAGAGCTGACAGCTCTAGAATCTTCTTATATTCGACCAAACAGGATAGCAAATATTAGGAAATTCTTGTTCATGTTTTCAGAAAAGGACAAGTAAGTCTAACAATTATTGGTGAAGAGAGAAGCAGAGAAAGCAAGCAGCCTATCAAATGAGTGATAACAACAGTGAGATTATGAGATGCTAGAAAGAAATCTTAGCCTTTCAAACGTAACATGGCAGAGACAAAGCTCTAGTTTTGTTCATCAAACTCAACTTGATGTTCATCCCTTCATATCTGGTTTTATGAGTCCCACATATGTGTCTTGGTCTCATATACAGTTTAAATTTCCATACCATATAAATTCTCAATATTATGGATTTTCATTCTATCTATGCCTGTTTTTATGCTTGATTCACTCTCAATCAGAAAAAAATTTTTACTAAAAGAAGGGAATATATATGGCTAACTATTATAGAAAGGGATCAAACAATACCATAAAATGGAAATGATCGACCTTTTTTTAAAAACAACAGAGAATTTCACTCGACTGTTGTTCAAGTACTGAGTCACTCTGAATTACACAGAGCCTTGACCAATATTTATTGCTATATGTTTTAGAAGCAATTTCCATTTTGATGGATTGCTTCAAAAGTCGTATTCTAAAGCAGTTAGGGAACATAAAAATATAAGATCAAGATTATGTCCATCAGATGAAAAATACAGCATTTATGCAGCATTATATAATCCATTCGCTGGTTTATGAGCCCAAAGGCCCCACGGGAGTGTCACAAACTCACATAATATGCTACAGGGTTATATTTTTCATTTGAGAATCCCAATGAGAAGGAAATACTTTCTTAAACCACAAGTGTGACTAGAATACTTGTATTTGGTTCTATAAAATAAGTCCAAAATCACAAATAATTTCAATCTGGCAGCTCAAGGTGTCCTCAGTTTGGATGGCCCAGACATTAAAATACATGCACTTTTTCTCCAGTATGTTACTACCCCTCAGTTTTTAAGATACATAGCACATAAATCAGATGGGCAAATTGGGCCTATGAAAGAACAGCTACCAATGATTCAATGTCAAGGAAGCCTACTGCAGTGCTCCCCAAGGATGAGGCCAGTATTTCTTAAACACTCCAGCTAACTGCCTTCAATAAAGAAAGAACACATGATACTTAATTTCAAAGATGACATCACATCGGGGATAGCTGGTGTGGCTGACTCAGGAATGGAATTGGAATTCAAAACAAAAGGTTATATCATGGACATAAATTTGAAAATAAAGGACTGAGATAAGATTATACATTTTCAAAAGGAAAAAATACAATGGAACAGCAATCTCTAGCAACAGAAACAAATGGATAACACAGCTGTAGAGCCTGAGTAGAACCAAAAACTAATCCTGATTTGGAATGGAACCATTTTTAAAAAGCATATCTAATCTGGATAAATATATATAATATATAAAATATAATAAAGCAGTTATGTAATTCTTTGGTGTTTGGTATGATTATTAGTAATACCAGTTCTTTCTTGGGAAAAAATACAGAAAAAAGTGAAGTAAAAGTTGAAGTCTGGTTCAAGAGTTTTGAATATATAAAAGATCATTTTGTACATATTTAGTTGCTTTACATTCTAAAGAAGGAAGAACAAAAAGAATATTGTTTGTGTTACAAAGATAGATTTATACCAAAAAATGTAATTTTATAAATTTTAAAGTTATTGAAATAGGTGACAAAAGTTAAAATTCTTTTGAGTTCTTAATAGGCCTTACCCTAACCTATGATTTTTAAAACTGTGGACTCAGTCCAGACTAAGACGGAAGATTTCATTAGACAATATTAGGAATTGACTAACAACTCCTGACATTTTCCAACATGCTTGGGTGAATTATCAACCCAAACTGGCTTTCAGTCTTTTGCTTAGAGTCAGGACCACGGAACTCACAAATAAACTTTTTCTCCAAGAAGTGCACCACTGACCATTGACCACAGACCACAGAATTAGGAATACTATGCACTTTGTTTTTAATATAACACTAAATTTAGCTTTCAAATTGATGGGGTTTCTAGAGGTCACAAACTGACAGTCCATGTACAAAATGCAGACTCTACAGTGTCTGTAAAATTTAATAATTTTAAAAAATTGATGAAATCTACATAAAATAGAATATCTGGTATATCAAGGAAAAACAAAGAAGAGAAAGGAAAAAAAATCTGGCAACGCTGTACCTTTATTTTCCCAAGTCAGCAATCTGCCAGTGCTCAGTGGTGACAAAGAAGGAATGAGCTTGCTATCCTGTCCTCCTTCATTCATTTCTAACCAATCTGGTCCTAGGAAGCATCTGAGTTTGCTGTCCCTGGTTTATAAGTGTGGACACTGTCTTACTTTGCTACATGATGTGACCTATTTTAAACAGTGACTTTAGTATGCCTAGAATATAGTACAGCACATTGGTTAATCCAGGAGTAACTTAACACCAGTAAGTCAGGGAGCGGCAGCCTTTAATGAGTGGTTATGCAGTTGTTCAATCTAGCCAGATTTCATTTGGTTACCAAAATACTTCATTTTACCTACACTAAATTAGGTTAGTGACAATCAACTCTTCTTTTCAAGAACTGAGGAGAAAATTAACCCCTTTTGGGAACAATTAAAAACAAACAAAAACAGAGTGGGAGTTGCAAAATAAGGAAAGAAGGAAATATGTACTACAACCAGGGCCAGAGGAATTTCCAATTACATAAAGAACACAGTGTTCTGTACAAGGAAAAGACAAATCAAAGGCTTTTACATTTGTTTCCAAGGATTCTCTCCACAAAGTGAGTGAAGACCCAGAAGTGAGCTCTTGTTCAAAAACTTTAAACATTCACTCAAATTCATCCTAAGCATTTGTTTTGTTATATCTAGGGAAGACTATTCTAACATTACTGTCTTAACAAACAAGGCTATGTTTCACAAAAATAAAATGTTCTGTTTTGCATTATTACAGAAAATTATGAAAAATAAAATTTTGAATTAAAAAGATATAAATTGAATTTTTTTAGCATTTAGTTCTACCGTGTTTAAAAAGAAGGATTTTATGTTGTCAGTTACTTGTTCAAATAAAAAGATTATCACATGAGAATTGATTCAATAAGGAGCAAAGGCAGGCATAGGGCTAGTCTTTCTAAACACATCCAAGATTAATTAGAAGTACCAGTAGGAGATGTTGGTGCCTTACATAAGGCAAAATTATTTATAGCTGTGCTCTTAAGTGTGGTGTTAGAAACAAGCTCAACAATACATAGCAATATGATATCCAATGTATTTTCTTCTAAGGAGCTAGAAGCACCTCATATGCTTAAATATAATCTATGTTTACGCATGCCAAGGAGACTAATAACACCTCTTCAGTTAAATGAAACAGCCCAAATGCAAAGCAATGAATGAATTAGGAAAAGAAGTTAAAAAAAAAGCCAATCTACTCTACATGTCTTTCTACTGAAGATTATCATTCCAAAAGGGGTTTGAAAGTCTATTCCTGAAAGGTAATAGAGGAGACAGACTTCAATTAATGTTGTGTCCTCTGACATCTAATCTGTGGAAATAAAAGGAGAGACCATTAACTTTTAACAGTGGACATGTTAAGAAGAAAAGAAAAAAAGAAAACAAATGAGCAAATTCTAAATAGCTATGTGGAGCAAGGTGACCCAGCCTAGTGTGACAGAGAACCAAAATGTGATCAAATGAAACCTACGACCTTTGTACCAAAGAGAGTGAGGGAGACAAGAAGACAAACACAACTTAAGAATCTGTGAAGAAAAAGTAAAAGAAGTGACATCTATGTGCAACATCCCACTGAACGTCTACGCAATAGCCCTGTCCCTGAAAGAACTCCAGTTCTGAAAAGAGGCAGCCAAGCCCCTCAGTACTTCCTTTAACCGAAGCTTCAGCTTCTTCCATGATCCATTTTCACCTAAGGAAACCGAAGGCAACTCAAATCAACAGGGCAGAGTAAACCAGAGCTCTGCGAACTGGCCACAAACCAGCTGAAACCACGCCTCCAGTTTCCAAGTGAAAGCAAATCCCGCTGACTTTGTCTCAGCTCTAAGCAGATTCCACAGCTGGCACAGTCCCTTTATCTAATCAGGAGTGTCAGTGTGTGACTCTGTGTGTGTGTGTGTGTGTGTGTGTGTGTGTGTGTGTGTCTGTCTGTCTGTCTGTCTGTCTGTGTCTATATGTTCAGTGGAGTGAGGGTGGCCAAGGAGACCAGAAGAAAAGGAAGGGGTTGAATCCTGAGGAAGAATCACCAAGAGCAAGAAAAATGAAAACACGAAAAGGCAGGCCAGAGAGTGTGTCCCATTCTCTCTTTCTCCAGCGCCTAGCACTGTGCTGATTAGCACATAGTAGGTGCTCAGTAAAAAGACTGGTGAATGAGTCAATAAAAAAGCCTATCTGTGGAAACTGCATGTGCCCTTTAGCAGGGAAGAAGTTTGCTTGCTTACGATGATCACATTCTAAAGCAACCAAAATCAGAGGGGTTATGTCAATAAAGAAACCCTACAGCTACAACACATAAATATGAAATAACTGTTCAAGTTAAAGAAGAGAATTGAAAAAGAACACATCCATACTAGGAGATACTATTAAAAAGAAAACATTATTTTGTTTTATTTTATTTTATTGGGAGGCCCAATATTGCCAGTAAGTACTTTTCTTTTTTAAACAGTATACTAAATATCATATTACAATGTATCTGAAGTGATAAGAAATAAAGATGTTAGATGATATTTTAACTACAATGAACTAAATACCATATAAGCAAACTAGGCACATTACTCCATAATTACTTTCCTTAGCCGTTTTGGAACTTTTGAAATCATGCAGGTAACACAGCGCCTGTCTTCTTGGCCTTCCTTATAAGAGCTTTGTAAGCCAATACTGCTTTCTCTTCAGCTTATCCAAGGGAAGAGCTGGAGGGTCCAGCTCTCTGCCACCATCTCAAAGCAATGATGCCTAGACAGGGCTGCATGTTTTATTTCTGCCAATATTCTATATGCCCAGCGTTTTTTTCTTCTTTTCTTCTTCTTCTGATATTGGAAGGAAATACATCATTTCCAAGCAAACATCCATGCTCACAAGGGACAACGGCCATTAAGCCCATGTTAACTTGGGATAAATGTTTTTGTAAATTACTTGGGAGAGTAAATGCTTAGATAATGTTTCCCACAGTATGCTCCATGGAACGCTAGGTTACATAGTTAAATCAGTTGGAGGATTGTTGTATATTATAACTCCCACTTTAAGATTCTTAATACACATTAGCATTCTAGAGGCTATGAGAGGTCCTGTTGTAAAGAAGTCTGTTTAACTGTAACCCAGACTTTAATCTGACTGTGGAACCCTCTCTTTCGCAGGATGAGGCAGGTTGGGGGGGTAGGGAATGAAGGTAACTGGTTTAGCCTCTCTAACATTTTGATAAAATGAAGAACCGTAATTAGACGGGAACTTAGAAGCTTCACTTTAATCCCTCACTTTAGATTTGAAGAAATTAAGGTCCAGAAAAGTAAAACCATTTGGCCAAGATGACACAGCCCATTTCATAGGCTAGCCCTTTCTCTTGGGCACCAGACTGCATTTTTCTCACCTCCTTTGGGATCTCATGCCCTCACTTAGCCCTTTCTCTTTTGTGCTTTTCTCCCCCTCCCTTCTGACTTTCACCGCCAATTTTAACAATGACCCAGTGCTATCTTTCATCTCAAGCTACCACCTTAGTCACTTTCTCTTTACTGCCAAATTCCTTAAAAAGGTGTCTATATTTAACATGTCAACTTCCTCAACTTTCATTCATCCCTTAATGATTAAAATCTGGTTTCATTCTCCCCACCTCTCCTAAAAATTGTCCCTACTACTTAACCTCACACCCCACAATGCTCCAGCCGCAAGGATCTTTTTGTTTGCCATTGTCTCCTGAATACCTAATGCCTTCTTGCATCCCTAGCTTATGCAAAGTATGCTTCTTTCTCCCCTCCAACTACCTTCTCTGAGTAGCAATGCTCTCAGCATCTTACCCAGCTCAAAATTCACCGTTTCTGAGAAAGTCATCCTTGATTCCTTAGAGTCTGTCACACGTCCTTCAATGTACATGCAAAGTATCTTATACACATGCATATTTTAACTCATGTGACCATACGATTTGTTGCTCAACGAGGACACACTTGAGAATGATAGATTATTAGGAATTATAACAGGACAACAGGTATAAACTGTTGCATCCCATGCAAACCAGGAGGGATGGTCGCCATAATGATGGCACTTACCAGCTCATATTGTAAGCTACTTGTTCACACATCTGCTCTATATCCAAGAGACTACAAGTTCCTCAAGGACAGAAACCTTTTCCCACCCAGCATCATGCTTAGCACATTTAGATTCTTAATAACATGAATCAAGTCAAAGGAAGATATCAAAAGAAGCAGTCTTCTAAAATGAAGACAGTTAATGATAATAGTAGTTTCCTTAGCAGGAACAATTTCTTAATAAGAACAGATGTTCCAGTCCTACTGGAGAACGGACTTGAGGATATGGGGAGGGGGAAGGGTGAGCTGTGACAAAGCGAGAGAGAGGCATGGACATATATACACTACCAAACATAAGGTAGGTAGCTAGTGGGAAGCAGCCGCATAGCACAGGGATTTCAGCTTGGTGCTTTGTGACCACCTGGAGGGGTGGGATAGGGAGGGTGGGAGGGAGGGAGACGCAAGAGGGAAGAGATATGGGAACATATGTATATGTATAACTGTTTCACTTTGTTATGAATCAGAAACTAACACACCATTGTAAAGCAATTACACCCCAATAAAGATGTTAAAAAAAAAGAACAGATGTTAAGTAGTATGCCACAATCTTATATTTCAACAAAATCTGCGTGAAATTTGGTGAGGTATTTCTGAACCTCGGAGTATTTCCTGATTACCCCTTGAAATAGACGAGAAAACAAATAAATGGCTTGTAACTTAGCTCCCTCTTTCTGTCTTTTTCCCCACCTGGCCATCCTTACCGATCACTGAAGGCCCACCTTTAATGGCAATTTCTTGTTGAGATATTGCTCAACTTATCCAAGTAGTGAACTTCCTCCTCTTCATACTCCCAGAGCACCTGGTTGAGATTCAGTAATTTACTGAGTATCTGCCATGTGCCTGAGAGAGTACCAGAAGTGTTCACATACACTGCGCCATTTAACTCATCTAATAACCCCATGAGAAACTGTTATTACTCTATTTTAGAGATAAAGAACTAGATACAGAAGATTAAGAAAATTCCTCAAGATGCAAGGTAAATCACGGCATCTGTAACCAACCTTAGGGCTTCTGCTTAAGCCCTATGCTTCCCCGGTACAGCGCTAAGCATATTTTGTGTCATAATCATGTACTTGTCTGTCTCCCCCACAAACCAGTCCAGGACCAATGAGCAGGGAAACTATTTCCCAACGGCTTGCGGCACAGAACTGGGGACACAGCAGATGCTCACAAATAGCTAGGAAGCGTGAGTATGTGGATAGAATCTATCTGACCACTGACATACTTTTAAAAGAGCATAATACAAGCCAGGGAATACTTAATTTTGTAACTGACAAGAAGGTAGCTTTTATTGTCGAATGAATTCCAGGCAAATCATACTGTAAGCGTTTGGATTCATTCAACATAGAATCAGCAAAGGATGATTTATTTAACCATCTTAAGAATCTTAAACTGTGAGACTCAAATGTAAAACTGTGTAAGATCTCATTGGTTTGTTTATTAATATCTAATGCCCACGTCGCTGGAGTCTATCCTCCCAAGTCCCTTTGTGTCACCCTATGAGATGTGCTTATTAAGTAATGAGCTAGATTTCACAAAGTACAGAGGAAAACCAGACCCATTACTTTATAACCCCAGCTTTCTAATTGCCTTCACCCATCCTTTATCTAGGTCCTGTTCATGACAGATTGATTCCATCTCTGTTTATGCTTGTATCTCAAAAATATTAGGATTGCCAGTAATGGGCCAGCCTCCCCCGCCCCGACCACGGACATAATTCTCATACACAAAGAACCTCCAGGCACTGGGTGGGCTTCCCACCCAGAGTCCAGCCACGGTGGTCCTCTCAGAGGGAAGTCAAGATGTCTGGATTTTAGCAGGAGGGAAAAAGACAGAAAATATTAAACAGGGAAGAAAGAGAGCGTGCTGCCCTCTTACAACACAAACACACAAACCTTCCTCTTGAGCACTCACCCCTCCTGTCCCCAATCATCTTTTAGTCTGGGTTGGCAGAGATAGGGGACAAGGGAAGGGTATGAAGAGGGCGGCATCAGAACACAGGCTTTGGAATCTCCTGTAGCTGGGTGGTGAGGATGGCTGTGCCGCACACTAGTCATGGCATCGTGGTCAAGTTCCTTTCCCCAAGCCTTAGTGTTCCTATATGCAAAATGGAGCGAACAACAATTGCTGAACCTCACAAAGTTGAGGTAATTTTATATAAACTAGCATAAGTAAAGCACTTAAAATTGTGTTGAGCAAATCATATATGCTTCGTAAGTATTATTATTATTGGTATTTTTCCCTACCTCTCCCCCACAATCTCTCTATCTCATTGTCACTCCACTTCCCTCCCACCTTCTTTAGAAGAGATAAAGAATCAGGGAGATGGATGGAAAAGGGCACCCCCTTCCTGCTCATTGTGTAAAGCCCTTTCGTATGCCTGAGAGAACATAAGCTTTGGAATGAGAAAGACATGCTTTTGAATCCTGCCTCACCCCTTACTAGCTGTGAAACTGTAAGCAGCTTATTTAACCTCCTGGAGGCTCATTTTCAAGTTCTATAAAAGGGATCTGTTCATTCCCCCAACATATAGGGGTTTTGGTTAGGATTAATGTTATTCTTGCCCTCTCTCCGTCTTCCCTGGGAGGTCCCCTAACAGCTCATCCCGAACCTTTTCAATAAATTATTGAGAAAGAATGGGATTGCAAGAGGATGGCAAACTAGGGAACGAAGAAAGATAGAAGGCGTGGACAGCCTGTGCTCATTACCTACCCCTCCCTCCATCCCCGTTTTTCCACATCCCCCTTGCTGGCGCCACTCCCACTCCCCCGACTCCACTTTCAGAATCCCTGCCCCAGGATAGGGAGGCCTTGAAGCTGAGACAATGCAGGTCTTATTTCCAGCCCTCACCCCACCAAGGACAGAGCCAGTCAGAGTCTCCCCTCCTGTTACCCGAGCTACACAGTGGAAGGAGGCCACATTCCCTGCTTGCTAATTGCTAATTTGAAACTCTGAATACACATAATTTATGATAGATGGTAAAGTCTCTTCATACCATAATACAGGTAAACAAACAAAACTCTTGTAGAATGGACAGGAACCCTGACCACAAAGAGAACCACTATTTCTGTGCGATCCTGCATTCTACCTTTCAATCACTTGCGGACAAATTTTGGAACGTGCCGAACGTTCACATAAGCCTGCCAGTACTGTGTAGTTAAAATAATGTTAGATATTTTAAGTTCCTGTCAGCGAGAAGGATGCTTTTGAAGAAGGAGGCTTGCACATAAAATTTTCTTGTTTTATCAGAGAAGAAGCAAAACACACTGAAGGAATTTTGGTTCGTTTTTGTCCCTGTAGTAGAGGCAGCCTGATGTTGACAAAGTAATGGAGAGTTTTTCTGGAGCCCTAGGGAGGAGAAAGCACTCCAGAGGTCAGGCCGTCAGTCCCCTGCCTCTAGCAGGAATGTACCTAAACTTGCCACAAAGAGCCCTTCAGGAATAAATGAGTTAAAGCACCATCTACAGAATTTAACCATAGTTATGCATTGGGAAATGGCTAAATTAAAGACCTTTGTGAATACAAATTTTACAAAGCACAAATCAAGAAAGAAGGAAAAAGAAAAGTTAGTTGTTAGGACAGGACAAAGCACATATGAAGAAAGGTTTTGTCAGGTATTTTCAGTTTTATAAAAGTAAAATGAACTTTTAAAAACCAGGATAGCTTTTTAAAACCATAAAAAACCCAAGATGCCATTTTATACAGATTTTTCTAAAAAAAAATGACATGCCAACCATGTACACATTCAGAACCACACAGCTATCTAATTCACCTTTAGAAATATGTGATCTAAACCTCAAAAATTGTCAAGCAAACAAAACAATATACTTTTAAATTAGTGCTTTCTCAAATGTAGGGTATTCTGAGTGTATTGGAGTCATTATGTGTTCACACAAATGTAGTTTCTAATATTGTTTTACATATGGTTTACATTTAGAACACTTTAAAAACAAAAAACAAGCAAAATTTCATTATTACTTTCTAACAGTACCTCTTCCTAAGAACAGGGATTTAAGAAAATCCTATTCATGGAGAAATTGAATTAAGATTCAATTAAAGTTTTTATATTAGTTTAAGGAAGGAACCTTAACAGAGTCTACGGCACATTTCTGAATAGGACATCTTGTGCCAAATAGCTGTACATAAACATTTTTAGTAAATCAGATAATATTAGTACACTAGAGATACCTGATATTTAGGAGACTGTATGAAAAAATTTTTTTATAAAATGAATGAACCATTTGTAAAATAACCATGCTCTGTCATCCACTTAAAAGTTGGTTTAGGGACTTCCCTGACGGTCCAGTGGCTAAGATTTCGCCTTCCAATGCAGGGGGTGTGGGTTTGATCCCTGGTCGGGGAACTAAGATCCCACATGCCTCGTGGCCAAAAAACCGAAACATAAAACAGAAGCAATATTGTAACCTATTCAATAAAGATATTTTTTTTAAAGTTGGTTTATATATACTGAATTTTCAAGTGTGTAGGGTGAGTTCATCTACTCTTAGGAACATGCTATTTTTAGGTATTAGCCTTTGGCTGTATGAAATTAAAGGGGGAAAAAAGAGCGAAAATAGGAGTTGTAGAAGGAAAAAAAAAAAAGGCACTGGGTTCAATGTGGGTTATATATGGACTTTAAAACCAGACCATAGGGATTTGAAAACGATTCTAAAACATAGGGTTGCCATCATTCCTTATATTCGCATTTTTAAAAAGACATGCATCTAATAAGCTGCTGGTATTGTTTTTAATTGTAAATTGGGGGAATCCTTTTTGTTCTTTTCAAAGCAAAATATGCTGAGGAAATAACTGCACCAAATGGACATCAGAGAGGCAGACTTTCCTACCTGACAAAAAAGGGAGGCTGTTCGAGTCATTGCGAATACTGTTAAAGGTGCAGATTTGGAAGCATGTGAATAATGAAGTCTTGAGCAGTTTCACTTGAAGAAGAGAAAGGAGGAAGGGGACACTGGGGCAGAGCTCTGAAATATAGTTTAATAGGATAACAAGAAGCAGAGTTGGCGGCGGAGTGGCCATGGTGAGAACTCAGAGTCTGGAAAAAGCTCTAGTTTCCGAACACATCAGCCCGGATGAGAGAAGATGAAATCCAGAATTCAGAGACTGGGTTGCAGCAATGTCATAAATAGGCTATATTGTGGAAGTGGTGACTAGCAGATTTATAGAGAAGGCAGAAAGGGAAGAGTTCAGCCAAGGTTACGAGCAATGGAGGCAAATGGAAGAGGGAAACGGAACAGCGTGGTATGTGAAGACGTTCCATTTGAGGATAAGGAATGCTTCTGAGTCTGGGATGGCATTTTTCGAAAGCAGAGAAGTAGAGTATCTAAAACCGCTGATAGCTTTTCTGCAGATAGCTCTGTCTTCTCACGAAAGCATGGCCCAAAACCACATACAGTCATGATCATCAATTAATATAGTCTCTAATACAGTACCCTGCACTCTCTAGGTGCTCAGTGTATGTGTATATGTGTGTGTATATGTATACCATATATAGCACAACTAATTCCTATTTTTGAAACACTCACTACATACACAACTCTTCAATGGGTGTTTTATTTAGACACTTTCTTATAGTATAGTTACTAGCGGAATATATATCTATATATATATGTATATGCATCTAAGAAGAACATATTTTTACATTTCTCATCTCTCCAATAAATTGCAAGCTTTGTGTGCATGTTTAAAAAAAAAACTCTATTGAGTCAGTATTTCAGGGCTAAAGTCCTCATTCTGCCACTTAATTGTATGACCCAGAACAAGTCCCCTAACCTTGGCTTTGTCTTTTGTAAAATATGAATTATAGCATTTACTCTGCCTACCTCTTAGAATTGTGAGGAACAAGAGAAGTAATGGACACAAAAATATTTTATAAATTGTAAGCAGCTATCCAAAGGTAAGATGGTATTATTATCATCTTGAACGTATTTGTATACCCTACAGTTACTCAATAAATATGTGCTGATGTAAAGCATAATCCAGACACAAGAGAGCACACACACACCGAACAACGACCAAAGATGAAGGCCTTGTCCAGCTAGATGCTACAAGTGTGAAAATACTGACAGATCAGGAGCACTTGCTGATGACTCCCTGGAAACCAAAGTGCTACAAGAGAAGCCATTCTAGGTCCTAGAAGCTCTGGCCGGCAGGCTCCCAAGCAGATCAAGAAGCCCCTTTGGGGCTGTGACACTGAGGAAATGAAGACAGCCAGATGAAGGTCACCTCCTTTATGGATACTTTTCAGTTCCCACTAGATTCGCTCAGCACAAACCAACATTTCCCTGCCTTAATTATTTTTACTAATGTGAACAGTTTTAGCCTACTCTGGTCTTTCCTGCCTGGGTGACTTCTTTAATATGAGTTCCATGCAATTCAGTATTTAATCAGAGTTTAGCACCTTCAGGTATAAGCTCAGTGTCTCAACAGGGGCATACAATTTTTAAATTGTGGAACTGAGTCATTCAAATTTTGTAACCTCACCCCCAATCTGTGTAATATTTAACATTAGTGCCAGAAATACAGAGAGTAGTGCTTTTGTGTGTGTGTGTGTGTGTGTGTGCGCGCGGTACGCGGGCCTCTCACTGTTGTGGCCTCTCCCGTTGCAGAGCACAGGCTCCGGACACGCAGGCCCAGCAGCCATGGCTCACGGGCCCAGCCGCTCCGCGGCATGTGGGATCTTCCCGGACCGGGGCACGAACCCGTGTCCCCTGCATCGGCAGGCGGACTCTCAACCACTGTGCCACCAGGGAAGCCCGAGTACTGCTTATTAACATTTCTAAAAATAGAACCAATCCTGTCCTCTCAGGCATGAATACCTATCAAAACAAATCTAACAAATCTGGTCAAAATGAAGACTTCAAATACCCATTCTCAGGTATCACATATGGAATCAGAAGAGGCAGGTCCACCGTGAAGCTTAATGAAGCTAAAGTTTAAGGGATCCTCATTAGCACTGGCCCCTTCCAACACCTGAACCTAGTTTTATATTTTTAGTTTGTACTATTATTCTCAAAACAGGGCCCCATGTGTGTAAGCTTCAGGACCTACTAAACCAGGATATACCCCTGATAATCAATATACAAAGAGCTACAGATCACACAACATTCTGTTCAGACATACTCTTCAGTGTCACCTTCACATACAAAAGAGGTAAATTTCCAAAGCACCACATAACCATTATCAGGGTCACATTTTAGATCACCACCTTTTATAACATTGTGACTCTGTCTACTGTCTTCTCCTTCTAGGCCCTTGAATGTGATGCTACCATTCCTAATGTTTCCATTTTTCAAAAAAAGTTTATGGTCATAGCTCCAAACCAAAGGCTACCCTGAAAGAAAAAAAAAAAGAAAAGAAAACAAGAAAAAAGGCCCCTATAATGTACTTGTCAGCAACAAAGCAATTATGAACATCATATATTTAAAAAGAAAAAACAAAGAAGTCATTTAAATAATGAACTCTAATTTGACTATTTAGCAATTTACTGTTTAGCAATTTGCTATTTTTATTACATTTTAAATCAATCCATCTAACACAGAAATTCTCTCTACCCTCACATGGTACTATTTCACTGCTGTAAACTGATATTTCATGGCAAGACAATATCTTTCTATAATAAAATGGTAATAAAAGGAGTACCAATTATCCCAGTATTTTCTCAAAATAGGTAGACTTTCTTTCATGCCTTAATTTTATGTTTTCCTTTGCCCCCTACTAAAAGCTCGGCATAATTATCCCTGAACAGGTTGAGCAAGGTCTCCGCAAAATCTGCTCAGGGTGATAATTCAGTTTTTTTTTTTTTTTTTTTGTATTTGCAGAATTTAGCTGAGACTGTTACAAGAGGTTTATCAAAATAAATGCTTGATTGGCTTTTGCAGTTTTTTGTAACTGAAAAAATAAAGAAAAAAGAGTTTACTAACAAATGGAGGGAGAGAGAGGTTAAATACTTCAATTACTAACTTGCAAAAAGATTTCCATTTGAAGATGGAAACAATGTAAAGGGGTCCCTAATTTTTATGGGACTGGAATCACTCCAGAGGATTTAATGATACTGCTGGGCAACTGAAACTGTGCAAGGGAATAATGTGATTTCTAAGCATACTTCCTTAAAATTTAATAGTGCTAGGGAATATTTAAAATGGGTTATTTTAAAAGGAAAGTTGAATATGCAAATTTGTGTGTGGGGAGAATTTAAGGAAACAGTGATTTTTTTTTTATGTTATGTTCTTAACTTTCTACCTTAAAATGAAAACCAGTTACTTTTGAGTCAACAGACATGTGATGGAGAGAGTTATAGAAGGATTTTCCCATCAAGGATTGCTAGATATTAACTGAAGAGCTGAGGTAAATATGTCTTCCCCATTTAAAGCATACTTGACATTTCTGATCTTTGAACTCTGATTTTCACTATTTGTAGGGATCCTTAGTATAAGGTCTTAAGAACTAAAGGTCTTCTTGAGCTCAAATGACCCTCACTGCTTCCTGACCCTAGTCATATTTGGGCCCTGTATTGTGGAAAAACCATATTAACTAGATTTCAGAGATTCAGCCACTTCAGCTATACATTGTACCCCCAAACTGGAGATTTCATAAACAAAGGAATCTCCATCCTTCTAAATATCAGTTAATTCCACCTAATCAGATCTATTATCAGCTTTAATCCTAACACATAGATTACCAGCCTTACAAAGCAGCCATCACTAATTAGCCCTCCTTCCTAATACCACTAGCCCAGAAAAGCCTACCCACATTACTATATTAAAAGAGTCTATTCTGAATTGCTGTTTTGTTTGGAAAGGAAGGGAAAAAAAAAAAAATCTGTGTTCCTTTCCAGCTGGCAGTTTTCCTAAATTAGATTAACTTTTAATTTAAATTAAAAAATTTAAAAGCCTTACACAAAGAGACAGTAATTGCCCATTTGAAACATCCAAAAAAAGGTGATTGAAGGGTACAGTAATATGCTTACATGAATAATAAATAATACTTAGCATTTAGATAGAGTTTTCCCCTCATCAAATCACTTCTTTATAAGCATTAATTAATTCACACATTATCCTAGCAAGAAAAGTAAAAATAAACGATAAAATGTTTCTCTACTTCAAAATTGGGTAAACTGAGGCACAAAAGAGGCAATTCTGTCATGATGATGACACCAGTGCTTCAGAATGTGGACTGTATTGTCAGGCATTTCCTTGTGGGGTCTGTATGTGCCATTAAGCTAAATCTGAAATTAACTTCTGCCACAGGCACTGTGTGGGCTTTAATGACGTTGCAAAGGGCAATTATGATTCCCATCTCTGCCAATGGCTATGAGGAGTTGGACAAAATCTTTTTGCCTTATGATCTATGAAATGGAAAAAATATTCACATACTATATACACATACACACACTCACACACACACATATAGGATGCCTAGTAAACGCTCAACAAATGGCAGTCATTATTCACCATTAGGAGGAATTCATAAGACAACTGCTAACAGTAAGCTAATGGAATATTTCAAGTACTCTGACAGGAAATGGAGCCATAACCCTAACTAGGTGTTCAAATAGAATAAAATACGCCAAAGCCCTTGGAAAAATATTAATGGCACAACTTCCAGGGTAATGCTTAATAGTTCACATTATACACAATTAATGTACTCCCAGTGAGTACATGTTCATCTCAAATTACTGGTTTCTACCCTTTTTAACATTAAAAAAAAAAAAACCTCATAGATTCAAGATATTGATTTTACCTTTTAGCATCCATTGATGGAGAAAATAATGACTAAGAACTACAGTGAATTCCGTGACACCGTTGTGACACTTCTGAACAGATGTATGTTTTTATTCTAATCACAAGACACACCACATACATCCAAAAAAAAAACCTGTAGAACATACGTGTGACAATCGTATGTGTGGTGCACATGTGAATTTGAGAAACTTTTGCAATAAATTCAAGATTCCTCAGAGGTCTGCAGCCCTCAGTGTGGGAACCACTCTCCCAGAGGCTAAGAAATAACATACTGTTCAACACTCTGTTTTATTTTTTTTTATAGTAAGAACTTATGTTTTTTTTTTTACATCTTTATTGGAGTATAATTGCAATACAATGGTGTGTCAGTTTCTGCTTCATAACAAAGTGAATCAGTTATACATATACGTATGTTCCCATATCTCTTCCCTCTTGCTTCTCCCTCCCTCCCACCCTCCCTACCCCACCCCTCCAGGCGGTCACTGAGCTGATCTCCCTGTGCTACGTGGCTGCTTCCCACTAGCTATCTACCTTACGTTTGGTAGTGTATATATGTCCATGCCACTCTCTCACTTTGTCCCAGCTTACCCTTCCTGCTCCCCATATCCTCAAGTCCATTCTCTAGTAGGTCTGTGTCTTTATTCCTATCTTAACCCCTAGGTTCTTCATGACATTTCTTTTTTTTAAATTCCATATATATGTGTTAGCATATGGTATTTGTCTTTCTCTTTCTGACTTACTTCACTCTGTGTTACAGACTCTAGGTCTATCCACCTCATTACTAATAGCTCAACACTCTGTTGCACAGCTGATATCCACCAGGAAAAATTGAGCAGCACAATCAGCTTCTACGTGCCTAAAAATTTTCAAATGGAACTTCATAAAATGAAACTTAGGTCCTCATAGTGTTTTTGAGCTGGAAGAGTATTTAGAAATCTTTCGATGCAAGTTATCCATTTTCAAAAGAATAACACTGAGTTACAGAGAAGAAGTGTTTTCACCTCCCGAACTACCAGATAACGGTAGAACTCGATTCTTAAAGTTTTAATTACAGCCCACTGTGTATATATGTGTATGTGTATAAATATATAAGCTGACAATATGGGGCACTTCTAAAAAAAGAGCACTGTATAATAAACTCTTTTGATTTTTTTGTTTTTGTTTTTTGGGGTTTTTTTGGTCAATCCTAACAGATATGATGCAAGATTGCTTCCCACAACTCTCAAGCAGCACTCAAAATCTTTTATTGTAATGGTTCCTTTTTCTCTTCTTTATCTCCTCAACCTTTTTTCCATTAATACAGTGACAAAATAGGGGTGCTATGTACATGTTTTTAACATAAAATCCAGTTAAGATATGCCAACCACTACAGAGAAAATAAAAACTTTAAATCTATTTTCATCACACTTATAAATGTGTGCATTTTTAAGCTGCTGGAATTTTAAATATATTTTCATTTCTCCTCATCTGGAGAATTTACATGCTTGCAGGAAAACCTTGTTGAAACCTTATTTTGGTCTTCATGGAACATAATCTCAACATCTCGGACAGCCTAAAGCATGCTGAATTACATTTGCAGCTTCCTCTGGGGCTCTGTGAAGCTCTATTACTATTACATATTACACATAAGTTACTTTTAATGCTCTTCCAAGGCTTGTTAAATGCTACACAAACTTTACACTTCATGGCTCTAATGTTTAACTTATCTATCAGTAAATTTGAACCCATAATTCATTTAATTGTCCACGTTGGTGATTTCTACCCATTATTATTTCTAAATGAGTTTTTTTAAAGAACTAGAATAGGCACAATGTATTCAAAGATTGTGCATTAAATGTGACTGTTGCACTTACTGGGAAATTTAAGTACCATCTAGTAAAACAAACCTAAACAGGATGATTCTAACAGGTGAAAAATGTTTGTATTTATTTCAGGTTTAGACTATGCTAATTTTTCTTTTTGTAAGACGAACCTAAACTACACTATTTAAAAATTCACAATACTACTCTCTGCATATCTTCCCAACAAACTGCATTAAATTGCATATATTTTTGATTTGATAGAATTCTGTCCTGAGCTACATGCAACCTAAAAATCATGGCCTTTGAAGAAAAGCAATGTTGAAATATTAGTTACTGTGCATCACTGAGGAAACCTTTGTGGCTGAAAATCTGACAAAATTTTATTTTCAAACAGGTTTTTATTAAGTTTTTTTTCTAGAACACTAATCTCATTTTAAACTATATATATATATATATATATATATATATATACAGCAAATAAGCCCAAGGGTATAAACAAACTAATGAAAACTTTCATATTCCTGAATGTCACAGCAATGGTAGCCTCACATCAGTTGTATTTGGAAGGAGAAATCTTAATGTTTCTTTCCTGTCTTCATAGCCTAATATCAACTCAACGATGCAATTATTATACAATTATTCTTAATTTCTATTTAGGAATTAAATTTCAATCATTTTCATTTCAGGTCATTAAGAATATTATGAAAACAACCAGGCTTACCATGGTTATCTGTCAGAAGTACTCTCTTCAACAATTTATGCCTCATTTTATTTTAGTGGGGAAACTGTCTGATACCAGCTTATTTCAAAAATAGAGAAACAAAACAAAAACAAAGAAGGTTAAAAACCCAGACAAGATAGAATCCGGAATTTAAGTGTTTTTAGTAGATTAAAAAAGTCTTTGTGGAATTATTCAGCCACAACTAAGTACATGTCAAACAATATTTGGAAAATAACAGTAATATTTGGATATCACTGTAAATTTCATAAAAATGAGATTTCCAAGAATACTGCTCTTTTATTTTAACTTAATTTTCAGGCAACTTAAGAGTGACCTGTTTATGGCAGAAGGTTTCTTAAGGAGATAAAAGACCCCAACTATTTGTGAAAAGAGGTGAGCAGTGAACATTTTTTTCTCTTTCCATGTAAATATTATAGGGAAGTAAAGTATATGCTTATGGTTAAGAAAATTAGATATTCAACAGAGTTATATCTAGTCTTGATATAATCATAAATTTGAGTACTCCCCAATACATTGTTGTCATTTATTTAAAAGAAAATTATATTTGATTCTTTTAATAATTATTTTAGGAAAAAAGGGCCACATTTTGATACTGAATCCTATTTTTTTTTGTATATTATAAAAGCACAGATTTCTGAGCATTTAAAAAGAGCTTCTGTGAAGAGATGACATAGCCATTGAGAATTCTTGAAAAGAAAATTAATATGATGTCATCAGAATAATTGAACCTTGAGTACCTTACCCTGTTATTTTGATAGATGAGTTAGAAAATTAGGGGGGGAACACCAAAGAAAACACACTTATCGTATAGACACCCACACACTACCCTGTGCTCACCATTCCTACTACAAATAAGAATAATGTCTGTGATAGCTGAACCTAACCAGTGCCTTAATTAACTGGTATTAAGTGGTAATTAAGATGATGCCAGTTAAGTTTTAATTTTAAAAAATTAAGTACAAACTCAGTTATTCAATAAAGAGTTGTAGTCATTTGGTGTGTTTCTAGGTGCAGAATATAGCAATTTACTATTGACAAGCACTAACGGACGAGGTCATTTCACAAGTATAGTGTGGACAAAGGTGAACCGGGCAACTGATGAAATCTGTGGCCAAGGCGAAATAGCAATCTCTGAGCCAAACGGTAATAAAGTTACTGAAATGAAGCAATGTAGTTTCTACACTGAACTGTCATAAAGGAGGATATGGGCTTCAAACTGGCATGTCATGAGTAATTAAAATTATTTCTCTTTTTTAAAAAGTTCCAAATGGCTTTAATAGTCTTATCGATTTTTTATTCAAACAGCTAAAAGTGAGGTTAGGAGGACGCTGCCTGACTGTAGCGAAGAGTGGGCAGTGTCAAGGTTTGGAGGGATGGAGGGCGAGTTCTGCAAGGGCAGAAAAAGGAAAGGAAAGTAGATGTATTAACACACTGGAGACAATGAATGCTTCCACAAACAGAAGACTACACTGCCCCAAAGGAAAAAAGCTAAAGGGATTCAGAAGTTACCTACGATATGAACACTTAAAAAGCAATGGCTGCACATTGACTATATTTATTGTTCACAGGGATACAGAAAGTTTCTATGAGACAAGATGACAAATGTAAAGTTCTCAAAATAGATTTCTCCTGAAGATTCCAAGATATTCGCTATACAAGTCTCTCCAATTGATCCTCGAGTTGAAATGACTGGCTTGTCTGGTCAAATACTTGGTCAATTGATTCAGGACAGGTGTGACTGATACTGTTAAGTGCCAGCATAAATAAAGCTTTAAGAAAATGCATTCGTTTTGTGTGCCTAGCTTTCCCCCGCTAGGAGAGACTGAGCTTCTTGCTAATAAGAGATAAAACCTGTTACAGCCACCTTTGGTATCATTTTTGCTATTCTCATCTTGAAAATAAAGCAGAACGGATATTTTTATATGTATGAATGATTTCCATGACACGTTATGGAATCAGAAACCTCACAGCTAGAAATAATCAAAAGATCATCAGACCCAGGCTCCTACCTTACCTTAAATATGAGTGACAAGGCTCTAAACAGTAGTGAAAAACATGTTTGAGAAAAAGGACTGTGAAAATGGAGGTGGCTCTTCTGTATATGTATGCTTGAGTGTAAATCTTCATACAATCAGGGTGCCATACTGAGGACTCGGCTTCCTCATACAGCCAAATTTCCATTGACACCACATAACTTGGCCCTTGGCAAATACAGAGAAGGAACACAACCACCTTGCAGGAAAGTGAGCTGTGCAGCCCAAATCCAAATCCACACACTCCTTAGCAACAACGCACTCCTCTTTGCAATGAAAACATTCCTAAAAGGTAGCATTTAGCCATAAACAGCTTCCATACCAATTCTTTATGTAATCCACTTTGCAACTAGCTAATTACATGTGATCACCTTTCACTTAATTGAAACTACACTCACATTATTCAATAATTAAATGATTTGTCTAAGGAGAAATATAAAACACAAAACAGTTCATTTGGAAAGGATACAAACAAATCACTAGGCACCCAGGACCCAAGTCAGAGAATCAAGAGGACCTTAGTTTTAATAGGAGAAAGGCCAAAGGTTTGGAAATTACTACTATTATTTTTATTCCCTCCAAAGCTTGATCCCATGTTACAAATTACAGCATTCCCCACTGAGCTGTTGGGCCCAAGAAGCGATTTGCTATGTGATCAAGGATCTATCTGCACAGGACATTACGGACCTCAGATTCCACTACCCGAGAAGCCCCCTCTTGGCAGTATGTGCCCAGCCCCAATAAAGCAAAATAAACATAGAACACACATGCTCCCGGAATGAAAGTTGGCTTTCTTCTCATATCTATGAGCAAAAAATAGAATGGTGTTTTAAAATGGTCAGGCCAATCAATTTATTTTTTCTCTCACTCTTGGAAGCTCCAGGAGGAAAAGAAAAGAAAAAAAAAGAAATACACTAGCCGGATGTAACCTGTTATTTATATTTATTTTCTCACTGCTGTACAAATGTTAACATATGCTGTCATATGACAGCCCATAAGGAAAATAACAATACAAGTATTAACCGAATAAGGAATGTTCGATTAAAACTAATACACAATTGATGGCAACTGTTTCTTTACTATGAAGCAAATGATAGGTATTTGTAAAATCTTCCCTAAAGTTGTGTGTCTGCTACACAAATTTTAAAAATTCTGTGCCAATGTAGCGAGATCAGTTAATATTACAGTAGTAATCATTAGAGTTCTGACAAATAAAATACCCTCCTGATGCAGAAAGCAATTGTGTCAATGAGCAATCTCCATTTCTTAAGAATAAAAGTCATCCATACAATTCTCCAAAACTGTGAAATTCCAGCTTGGAGGTCTATGGTCCTTAGAAAGAAATATAAAGTAAGATTTAGCAAGGATACAAGCTACCCATTAGTGAAAAATATGAAGATTAAGCAACCTCTAGACTGTCCTTGGTTTATTTTGCTTTTTATTTTGGTAAGGCTAAATGACCTTCCTCAACAGGAAATAAATCTGTATGGAGCTGAAAATCATAGGCAATTAGTGCACTGACCAACAAGAGAGTCCTCTCAAATTATGGTTTTAGATGTACCAAATGCAGGTGGAAATGTGTTTGTGAAAAGCAAGGTAAAGCAAAACCCAGGCAGACTTGCACTACTGCTGTAGAACAGAATTGAGTTTAGTTCTGTGCAAGATCTCATGCTGTCTGTCTGTGACATAACAGTGTCAGCTAAATGAAAGGTTTTATTTAGCGCCAATTTTAACAAAACCCAATGTTTAACTTATGACACAACAGGGATTTGGAGGTCTTCCTCATCACCTTAAAAGGAAGTAAACCAGAATCAAGCATGAGATGAAGGTGCCATTTCATCTTGTACGGTTCCCACCCCCACCCCAGGTAATAACTTATTTATTGGTAAAATAAAGACCTATAGCATTAGCTAAAGAGACACAATTACAAGATTACATGGAGTCAGTGTTCACCTGTACACCATGGTTTGTCTGACCACAAAGAACCATCCGTTTCAAATCTTTTCATTTCATACAAACTCTTTATTGCTTCACTAAAACTAAAATCTACACACTTGTGTGTGTGTGCACGTGCGCGCACACACACACAATGTGAGGAAGAAAGAGCATTCCGTTTTAACCACAGAGCAGCAATAAAATCAAATATCCTTTCTATACCAAAGGCATCGCCTGGATTAGAAGATACTTGCCGATTCTCAAAGCAAGTCCAGTTACCATAACAAATGTACATTTTACCAGCCTTGGAATTCTAATTGTGTTTAATACAGTTTCGTGTTGCATCAAAGTACAAAATCAATACCATTTGTCCAGCTCACAGGAAAAATGGAATCTATAAACGCCTCTTACTGAGTAATTAAACACCTATTATTGTCATGGGTAGTGAAACAATGAATATGATAAGATAAATTTTTGCAAGAAAATACTGCAGTGATTAATACCTCCCTGCGTATTAAATAAAAATGACTGCCTTTTGTGCAGAACTGCTGGCAGAAGAACGGGGACGTGAGAAGTAGTTGCCAGTGCCACAATAACAGGCTAACCTTGAACTGAACTCTTTTCCTCAAGAAATTAAATGCTGTAGCAGGACTTTAAATCCCCCCACTTAGAGCTCATTTGTGCGCCATGTAACCTGCAGCTCCTGAAAAGAACTCATTATCTTCAAAAGGAGAATCCCTTTATAATTTCTTTATGAATGTATATATTGTTTCTACAAAAAAAGTATTTCAGGGTCCAAAAAGGATAAGAATATTAACAGTGTAAGCAAGGCAGAGACTTGTACCAATCAGATACCATTTCTACTTCCAGGAATTCAAGTGCAGAATGCAATCTGTTTTGGAAAACTGAACATTAGATTGAGAATGAGGTTAGAGGAAATGCATATTTAGAAAAAGAGATTAATCTGTGAGACTGATGCTAACGGTCCTGCTTATTCTGGTGCTGGAGTTCCTGTGTTTTTCTGGGTCTCTCTGTCTGTCTGTTTCTGTGGCATAGGTATGATACCCCTCATTCTACGCACACCCCCCCATACATACACACACACACACATACACACACACACACACACACACACACTCCCCACCCACCGCATGGTTCCTCCATCATCGCTTTGCCTTTTTTTTTTTTTTTTTAACTTAAGAATGATGTACCGGGAACAACTACAAAGTACAAAAGATGAATCTATGGATGTGACACTTGTAAAGGGTAACCCTATTTCACAAGTGAGATGGGACAAAAAAGAAAGAAAAAAAGGCCACTGAAGCAATAACTGCTCACTGAATTACCATTAAATTCTAAGATTTACAATCCAACGTACAGTAAGTGCATATCTAATGGAGTTTGTCCTCTAAAAGAATATAAAGTGAATCTTTGCAGCATAAGATGTATGTAGATGATGTATGTTTCTTTTAATCCAGTTTTTAAATTAAAGACAAAAAAGAGTTCAAAACACACAAAAAAAGAACACATTGATGCAACACCAGCAAAACCCCGAGGCAAACTTAGAAGCTTACCTAATTTTAAATGCACTTTATAGTAACTATTCTCATTTTCTATCAAACTGAATTCATTCCTCCAAAGACAAAAGTAAGACATATAATCAAATAAGTAGAGCAAAACAGAAGTCATGATATCTTTCACAGAGCATTAGTACATGAACAGTTAGCCTTTTTGAATCGTGTGTTAAATTTAAAAAAAAATCCTGAATCCAAATGATTGGTTATAAATTGCTACATTTTTTGCTGAAGGAAAAAAATAAGACAGAGAGTTTGTTAGTAGTATTGAGTCATTTAATAAAGGCAAATAAATTCATATGTTGACAACATGGAGAGAATTCAAATATGATACTAATGTAATCCAATAGCAACAATATTATGACTATGTTCATTTTTATTAACACAAACAACCCCCAGAAAGGAATTTACTATTTTGGAGCAATATCACTTAAAATACTCTAATTAATTCTTTAATAACCATTAAAAGAAAATTCTAATCATCATTCTCTATGCTGCTTTCTAAAGGAAACATTCATGAAATAACTCCCATTTTCCACCTCACGACAAACTCTTAATAAAACCTATCATGTCATGGATAATATTTTAGCAAAAGCTTTCTGGAAGAGGAAAATTGATATAAGGTAGCTTAAGTAATGTTATTAGATGATTTATTTTATTTAGATAAATAGGTCTTTTTTAAGCAGTATCTCAGAAGTCGCTGTCCTTGAATTAAGTAATATATAAAACTATTACGCCGATTTTGCAAACCTATGCTTTGCTCTTCTCACCTCTCCCCCACATGATCTGAATTTTATTTTAAAGGATTAACAAGTAACACATATGATCGGCAATGATATCCTTGTTCTTTTAAACCTTAGAGAATCAAGTCTGCTAAAGGTGAAATAGTGGAATTATCAGTACAAGTGGCTGTGTCATCAGAGCCTTCAGAAAGGTGCTGTATAGAAACGCCTAAACAAACAGCAGCATAAAGGATTTTATAGATGAGATATATACGTACAGATCTCTCTCTTTCATACACACACACACACACACACACACACACACACACACACACACAGAGCCTGACTCTGGTTATTAAAAATATAAAACAGATTCACTACTGTATATAAACCAAAAGGTATTTGTAATCCCCCTATCACATTAATTTTAACTTTAACGCTAGTTTAAACGATGCACCGTTTTCTGCCCCCTTTTGCCAAGATATGTGAAAGATCATCTTAAAAATCAGTTGGTTAAAGCCCCTTTCTATGCTACAGTGAGCCGGAGAATTTCCAGCATCTGATGAAGACCAGTGGACCACCTGATACTTTTTCAGCAGGGTGATAAAATTAAAGGATGGCTTTGATTTGCTTGAAGGATTACTTCCCTTACTTAGTTGTTTAAAGTGCATGGTATTAACACAAAGAGGGGGGAAAGAAGAAAATTAAGGTGACTGTAGAGCCCAAGCTAATTGCAAGCTGATTAGATTGTGCCATGCAAGAGCTCTCCCTCCGTTACATACCATCACCAGCTCTGGTCTTTTCCACCCTGCTGCTGCAGCAAACAAGCTGATTTGCTAACAAAGTGGTCAGCTCGGGCACTCGCACAGCAGCTCACGGGGTCCACAGACGGCTGGCTGCTCTCCATGCAGAGAATCTCGAGCTCCATTTTCCAATCTGATTACACGGCTCCTTGTTCCAGCAGCCTTAAACCTTCATGGCAGTTTACCAACATTTTCATCACTTTTTTCTTTTACAAAGCAAAAGAACTGATAAGCTCTCAGGTACCCAGGATCTCATAGTCAATGGCTGGCCAGCAGCCAGCATTCCCTCACCACACAACTGCTTCGGGCCACACTGCATAAAGCAGACAGGATTTACCAAACAGCACAGAACTATTTGAATTTTGCCATGTGTACAAGGAAGCAACATGTTTCTGTCCTTACAGACGTCGACTGTTGTGTCTAATCGCATCTAGGAAATACAGAGACCTAATAAGTGCTCTGCCTGCCCCCGCCCCCATAAAAAAGAGGCACTGCAAAGCAAACCAATGAACATATGCCCATGAATTCACTATTCCCCTAACCGATGTGCTTGGGGACTCTGCCTGGTAAACGCAAAGCACTAATAACTGTTTTTAAAAGTCCCGGTCTGGTTACCTGGACCAATTACCTCATTGACCGTGAAAATGATCCTAGTGAGTTTTCATTAAAATCTAAAATTTTGTGGACTACACAAAACACCTGATTAGCATCTTAAAACTTTGGCAACCCCCTAGAACTTTAAAAAAGACACACCAAAAGATGCAGAAATGAAGCACAAAACCTATCATCTGAAACCACCTCATGAGAATTCATCTTACTCCCTTGAATTCCCAGAAATCACATCATGCAGTCAGCAGGAGTATCTATGTAATACATTCACGTTCAGAAGTTTAAAACAATGACTGCTCTAACATTTCAAGTAGAAAACCTATGTGTAGACTCTTCCTCCTATGTAATATTTTAATTCATTTTTACCTATAGCCCATAGGCCTAAAATGTAAAATAAACATGGGCCTAAAATGTGAGCTTTACAGTGAGATAATGTAAATGTTCACTTACTGTCTGCTTCCGTTCAACCAAAAAACAATAAACAAAAAACAATAACAGAGCCTCCTTCGGCCACGGTCAATAACTTTCTAACAAAGATGAGGAAAAGAAAAATGGCTTTTAATGGCTGCGGCTCTTCCTGGTTTGTTTTTGCATAATATTGATCAATAGTAAAGGGTTTGGAAGGGGAGGGGAGGGGATGGAGAGGAGTCTACAGTTATGGGAAATATGTACAACTCAGCTCGTACAATGCCTCAGTATGCCAGCTCACCAGTGCGCTGACCCTCTCTGTATCTTGGAGTCATTAGCTGGAGTCCCAGCTCTGCCTCCAGGACGAGGGGATTTGAACTCACACACCGAAGTGGGGAGATTCGGGATTCTGAGCCTGCCAGACAGAAGGGTCATTCCTCTTCACTGATGAGGATGCTTGTCCCCTGGGGAGGGGAAAACTGGATGAGTGACTGTCGCAAGATTCAGGCAATGGGCGTGCTGCTGACTCAGGAATGGACTCTGACAGCCACCCTGCTTCAGTCCAGCTGCTCTGAGTGGGAGCGATTTTAGGGCAGCAGCATTGACAGGTACATGCAAAAGTTACGGGAGAATGGAAAAGAGAGGAAAGAGGGAAGGAAGGAGCAAATGCAACAGCAACTCCTTTTTGAGACATATGCATACAAGAAATAAACATTTTTCCTTAATGCAAAGTTGCCATTGCCCAACAGACAAAAGATGTGTTTGTGGATGGGCATATTTAGAACACCCACAGCATTTCTGAGTGGATTTTAAAAGAGGACGTGCATTTAAAAAACTGATCGACTAGGCTGACGTGTACATGTGCACATCCACAATACTGTAAAACTGTATAAACTCACAGAAAGTATACACACCCACCCATACATATATTTGCATGTGGGTGGTATTCTGCATAAATGACTGTCAACTTAAAATGCCATTCTCTAATTTATATGCAAATTCTACCTCTGGTAAAATAAAAACATATTTTAAGCGGCTTATAGTGCCAACACATTATTCCCATGAATGATTCCTATTAAACTATTTATGCCAACTGTGGTGAGTTTTTTTTTTAATATTTATTGGATGGTGAACGAAACCACTTAAACTACAGTTGTCTGTATGAATCAGTAATTTTCATGTTTCTAATTAAAATGTAAACAGCGTAATGAAGACATCAAGTTTTTAGGCAAATGTCTCTTCCAGTGCCACTTGGGGTATGATAATTACTGGAGCAGATCTGTGGATGCTTCTGAATCCCCTACAAGTCCAGATTAAAAGCATTACTGCTAAACCTGGCTTTTCACATGAGGGAATTGTGTACTCTAACCCATTCCCAGTTTGCTCACAGATGCACAATGGCCACCTTTAAAACCTGGTCATTAAAAAAAATCAAAATGGAAAATAACAAATGAAGTAATTTATATTTAAAATGTTGATTATAAAACATTAACTGGCAATCAAAATGCTGGAACCAGATCTACTCTGATCTGATTCCCTGCCATTAGCTTCTTGCAAAAAAAGAAAAGAAAAAGAAAGAAAGAACAGAAAAACAGAAACCAAACAGTGTCTACCCTAAATTTCTAGAGCCCAGGTCTGGGTTGAGGGGTGAAGCAATAAACTGATTCCAGATTCAAAGATAACATTAACTTCCAAGATTTATTTTGTTTAGATAAACAGTTTAAATGAAACAAGTTCACAAAACACAAAATAGCAAAATTTTAAAATAATATATAATCCATGGAGTAAAAATGTGTCATTTTCCCTTCTTATATTCAAGAATGTAAAAGTGCCTTTGATATGAAGCTGTAATCCGTTTTCATTTTTATTTCAGCATCTATTTCTCTCAAATTCGTCAAAATTTATCCTAAAGCAAATGACCTCTTACACATGCTGAATACATACATCACCTCTTCTGCCTACAACTGTTAATTGAACTTCTCTCTGAAGCCTATTTTTCCAAGTTAACTAGTGTGCTTGCTTTACATATTTACTACCTAGCACCTGAACAGTTCCTTTCTAAATATATATATATATATATATATATATATATATATATATAATTCTGTACCACCCCTCCCTCCATACACCCCTTAGAACTATTGCAGCCACACTTGCGGTTGAGTAGTTATAGCTGAAATCTGCAGTGATATGAAAAGTCTAAAATGTAGGATAAAAGGAGGATTCCTTCCCCCACATCCCACCCCCCGTCCTCTGGACTCAAAGTCCACAGACTGACTGATATGGCCACTTTTCATATTATTTTTACATAAATGCTAGACAAGCATGTTGCTAAGGTTGGCTGTGGAATTGAAAATGGATAAGAAATGTGAGTATGTATGGGGGAGTTACGTGAGGCAGAGAAAGAGGGCAATTTTTGCACTGTTATGTTTTATCACTAAAGTAATGCAGACAAACAAATGTATATCCACCATCCTGGGGTCAGAGGGAATGTTTAATCTAAAAGCGTTCTATACCACTTTTCCATCTGAAAATATATCAGCCTTTTTTTTTCTGATTTGGGCATAGAGACATAGTATTTTGGGGTGGGGAGAGGGTGGGACATGGAGAAAGAGAGGATCTGAACAAGGCAGATTTTGGTGACGTTTAAAATTTTTTTAACACTCTGGGGGTTTTCTGAGGAAGAGAAAGCTGATTAAACAAGGCCAAGTGTTCTGTCAGCTTAAGGGTGATATCATAGTTGTGTTCAATATCAGAAGTGTTGCGAGTACAGGCATCATTTCTATTCGCTTTGTGCCAGAAAGGTAAACACCGGATTGCACTGTGGATTAAAACAATAAGAAATCCCTTTCCTCTCAGGTTTTCAAGGCTGTGTTAATCGGGTGTAATTTTTAATGAACACTAGCTGCTTGGTACTCATTCAAGACATTTCATTAGAAGGTTATTCATTTAAAAATCAACGTTTCAACCATATCAAGCTGTAACCTTTCTTGAAATGTAAATGAATGGTTTAAATGAGAAGATTAATAAAGAAGGGATGTTCCAATTCCAAGCATGGCATGCTATGTATTTTTAAATTTGTCTATGCCAGATGCTGTCAGTCAGAACAAAAAACTGTCCAAGCAGACAATCTGTGCGTCTGAATGTTGATCATGGTGGAAAGTACAGGGGGGGCGGGGGGAGTGTGTCAAGGATTCATGGTCCTTCATCTTTGCAGTAGAGCAAACACGTCTCTCAGTATAGCGACAGACAGCTGCTTCCACTTTCTAATGTGCCCTAACTTAGATCACTGAAAGAATTGTCAGCGCTCAGAGAAACACACAAAGATAACACAGCCAGCTGCCATGGAGGGGAAAACAGCACAGCTCAGAAGAAATGGGATTTGTTCCATTTGCATGATGCGGCCTCCCCTGGGCCCCTTTCTTTCAAATCCAAAGCACAAAAGACAACACTTAACATATTTGCTTAAAGATGACAACCTCATGTTGATTTCATTTGGATGTAACAGTGTCAGGATTACAGATATAAGAATATATTATATCTGTAACAGAGACTGACAAATGTACCCATCAGTGGAACTGTCTGATTCATCTGCTTATACAGCCATTTTACCATCCCAAGGGTGCCATCTAAGTAGTAACTTTAGAAGACTGAAGGTCTAATTTTATTACACCACATTTCAACCTACTAAACAATATTATTTCTAAAATAGATCATTTTTATTGGAAGTCTCCCTGATGAAAAATCCAGTAGACACCAGAGAATTTATGAACTGTATGGGTCCTTTGAACTCAATATACTGCCCATTTTAAACAACTTTTCTTGCTGTATGGCAAAATCCTAGTATCGAATAAGTGAAAGTTAGAGAGAACATGTATGTTTTGAATGTCTAAGTACATTGATATACTAAACAGATTTTACAGATATAGAGAGGGGGAGAGAAAGAAACTGATTGATTATATGGACAACTGTAAAATCAGGTCTTACCTGGTCCATTTGAATAAATTCTTTGTAACCACTTACTTCTGTCTATTCCATTATATGTCTTCCCTCAGTATAGCATGCACACTTCAGTAGCAACTATATGAATAATCATTGCCTGTCAATATCTTTTGGACATATACTCAATCTAATTTCCAGTATTCTTTAGGCAGGGGATAAGACCAGAGAATGATTTAAAGTAAATTGGCTAGTCTCTATTCATTATAATATGTACGGCTTAGGAAAAAACAGGATTCTGATCTGAAGCCTACATACTTTTACAAATCTTTATTCTGTGTGGCTTTATGGATTCTGACTTTCTTTTTTAAGCAAATAAAAAGATAGAGGAAGATGTGACTGAACTGATTTATTTGCATCTACATTACTCCGAGTTACCTGATTGGAAATCTGGGGGTGAGAATGGAGACACAAGGAACAGGTAGAGAGGAAACCACCATTCTCTTCACACATGCAGTACACACACAGACACACATACACACACATACACATATAAACGCCCGGGCCACATTCAGCCCCAGAGCCCACCCAACTGACTTCCCATAATAAATGCTGGCTCCCTATGCTCTTGCTTTGTCCAAAGGAACGCTCTACTGCATGTTGCTATTTACTGGCAACAGTATAATTCACTCATTTGGTCTTGTTTTATAAAATAGAGTTAACTGCTATATGTGAAATTTCTGCACAGCAGATGGTTACCAATCATTATTTTCCATTTGTTTAGTTTCTAGTAAGAACAAGAGAAACTGTGGAGCAGTGATGCAAAGAAAACTAGCAGCCTGCATGATAACCCAACCAGTGCCAGAAGACACATTAAAAAAAAATTACTTTTATCACATAGTAGATCAAGGCTAAATATAATTTTGAGGGATGGGGAGACGTTATTTCCCCCACCCTCATCCATAAAGGAAAATGCCATTTAATAATTTATTTCTTAGTATAAAATCCTCTAAGAATTAGCCTCTCTATTTTTTTAAGTGATCAAAGTTTCTAGAAGCAACTTATTATAACCATTGTTTGTCATCACCCATGCTGAGATCACTTTCCTTACCTCTAAGTGGCCCAGTTGTCCAACAGAAACATGGGAAATAGGAGCCATTTGTGGACAAGTGCACATGCACAGAAAATTAAGCTGTAAATATCTGGGCTGGGTTATTACTAGAATCTGGAAACATCTGGGGCTACAGAACAAGCCAAGCCCCATTTCCACAATGTCCAGGTAATTGCTTAAATGATTTATACCTTACTGTTTCTATTAAAAATGTCTTTAAAGAGAAACATTTGTAGCCTCGGTTCTGCAATAAAAACTGGTATCTGATTTCACTCGTACAAAATCTTGTGAAAGACGTTGCATTTCTTCAAGGACATGTGCATGACACGAAACTGAACCCTGGACAAAGGTGGGAGTGCTAAAAGAAGGCGTGGTCAGTCAAAGAAAATAATCATATCAGGCAAGCAAATTTTAAGTGACTTAATTTGTGATTAGTTTTTATTCTAATCCAAAGAATCCATTTTAAAAAATCCTCTTCATGCACATCTGACACATATATCCAAGCCATTTTAGGGTGAACTATACCTCAATATCCATTTTCAGTTTCAATTTTAACTAATTCCTCATAAATCTTGTTTACTGAGTCTTCAACTGAATATCATGCCAAATCTATCACCTAAGGGACAAATAAGTACCACCTCCCAGATAGACCTGGGCCACTTAGTTAAGAATTTGGAGAGATTTAAATTGGCTCACTTAGATGGTGTCTGTATGGAGCTGCTAACTGGCCCATTCAGAATGAAAGAGCCATCGACGCTGTCAGCTGCGTCATAGGTTTCTCTTCTGAATGCATACACATACACACACACACACACACACACACACACACACAGAGCTGTATTCAGTTGAAATAATTTTGTTTTATTGTAGATTTTAAGCCAAGAGGACGATTATAGCTTCATATTCTTCAAGAATTGCCATGTCTAGACCTAACAAAAAATTCAGTGACTGACAGCTGTCAGCTATGCTTATGAAGGCAAGAGAAAAAAAAGAACAGTAACAAAATAAACTATTGACCACTGGCTTTTAACCATGGCTCATCTTTAGTGACCACCAACTTACATGACTACCCTCTCTGGGGAATCACCCTACTTTTTTCTGTGGGAGAACTAAAGGAAGAATAGCTGATATTTTAGGTGTGAGGAATCTGCGTGGATATTTTTATTTATTTACTTTCAAACCCCCCAACTTCCTGATTATAATCAGGTAGAATTTTAAACCTATGTCTTTTAAATCCTCCCTTGATTCAGTCTGGTTGTTGGCAAGCCATCATTATCATGGCTTTACAATTCAGAGTCGTTACTCTTAATCTCATGGATTTCAACTTATAGTTAAGCAATTTTAACTTGCTTGAAGAGTACTGGTTTCTGGAAAACCAGAAAAGCTAATTTAACAAAGGAACTAAATAGATTGTTGCAGTCAAACTGCAAAAATGCTCTTGCTACTTTTAACCTATTGCTTCACAATCTTTATTATTCTACCTCTAATGTACTATAGTTCTTTAGTACTGAAGCTCTTTGCTGAAGATGCAGTGTTTTCATGCAACTGACCAAACAACATTTGTCCACTGTGGCTCACTTAACAGTGTATCTTTGTAATAATTCAGGTTCAATGATCAGCATTGCAGATACTTTCTTCTACATGGAGTATATGAGATCAACCTATATTTCAATATGAAGTAGTAAGATAGCATCTAGAACTTTTCAGATTCGAAGAGACCAAATTGGAAGAAAACCAGTGAGCTTTCAGTAAAGGTTATAGGTTTCCTTAGTAAAATTGTGTTTTTAGAAGAATGACAATAGAGTCTTTGTTTTTTCTGTGTTCTTTCATGAAGCAATGTGAACAAGTGCTTTTCTCTAGTACATCTATCTTTAGGTTCAAATACACAAATATAAAACAGAAACTTTGTAAAATATTGTTGACTAACACATTACAATTTCAACATTTGCTCAAACTAAATTTCCCTTAGAAAATTTTGTAATGCTATATGCTGTAACATTAGTGACAGGTTTAAGAAAGAAACTGACCCTTCCACTAACACACAAACTGAGCCGGTGACGCATTTGAACCACTAGAAGATAGGGTCACTGGGTATAACCCCAGCTAAATTGTTTACTGCCCAGTACTTAATACAAAATAAATGAATAGTGTCAGACATAAGTACGAAACAAAAGTATGTCAATTAAAGTGTTAACCAAAGACATTCACAAACTACAGAGTCAATGAAAGTTATCATATCAACTGTAGATCAGCTAGTTTGCATCTTACTTCTTATCACCCTAAGTACCATCATGTTCCCAAGGAAATGTTTTGAGTACCACCAGGCACATATTTGCACACTGCCTATTTATCAGAGAAAGGACAAAATACAAAGAAATGCCTTTGGATATGCTGATTTCCCATGTTCAACCGAAGGCTGAATAACCAAGTGTCAATCAACCCTATGTTGTCAAGAAGTTGATTTGGAAGTCTCCACATCTAATGTTTTATGATTCTATACCCTCGAATTTTTGTAACTGCAAAAACAAAAGGAAAAAATATTTAAATATGTAAAGCATAGTGATTTGAAGCCATATGTTACTGCCTGTAATCGAAATAGGTTACAGAGTTTTGTTAAAGATAGCATTATAATGTTCTGTTCTGTTTTTATAAAATAGTTTAAATGCTCTCCTACCCAGAGATATAGGAGAAAATAGAATAAATAACTGTAAGCCCTTTCTTAGGTATATAATTATAAAACTTTTCTTTCAGAAATGTAAGAAGATTGTAAAGTCTTTCTTTAGTAATTAAAGAATACAGAAATTTCATTTTTTTTTTTGCGGTACGCGGGCCTCTCAGTGTTGCGGCGTTGCAGAGCACTGGCTCCGGACGCGCTGGCTCAGCGGCCATGGCTCACGGGCCCAGCCGCTCCGCGGCATGTGGGATCTTCCCGGACCGGGGCACGAACCCGTGTCCCCTGCATTGGCAGGCGGACTCTCAACCACTGCGCCACCTGGGAAGCCCAGAAATTTCATTTTTTAACGAAATACACAATTTTAATATATCTGTTCTTTAAGTACTTTGAAAAGCATCTTCCAGTTTTTTAAAGTAAGATTAATAAAAGATGAACCAAGTGACAGTCTCCTACATTTCTATTGATTCATTTCACCAAACATTCATTGAACACCTATTATATAGGTCCTGCTCTGTATACACACGTTGAGGAGATTAAAAATAAAAAATGAATCAGATGTAGTCTGCTCTCAGGAGTTTACAATTTCATAGATGAGAAACAAAAATGCCCAGCAATCTATAGAGGAAGAAAAATGATGGCAAATGATTGAAAGGAGATTTTTTAAGTGATTAAGGAATATCAAGCAGACGTTGAAATGGATCCTCATTAGGGTGGCTCAGGAAGTTTTCACAGATGATGCAACATTTGAGCTAGATGTCAAAGTCCTGGTAGGTTTTCGACAGGTGGAGGAGAAGAGCATTCCAGGTGGTAAAAAGAAGATGAACAAAGATTAGTTAGGGATAAAATTAAAAAAAGATGGAATTGCTTCCAGTTTGATAAACATCCAACTTTCATACTGATCTATAATTTTGATATATTTTAAAAGAGATCTGAAGTCCCTAAATCCATTACTACTTAAGTTAATCTGCTTGTCAGTCTATTTATATCTCTTACAGGGAGAAAGCACTGGCTAACTAATACTCGTCAACACTCAAGGTATTAGAATTGCTGACACATTTGCTTGTAACCAATTAGTAAGCATATTTAATGAATGGTTACCATCCCTCCTGAAGGGCTTAACAAAGTGATAAATGGTCCTTGAGCTCCCTTCATTATTTCCAAGACAATTTCTGGAGTTTCTTAAAAAGAAACAAAAAATCACTCAGCCATTGGCCACCAGCAAGGTTCCAAGTGACTCAAGCTCACTAGTTGATGACCAAGCAATCATGAATTATATAGAACTGGAAAAAATTCTTAAAAGTCATTGGATGAACCCTCCTTTGAGGTTCAAAGAGGCTGAAGGACTTACCCAAGGTCACAAATATGATAGACTGTTGGCATCTGCTGCTGTCACCATTGTCACTTTCCTGAGGTACTCTTACCAGCATGGTGGCAATGTTCCTAAAATTCTTCATAGATTGTTGTTGAACTTTAGCCAGATAGTGAACTATCTCTAGTACATATCATGAGTGTATTCAATTCTTAATAGATGTCTCTATTTTTGTGACTTCAAACCAGGAAGAATCAAGTTCTTAAAATTAAAACTTAAAGCAAAAAATTTAAGAGCTCATGAAATGTATAAATTTTTGGTTCAGTGAAGTGATTCTCAATCCTAACTTTACATTAGAATCACTGGGGTAGAAAAAGAAAAAGAAATTGGTTATCCCCCAAAACTTCCATCTAACTGGTCTGAGGTGGGGCTTTGACAAATTTTGTTTGGTTTGGTTTGGTTTTGGTCATTAACATACAGCTAGCATTTACAGGGTAGATACAGAATTTATCATCAAACTATGCTCAAATCAAATTAAATCATATATCTATCTACTTTAATGATTTGACTTCTATAATGACAATAAACTCACTATTTCCCAAAAAGAAGTCTTAATAAAGATATATCCTAATCCTCAGTAGATGTTCTTCCATAACTTCATTTGAGACATAACCAAATTGAGTATGTGAAGGAGAAGAGTGTACGAGTAATATGAATCATCTTTAAAGGCATGTGTATTTTTTACACTTTTTAAAAATTATAAGGAAGAAAAGGGGGTATAGTTCTTTTAATTTGGGTTATCGCAAATCCCATACATCCAAGATTTGGTATAGAACTTGCCATTTTAAAAAAGAAGAACATAATTTGTTTAGATAGTGCTGTGTGCTAATCAATGTGTACTAGTCACTAATTCCTAACAAATGAGGTTTTCTCACATAATTATATTAGGATTTGATTTTTTAAATTGCCAACCTCATTTTTAGCAACAGCTACACGAAAACAGCCCTCACCCTTAGTTTCCTTAACAACATCCCTAATTTTTTTTGCCTTTAGCTATTTCCTCATTCCTTCAAGTGGTCTTTCACCCTCTGTCCATGCCAAAAAATGCTGCTACACTTTCCTCCTAGTACACAGCCCAATAACCTCTAAATTAATTCAAGCTACCTCTTCATGATCTAAATATCATATTCCAGTGGCTCAAGTGAAATTTGATTTTCCATCTGATCAAGTAATAAACAGCCCTACAGATAAATACTAGAAAGAAAAAAAAAAAAGAAAGAGAAAAAAATCTCAGTCCCTCAAAACAGTACACAGGTATGGGTAAGAATGAATTCCAACAGCAGGAAGATGGATGAGACAGCAAGGTTTCTGGTGAGTTTGCAAACAGCAAAACAGATAGAAAACCATTCCCCCACTGGCCCCAAGCACAAGGACACCTGCAAAGTTGGCTAGTAGAATTTATAGATAAATATTTTAAAAATATGTATTTAGGTACACATGTGCATTACAATTATACACCAGCAACACCTCCTAAATTGTAGTTTAGTAGTAGTGGCATTTTGATATAGTAGCGTAGATTTCAAGGAAACGGAATTATATTGGGGTAAAATTGGGGCTTTTTGCTCATCATTATAAACAAACCTACACCACAGGTTGTACTATTCTGAGTATTTTAAAAAATAAACAATACAAAATAATTTCCTGTAATGTCTTTTTAATTTGATGCTACAACAAAATAAAACAAGACACAAATCAAAAAACAAACAAAACAAGTATTAGTGCATTGTATGCACTCATTGAGGACTTATTAAAAGTACATAGCATAATAAAGAACTTCCAATATTAGATTTTTTCCTAATACTTTTACAGCCTAAACATTATTGATAGAGATTTCACCCACAGTAAAAAAAAAAAAAAAAAAAAGAAAGAAAAGAAAACAAACAAAAAAATCCCAAAAGGGATTTTGCATACGTACAGATTTTTTCTCTCTCTAGAAAGATACTACTACTCTAAACACCTATTTCTGAATAAGATTATTTAGTCCTACTATCTTACCATCCATAAGTAAATTAGTTGATTGGTACTCTTAGAATTACATAAAACATATTTTTCCAATTAGGGAACACTTATATTCTTAGTACATTTAAAATCTTCCCATAGAAGGAACAAGTGCTGTTCAATTCTTAGTACATTTAAAATCTTCCCATAGAAAGAACAAGCGCTGTAGGCGTATAAAGGTCCTTCTCGTTTGTCAGACAAGGACTCAGGCCAGGCAGGGTCCCAGTGTCTACATTTCGGTCATATCAGTATTCCCCTCAAAAATGTTGCTTAATTTTCTGAATAATGCAAGCGAAGATCTCTCTTTAAAGAACTTGATACCAACACGATTGGAGTGGAACACCATGGTAAGAGGGGGTGGCGATTAGACCCATATTTTTTGTAAGTGGGGTCGAAAATTGACTCCAGATTTGTGACTCATGAACGGAAAGCCAGTTTTAATACAGATGTGCTTTAAAAAGTAAAAATGGCTATTATTCTTAACAAGTTACATATTGAGTATTATTCTTTAAAAATGACTCATAAAATATCTTTTTAAGTACTTAAAGTCATGATTATGTTCTACTCTTTTACTTCTGCTTGAATGTAATTTTTCATTTTCCAGGAAAGGACACATTTTCTAACTAACCCCGTTAACCTAATTACTCATAAAGAAATACCAAAAGCGTCCCTGACATCAATACCTTCACAGAGAAATGTATCTGTGCACGTGCACAAGAGCATCTTCCATTTAGATAATCAAAACTGTAATTTTTACTTAAAAGACTCTTTTAGATCCATGTAATTCCTGGCAGTAAAATTTATCACAAGCACTTAAAGTGTGCAAACAGTAAGACCGTCCTATTCATATCCTTATTTCTTCACATATTTAAATCCAAAAGTATTAACTGTTAAGCTTAAAAGACTAATAGGACTCTGTTTATTTTATGGTATTTGTTTGATCTTAAATGGGTATTGTAATGAAAATGCCTTCAATCTTAAAGGAACCTTTTATCCTACTCAGAATAATTATCTTGTAAGATTAAAATCAGTGAATCATACCTAATTAAGATTTATAATTTAGCATCATTCAGATATATGATCTAAGAGAAAGAGTTTATAATCTTAACTTCAATTTGAAATGGAAAGGGAGAAGTGAATACAAGGGAAATAAACAGCTCTTTGGGGCACAAGGATGCACTAATATTGCCACGTATTTACCCAGATTCCTAGTTTAATCTTTTTTAAAGCTAAACAACTAATACGAAAACACAACATACTAAAGGATAGGAGTAAGGTGGGAAAAGATGGTTCCCAAATTAAATTATACTACTAGAATTTGTAGATAGGTTATACAACATAGAATATTTAAACATATGCATTGTGGCTAACTACCTCTTAAAAAAATTCAAATTCACAATGTCTTTAATGCAAAAGATTTCTAAACTGTGGGGTGAATTTATAATTAAATGGGACACTGTTGTAATAGTTATTTCCAATCCTTTCATTAAAGTACATGTCAACCGAGAGAGCAATGCCTTCTTATTACACAGGGCAAAGATTTTTCTTCTTAGAAGGTCTCATATATAGGATTTCTCTCCACCAAGACTAACGAGGCATTCAAAATAAGTTAGGTTTTTCTCTTTCTTCAGAAATATCTTTAAAGCTCCCTCCCCTCCATCAGTCTTGGATTACATAAAAGAATAGTTACTTTTCTGAGCTCTTTGATATTGTTCTTCCTGGCAGAGTCATCTGATGTGGGAAATATCTTTTGAAAATAAATGGTGCAACTTCAAGTACACTCAGATCCATTACTTGCTGGACATTCCATCGTATCTGAAAAAGCCGCTTGACTTCAAAATTTAGTTTTAGGGTTCTCAATTTGAAGCTTGATCTCATTGAGAAGTATCTTGGGAAGCAACAATGTAAACGTTTTATCCACCCATCAAGTAGACTGTTCAAACCAAGGCGGAAAGGAGTCACAGATGGTGACTACATATTTCAGGGGGAAGGGGATTGTTCTGGTTTAAGTTCACCGTTTGAATATAACATCCTGCAAAGTTAATGTTACTGCAAGAGTTACTTTTCATCTTTAACACAGCTGTCACCACATGTTTATACAGCTACAATGCCACTTCCTAATGTCAAAATACCAATATCGCTGCTACTATAACAAGGTAATTATTTTTGTGTTTGCCCATCTTCCCTGACTCAATGAGTTGTGCTTTATTTCTCAATGGTCAGAATTTTCTATATTTTTAGATAACTTAAGATTCCACATTAAAAATACTTATTTCACTTGTGCTTGAAACTTAGGTGGCATAGCGGTACAAATCAACAGAGAAACTCTCAGGCTCTTGTTTCAAATCTTACTAAAATCCTCCCACCCTAATCGTTCTGTGCCTGGGGAATACATATTTAAGTATGTAGCTGCCTGCAAACAATTACAAAACAGAGTTGCTTTTAAGAGTATCTGCACAAAAATTCAGGTGATATATGGGAGCACATCAGGTAAAAGGCAACGTAAGATAAAGGCAAAGATTTCAGTCACCAGTTCACGTATAGAAAGAGCAGAAGATACCTAATGGTCCAATTTTCCCACCGAGGCTCTTACTCAACAACCACTAGCATCTCTTTAGGCAGAGGCACGTGGAATCACTGTGGACTAGTCAAGTCTCCACGTAGGAAACCCAGTGACTTCCACAAGGTTTGTGGGTAATGAAGGCAGGGCCTGCTTTATTGCCCTGCGACCTGGACAGGCCCATAGGTCTCCCACAGGGAAGGGCCCTGCACTTGGTTTAATCTTCTGCTCTTGCTGTCTTGAACTCTTAATAATTTTTGAACAAGGTGCCCCACATTTTAATTTTGCACCAAGCCCAGAAATTATGTAGCCAGCCCTAGGTGAAGGTGACAATGTGTGCTGACGGTAAGCATCATAAATCAGAAGAATTGTAAAAAGTTTACAGCAACATCTAGAAACCCATGGCTGTACATTATACTATTTTAAAATTATTATTTTGAATGTTACTGTTTCCATGAATAATATTTCCTAAAACCAAAGCATGAAAGTAGAGGTCACTCATTCTCAGATGAGTTTACTGTCATAAGTATATGGCATTTAATCAATTGTCAGTTGCTTAAAAAGCATCCAATTGACATAAGGCAAACATTAGATGGGGGGGAGGTGTGTGTTTGTTTTTGTTCTTTTTTGATGAGTAAAGTAAAATTCAGTTTCTGTTCTCTTGCCTGCAATATATCCACAAGTGGAATGGAATAAATGTATAAATTACCAGCCGAAATAAAACTCATAAGGAACTGGGTAAAGGTATTCTCAATGTTAAGATATTGGGGAAAAGAAAACATAAATTTTATAAGTATTTTACATTATGTTTTCTACAGTAAGAAAATGCTTTTTGTAAGTTATATATCACTTACTCATATGAAAATAAGAACAAAATCCTAACAGGAAGCAAACTTTCCAATCTTACTTAAAAAATACTTTCTAAAAAAGATTTCCCAACTTAAAAGTATAAATACTGAAGCCAGGTTGCAGGGTAAAAAAAGTTTAACCTTGGGCCTTCATATGATAAATCGTGCATTTCTACTTTCAAGATGTATCAGTTTCAAAAATGACTGCAAGGAGTAATGCTGTCAATGCTTTGTGAAAGTCATAGTAGCTTAAATATAAGCAAACGTATCCATTTATACATATACTCAACGTAAATACTTCTGCATTGAAATTCTCCTTTGAATTCACTGCTTCTAATATACTCTGAAAGCACAGCCCACCATGTGCAATGTTAAGTACAGTGTCAATATTCAAGTAACAAGACAACAAGCAGATTTGTTACATAACGTATGTAAATATTATTAACAGAAACTGCCATACGATATCTCATGTCTGGACGGTTTCTGATCACCTATCTCTTCTGCCTCCTCAGTCTCCTAACTAAGACTGTCGTCAACAGGTACGGCGCACTCCTGTGCTGTGCTGAGGCAGAGCTCCTGAGCTGGCAGCTGTGCTGCTGCCCTGAGGAAACTTTGCATACCCACCTGCTTTTGATTTGCTTTCAACTTATCAGTACAATTTATTTTTATCATATTCTTGCCTACCTTTTATTTCCACTATCTGCATTTCTTGCAGTAAGCATCCCTCAAGTACAACGGCCATTTAAATGATAACATCAAAAATATCAAAAGGATCAGTAATCAGCAATCATGTTTCAAAGCAGCTAGGCTTGAAATTTCTACCATAAGTTAAATGAAAAAGCTGATAAAAGTTCAAGTTTAGGGAAAAAGAAGGAAGAAAATTACAAAATCCAACCATGAAAAGCACTTGCTAAACAGGGATTTATTTGCAGTCTTTAAAAAAAAAAGTCTTTCATTTTAATAGATTTTTAAAAACAATTAGCTATAATCTGTTATGTGTGTGAGACAGAAAGAAAGAGTTAATTGAAAGGTGGAATAATTTTTGGACTTGAAGTCTTCCAAGTAGTACTCCCAAAGAATTTCTAAGTTCAGTTGATTTTAAAACATTAACTCTTGTATATCGCCAAAGAGACACTTATATTGCATTTTTTTAATTGAAAGAAAAAAATTGCATTGTTTTCTGTGCCATTTGTTTATTCTAGTTTATCAGTGACCAAAGCTTAAAAAGCAGATATGCTGATTAATCACATCTTATCGATCAGTAGCATACGTCAGTATTTCACACAAATGTCTGCAGAACAATTTCTCCCAATCAAAAATTTATAAATCGATTTAAATTCCTGGTAATTAAAATTATTACCTCTACAAAAATAAATGTACTTTACAAAAGAGGTACATGAAATTTGTACTCAAGAATATCAAAAGCAAAACAGCAAACATTTCTATCAAACCAAGGTTCTAAGAACAAACTAGAAAGTACAAAACATAAAAGCCTGCAATTGTTTCAAATACACCTAGCAATTCTGCTGATTTTGGACCATTAAAACTGATTACTTAATTAGGCAATCATTCAAGGCATCCAAACACTCACAGCCAAAAACAGGGAATTATTAGCACAGCCGTCTTCACCTTGAGATGAAAATTCTGAAAAATGTTGCAGACACAAACTTTCAGGATCTGTCCCCATGCGTAAACTAAGCAAAATACTAAATTCTAAAAGGTGACATGCCAAAGCTCAGGAAAAAAAGAATTTACCTATAATGATACTGCTCATCTGCTTTTTTTTCAGGTGGCTAATATTTTAAACTACCTTAGAAACGTCAAGTTATAATACAGACGATCTCTAGATTCTTGGAAGTACTACTCCCTTTCTCCCCTCTGGTCATACTCTTGTACTAGCTAAAAGTAATTAACAAAAATTTTGCTCTCTTGTATGCCTATCAGAAGTACCAGCCTCCAAAGTTCCTGCCTGACATGAATAAAAACAACAGAAAGATTTTCTATTTATGGTAAAAAAAAAAAAAAAAGTACTGCAAATTCAACCGCAGGAGTCTTTAATATAACTGAGGAAAAAACCCTATGTTTTCACTCAGAGACATTTTTAAGAATTTCACTGATTTGGTACAGTCAGGAAAAAGAAAAATATTCCATTTTCAAAAAAGACGGTTCCTGAAATAATTCTAAAGTGACCCTATAAAATGTCTTTTTAGGAGAAGAAAAAAGAAAGTCAACTCACACATACAGCTTCCAAACAGAAGTCTTACCCTCTTCCAGGAAAACAACGAGACTTTATTACCCTGCTATGATTCTTTCATTTCAGACATGATTAATTAGCAAGTATTATACTTCCCAAAACTCCCACCACACTCTTTGTGATCCATCAGCCTAGTTGTTGATAGACCCATGTGAAATAGCAAGTAGCCACCAGCAGTAAAAGACAAGTATCCAAAAACTCTATTTCAAAGAAGGAACACCTCTCTCCTAGCTTTGCTTCCCAAAATGAAACAAGCTGCTTTTAACTGCTTTCACGAAAAAAAAAATTTTAAGTTGGTCATTTTCTTAATAATACCGTTTAAAATTTGAATAATGCATGCAACATATTCAGTATTTAAGAATACATGGCATATTTAATCTGCTACCTACCTATATTTTTAAGCTGAAATTCTGAAAGACTTGTGAGTTCCTATAGTTTATATGGATAATGATCTACACGCACAGTTAATAAACAATAAAGATGATGTGAGCAAGCATGTTTTGGGAAATGGTTTTCATAGGAAAAAATGTTTCTTCCCCCACTAAAAGCTATTATGTCACACATGTAATGAAGAAGTGAAACAGAAATACAGAACTAAAAGGCAACACGAAGAGAAGAGAGCCACTCTACAATCTGAGTGAATGAAAACTCTGGTTCTCTGTATATTGTTCTAAGACACTGTTTCAAAATAATTTTCCCTCTAAAACAATCATTTTCAAAATGTCCATGTGAACCAAGAATGTGGCCATAACTGAATGTACTATAAATATGTATTTGAACAACTGTCAATTTATAAAGGTTGGGGTTTCCTCTTAAGCCTTTCAACTGTTATGTCCAAAAAACTTCACACATAGTACAATACTAATAAATAGATCTTGTTGGTCCCAGGAAACATTTTTTTAAATCTATTCTGGTCAAAATATCCTTGCTTTTTTTTTCCCGTTGTATTAAATTTAGGATCAAAAACATCAAAGCAGCTTCCACCTCGGACCTAACTTTTAGAGGATCAATGTGACAAGGCAGTCCCTGATAGATGTTTCTCTTGATAAACGACTTGTTCAAAAGAGACATTGTAGCTTTCATTTCCTGACCACAACACACTTTTAATTTGCAACAGCAGAGCTGCCAGAGTGTGAACCCTTGTCCACTTTCCAGCCTTTTAGGTTTGTAGCTCTGGTTCCTATAGGCCACACATTTGAGACAAACAAAATCTAAAAATAATCAGAGTAACAGAATTACAAAACAGGAGCCACTTATGCCACTCTATACATATGCACAAGTGTCTACTTTATAGATTATATATAAACTTTGCCTCTGCAGAATTCTAGTGTATAAAAACAAGCTTTCTGAATGAATATCACTTGCACAACTGGGCATTTAAACACAGAGGGAAATAAATTATGTGACTATTATTTAATAGTAAGCAGAGACTGGGGGAGTAATTTATACACTTAAATCTGCTGTTAAATGTCATGAATTATATGATTTCCTACCCCAACGTGTTTTTTACATATTACTGCAATAATTACTATTACTACTACCCAGAAATCACATTTAAGTATCAATACGGTGAACAGTCAAACCATCCAATTTCTGTTCTCAGCACATTGTCCGAGCTCCAATTTAAAATTTATAAATGTAATATCCTCCTCATCACAGGCAGCAGCCCAATCTGCTCTGAATATATATTACAGCTTTAACATCACAGAGGGAAATCGCCCATCTGGCAATCCCATTCGCTCCAACAGCTCCGGGGGAAAAAAGCTGTGCTCTCTCCTCCTTAAAACATTTCTCAGGGCAAATTATGTGCATCTAAAATAAACAGTCTTCTTATTGATCGCTTCAAAGTCAACAAGTTCCAAATGCAAAATTCAATCAAATCCTTCCTATCATGTAAGAGCGGTGTGTGTTTAGCTCAACAGTCACCAGAGTCCAACCAGAAGTGTCTGTCGCGCATCGGCTCTTATAGTCCCTTTCCTTGTATTCACATTTGTGTTATGAGAGACCAGTAACCACGGCCACATTACAGACCCCTGGCAGCTATCTCTACTGCTATTTCTTTCTTTCATATTCTCCCTTTCCTCCTTTCTCTCTTTTCAGGGTGAATGCATGGTGGTGGGGTTATATGTAACAAAAACAAAAAAATGTTTAAAGTGGACATATCCTTTGGTTATGCAAAATACTTTTTAACATCTTTTTGTTGTTGCTCCCTCCTAGTCTTAATTGAATATCACAAAGTGTACACACGGTCACAAGAGCTATTGAAAACCCCCTCTCACTCCATTTATCTGACCTCTTTTTTTTTTTTTTTTTTTTTTTTGGTAAAGAAAGAGGAAAGAGAGATTTCAAACAAAGTCAATTTCAGTGCCTGCTTATTTAATTCTGTCACAGGTTAAAAGTAAAAAGCGCTGACAGGCAGACAAGTGAATGGCAAGGAAAAAAACAAAACAAAACCCTACCACTGTTCCTTAAAAGGCATTAAGGACTTTAAGCAATCAAAATACATTTTTTATTTTCATGTAAAAGATATCACTTCACTCACCCACCCCCCAAAAAAAACACACTCAGAAGAAGTGATTACTCCACAAAGTGCAATCATTGAGAGAGCAGAGAGTCAAACTGCATTAATAGATTGAGAAAAAAATTTTTCATCCACTTCTGTGTGTGTACATATATACATACACTTTCATTAGTAAGCAGTCTTTCCCCGCACTCCCGCCCTCTCCCCTCTCCACCCAGCCCCCTCCCCCAAAAAACTGCACACTGAGTTTAACTAATTTACATACCATTTGACTTCAGCGGTTATATAGTGCATTACTAGTAACATGCAACTTTGGAATTACAGCTAAAACCGATAAAGGTGGACTCCAGCAATCTATTAATCAAAACTGAAATATACAAACAAGCGATAGCAAAAGCAAACAAGCATTTTGACAGATTAAAATATACATTATACATATATATATTTTAAAAGGAATTATATATCATGAGCAGCTCCTTCCCAAGCAGAGTCTTCAGTGGTTTTATCATGCTATTTAATTTGTCTTTCCTAGTTAGATGCAAAGGAAGTAAATTCCAAAACTGACATACCATAAACACTGGTGCTACTGATCATTTCTTGCTGGCAGCACAAAAAGCTGAATTGGATTTCTCACAAGCAGGAATTCCAAAGGTTGCTTTTCATTAAAGCCACTTTTCCTCTCAGCTATCAAATGTCACTGCCTTGAAACGTGGGCCCTTTCGTCAGGTATTCATTTAACCTACATGCATATAATTAAGGGGGAAAGCAACATCAACAAAAAGGGGATCTCAGATCACAGGAGAAGAAAGAAAGGAAAAAAAGCACATGACCAGGAATGCAAGTCCATGTCAATTTCACTCACTCCCATTGAAACTAACAAGAGCTCCGGGGAGGACGGTAATAGGATCAGTGGATTGTATATACCATTAAATTATACATCTTTCTCTCCCGTTCCTTGCCAACAATACGCCCACCACGCTGTACCCCCTCCAAGATGATGTGCTTACATTTTTCTGCAACCGATCTTCTGACATATTCACGTTCCTCCAGCCACGAGATTGTAATTTAACCTCAACTTTTTGTGTGTGCAAGATTCTTATTTACACTTCTTATTTACTTAGAAGTTAGTTCCCGAAGAAAGTCTAGCCCCACCCTATGGCTCCGCTTTCTTATTTTTTATCTTTGAAGTAAAAAAGATAGTAATAAGTAAGCCCATTATAGCGGAAAACGAGATTCTTGCAATCGCGAACTCTTAATCCCACACTATTGTTACAATGATTAAGCAGCAAAAATATGCATTATAATGTTTCGGGGCTACTTTGTACAGAGAAATTAGACAGCAGGTTGGCGTACAGAATAGAAACGAGTGCAAATTAAATTTAATGTTTACGGCACAACTCGAAGATCTCTTTTCATTACGGTCTTGAATTTATTTATATTCTTTAAAAATTAAACAAACAAAAACAAAAACAAATTTAAACAGCTGGTGGAAAACTACGAAGCTCCTCTTACCTGAACGCGCGGAGCGAAAACCCGATAGGTTAGCGTAGCATCGATCCGATGTGTTTGCTGATGAATGGAAGCTAGGGTTAAGTGAAGGTGCCTATGATTTGAAATCATTCCAAGTTTTTGAAGGGAAGACGGACTGCAGCCTCTGCCATGTTGGAATTTCAAACCCAAAACAGCTGCTTGGAAGGAGCCAGCATGCCAGAGGCTGGGCGCAGGCGCAGAGCGCCGCCGAGCCAAATTCAAATCACTTTCACACTAAGAGCCAAAGATCAGTTTTCAAAGGAGAGAGGGAGAAAGAGACGGAGGCTGCCGTGAGGGAGAGAAGACGGGAGGCAGTGGCGAGAGGCGGGCAGTGGAGAGAGACGGGCAGCGGCAGGACCGGGAGGGAGAGGGAGAGGCGCACGGAGCCCGCGGAGCTGGAGGGGGAGAAAGGAGGCGGGAGGCGAGCGGCGAGCGAGCTAGAGACGCGCCAGAGATTCATGGGCAGGGAGGGCTCAATGGCCGCGCCGCGCCGGCCGGCCGGCCGCTCGGGTCATGTTACACGGCCGGGGCCGCGGCGGCCGCCCAGCCTCGCCAACGCGCTCACGCGGCCCGGAGGGGGCCCCGAGGTCATGATTACGAGCGCGGGGACCGGGAGCTCTGCCGGCCCGCACTCTCAGGCGGCCCAACCTGAGGAAAGGGGAGCGACGCCTCGGGAGGGAAGGGGCCTTTCTTTCCCACGCGTGACCGGCCGGCCCTAGCGCTCCTAACCCGCCTTAAAGGGCTCTCCGGCACGCCGCCCCTCCCCGCCCGCTCCAGGCCCTCTCGACAGCTGCGGCCGGTTCAGCATTCCCCACCCCCAAGACTCGCGCACAGGACGGGATCTGGCCCCGAGAGCCGGGACCTCGCCCGCACTCTCCCCTGGGCCCCCAGCACCAGCCAGAAAATGACTTTATCTGCCAAGAGGAGGCAACTTCGGGGCGGGGGGGGGGGATCCGAATTAACCCAGCTCCCCTCCCCCGCTGCCCTGTGAATCAATAAAATCCGGAGTGGCTAGGTGTGCGGTCCACTCTTCCGCTCTCTGGCTCCCCTCCCTACCTCCCCCAGGCGGCTCGGGCAGGGGAAAGCAGCGCCCGGGGGCCCCTGGTGCGGGCGGCTGGTGCGCAGGCACAGACGTTAGGCTTCTGCTTTCCCAACCCCCTTCTATGGAGCAATCTAGGGACCCAGGAGTGGGAAGAGAGTAGGGGCTTTGTGGCGCTGGGAGCTGAAGAAGAATGAAATGTGCAGTTGAGTGTGTTGCTGCATCCCAGGGAGCGGTGCAGTGCTGATTGTCTGTTGCTGAGATAGCCTTTTGTTCGGAACATAAGGTTTAAGAAACACGCACACGTTTTCTGGGGTCTCTTGTTAGATGTAAATGTGCTGCATCCAGACGCTTACTATGCAGTGTAAGCTCAGTTGGTTTACTAATCACCCCGCCCCACCCCCAAACAACCAGAATCATTTGAATGGGAACCTCATTCAGACTTCTAGGCTGCGAGTATTGCCTTCAACCTATTTCATTCTAGACTAGCCAACCATCCAACTGAGATAATAAAGCAAAACAATAACATTTGATCATGATGTCTACGAGATAATGTGCCCGGCAAAGTTCTTTAGAAATTGTAATGAGAAAGAGAGTGAGTGGGGTAATAATTTCTCTTCGTTTACATTAAATAGGACTTTAATAGATAAATGGTAAGTTTATACTCTGGCCTGGTGGACATCCGGTCCTCTATATTTCAAATAAGCTAAGAATGAAAGAGGCAAATTAAATATTGGACCAGGAGCTCATCAAGCTGAAAATGTTATCTGTGAAGGCTGGAACTGAAAATATACTTGTTTAGGACTGACCCTCCTCATAACGAACGGTATTCACATTTCCCCCCGCTTCTCAGCTATAGATTTAATAGACTAAATTACAGCTCTCTAGATGATGAAATGCAGCTTTTAAAATATACCAACTATATACTGCGAAATTAATTTCATTCTCCTTCTGTGATTTTCTTACCTTACGGATAGCTATTGAATGGATGCATTTACCTAACACAAGAGAAAGAAAAATGATTTTAGTTAAATCTAAGTAGATAACAGAATTTAAAAGACAAGAAAAGGTGATTCAAAATCTTACTAAATATTTCTAGGGAATGAAATCTCTATTTGGAATAGATTTGACCTTTCTGTGTTTTTTTTAAAAAAAAAACAGGCTTCAAAATACAACAGAAGAACTTTATTCTGATCTAACAGAGAATACTGAAGCCCCTTTAGTTATATTTTACAAGATAGCTTTGAAAATGATATTATGAGAAGTTGCCCATTGGATTTCACCACAAAGAAATAAGTGTAGGAAAGTATCTATGGGTCACTGTTGGACTGAGTACAGATGAATTAAACAACAACAACTGTGAAGAATTTATAATTTCAGTTATTGCCCATGTGGAGAATGCTGATGATAAGTCCTCTGTGCAATTCAAGCAAAACTGCTCTGTCCTTGTTTGTTAAAAAAAAAAAGTTCAAAGCTCATCAACCTTTAACACTAAATTCCTAGTACTGAATTTACAGTTCCTCATGTAAACCAAAATACTGAATAAAATAGAAATAATGGAATGACCACTTGAGTAAAACACAATGTATTTTGACGATCGACTTAAATTCATTTTCAATATTTACAACAAAATAAGCCTTACTTTTAAAAAGGGGCAGGAAAAGTGTGGTTCCCAGAAGTTTATTAATAGATAAGTAGTACTTTTTTCAATTCTCTTATATATTCATTTGAAATACAGATTATAAAATCCATTGTTCAACATACAAATGAACATAATTAACTTGGAATCAAAGAAAGGGAATCTATTCAAAAGAGCACTGCTTATATTTACACAGAGTTTCCAAAGTGTCCAAAATTACATATACTCCCAGGAAAAAAAGGCTTATATAATAAAATATTATGGGATTTGCACGACTAATAAAATCCACAGTGGAGTTTGTCATCCCACTATTTCTAGCTTTCTTTCTTTCTTTTTAGGTATGGATAAAGCTTGCTTTCCTTCAATTACATTTTGCAGAGGAATATGAAACTTTGTTTTTCAAAAAGATTCATTCTTTGTTTGAAAAATTAATACAACGTTTAGTTTTTGTTGTCTTAATGAAACTATTTGTAACGTTGTAATACGATTAAGTAGCATTTTAATAGTCGCCGTATTCTATCTATATTTTTTTAAGTTTTATTCAAAAGAAATGTTTTTGGTTGTAACTGACACCTACCTCTATAACATATTTTACAAAACTTTTCTTGTGATGCCATGAAAACAAGAAATTGTCTTTAAAGAAAGCTGATTGACTAGTCAAGGAAACAGTTAATTCAGTGAAAAACTGTGCTAATTTTTTCCCACTGCATTATATACACTGCTTATCTCTTACTTTTTTAAGGTAGAGAGGATATATATAATGAATTTCTAATACACAGTATATTCTGACTTGGGCTTTTCAAGAAAATCAAAAGAAAAATAAACGTAAGTATCCTTTTTTCCTTCACAAGTGTGTGTGTTTGTGTGTGTGTGTTACTCTCAAGCTAATTCAGAGGGAAAAATTCATTTACTTTTTCCTGTTCTTATTCTCACTACACATATAAACAACAACAATCAAAGTGAAGGGTAGGGAAATAAGCAAGATGATACTGAATGGGATTTTGCAGGTGACCATGTGTTTGTCTGCACTGGACTAAGGATAATTTGACCCAGGGTAAACACAAAGATGTGCTTTACCTATGTGATGGGAGAGGAAAGAGAAAGGAAAAGATGAGGTTAGACAGTGTAGAGAAGATGAGGGAGATGCAGGTGACAAGATGCTTTACAGAGAAAAACAAGTTTCTATAATGTTTGGTTTATTAGGAAATGCTCAACACAATTCAATTTAACTTTTAAAACTGCTTTTTAGTTTCAAACTCAACTAAAAAGGCTAACTATTTTAATAAACATTAAACCAGTAATATCTTCCTCCAAACTACTGTTTCAAAAAACATTCCAAGACTTAGAGCTGTTTACTAGACGTACATAATTTTTTCATATTGCTCACAAAATCTGAAGTTAGTCTTACAATAATGCAAATTACTGGCACAGTAATTTTTTAATGTTTCCATAAAATTGCAGTTTAAGGATCTTCATTTGCACTTCAATTAAGACTACTGAGAAGTTCTTATGCACTATCCCACCTCCTCAAAAAAAAAAAAACTAGTGAAGACCTTGACCTCATTTTTGTGAAATTACTCAATTTGTTAGAATTACACTTGAATACAGGTACTGTCAAATAGTATTAGAGTGGTCCATATATCTCCTCCATGATCTAACCCTACAGTGGAGAGACAACCGGAAAATCCTGTGATAGGTTCACCAGAGATATTTTCTTGGTTTTGCAAAAGTGTCTTCTTCTAGTAACCTGAGGATTATATTTTTTCATTCACTCTTTAAATGGTGGTACTTTGTATATTTGCTGCAACCTCTGCCTGATTTTGCATGACTCTGTTTCATTTAGGAAGCACATACTGAACACTTACTGTGGTTAAAAGTATTGCACTAAAACTTGCAGAGGATTTAAAAGAAAACTGACATTAACATTTTATGGATGTGCACAGATAAATATAGTTCAAAGTGAATGTTGAACTACAGCAATAAGTGACTCATAAAGAGGTTCTGTCCAAAAGATACGGGTTCTTTCATGAAGGAGAGGGCAGTTTTCCTGGCCTTTGTAGTCTTAATCTTTATTTTCCAATACAACAAACCGCTTGTAGTTTGCCTATACCATGTCATCTGTTCCCTTTGTGCCTTGTTTTTCATTGTGCAACCTGGTTTGCCCTCCTTTTCTGTGAGCTAACTCCCTGCAGACTCTCAGCACCTATCTCCCCCAAGGAGACTTCCCAGCCTTCCTAGGGGCACTTCAGTATCTTTCCCCTGGGCTCTTTTCAGACTCTGTATCTCTCTCTCTCTCTCTCTCTCTCTCTCTCTCTCTCTGCATTATCACATCATTTAAAAAGTATCTTTGTGTTTGAGCCCTCTGTTAGATTGTGAGCTTCTGGAGGGCGGGCAATCATTGTAACTTCCATCTTTGTTTTGTTTTTGGTTTTGCTTTTGTTTTCCCCCCCAGTGCTTAAAATAGTGACAATAAACATTTAGTGATTAAATGTTTATTGAGGAAATTAACGAGTTGACAAGTAGAGGAAATAGGGATTCACAAAGGCAGTGGGGAAGGAAACTATTGGGGCCTTTGCAGGAAACAACATATAATCTAGTTTGGTTGAGCCTTTGCTGTACACAGGCACAAAGGGGGAAATAAGGATGGGAATGAGAATGGGGGGTGCATTATGGAGGAACTTCATTCTGTCCTTGGATGAGAGGTTTGCATTTCAGTAGGTAGGTAATAGGAAGCTCTGGAAGGTTTTGATGCCAGAGATTTATGAGGTCTGAGACCTGCTTTAAGAAGATATAGCTAATAGAACTGGAAATGGGGAGACCGGCTGGGAAGTTACTGCAATGGTCTATCATTTTCTGGTTCCTCAAACTGTCAATCCTTCTTGTAGGGTTTGGTGAAATGATTCCTTGCCTTTTTTATAGATGGCCTATCTGTATTGATTGCTCAATACTACACGTTCATTTCGTAATATAACAAAATGTCAGTGTGTTTAAAGGCATTCATTTAATGTCAAAGATATAAAAAGGTACAATACGTTGGAACGGAATGTTTTCCTTCCTCAACCTGAACATAGTCTTTCTTCTCATTATTTCACCTCCCCCTACCCACCACCACCACTGCCACTTTACAATTAGTTCCACTCAGCCTGTGCTTTTAGCTTAGCAGGTATTTCATTTTCAAGGGAAGTAATGCCTGAAGATAAGAAAAGTTCCTCCCTGGAGTATGTTTGAGCAAGCAAAATAAGCAAAGTGAACTTGGTTTTTATATACTGGATAAAAGTATAGATGCACATTTCCTTCATTTAAAGTATATTAAAGTTTCCTAAACAGGATTTTTAATTCATTTAAAACGGCATGAGGTTAGGTGGGCTGTTGGTGCTTTGAATTAATGTGCAAGCTGTTAATCTCCATAGACCTGGATTTAAAATTAGACAAAGCAATAATTAGTTTGGCACCATCATTTCACTACCCAGAGGGTAATAATGTAGGTCATAAAATACTACAGCCTGGCACAAGTTTTTTTTTGTACAAAACAAGGATCTAGTATTAGGTGGTATGGGAAAAAAAAAAAAAAAAAAGATCGTCACTGGGAAGTACAATGGCTTAGTTTTTGATGTATGTTCCACTATTCCTAAAGAGCCCCAAATTCAGAAATTCTTATCAGGTTTTCCTGTTTTAAGGTGAGTCTTTTCCATTTAAGTGATACAAAGAAATCTTCTCAGCTTCCTTCAGTAGCTGGTGTTTGCTGCCCACTCCCCACCCCATAATATGTTTCTACACAGCATTTGTGTATTTAGCCACAGAATTAATTTACACTACACTTTTATTTTGCTGTAGTTATTTTCCCCATCAGTTTGCCATTTTGTTAAATTATAAAAATGGCATACTATAAACATTTTTAAAAAAAATAAAAGTGTTGCTTTCAAGGAAGTGCTTACCATACATACTTGATTTGTTTTCATAGCAAATGACTACTGGCAATATCAATAATTCAAGAACAGAAACAATGAAAATACAGAGGAATTGCATTTGGATACTTCTTCCTGTCAATCATCTTTGCCAGATTCCTATTTGAACATTTGGAAAATGAGGAAGACATCAGATCTAGCCTTAAGTATGAGTAATAGTTTTCTGTTTCCTTACACTGCTCATCCCAACTGAGCTTTGAAAGCACAGGTATCTCGGATGTCTCTGCGTAGCTTAATATTTCAAGCTATGGAAATAATGTTTTAATATTGCATTGAAAATATATTTCATACAATATACATGTACAGACTTTCTACTTTACATAAAGCAATATGCATGCACCTGTGTTTATCTATAGAGACTGTTCAATGTATTAGATGAGTACATTCACAAATCATTTAAGTTGAGCTTTTCAAGTGATGTGAGCTACTGATACAAACTTGCTAATGATAATTATAGAACTGATGCTGATTTAGTCATTTCAAAAAAGCCACGGAGGCATAATTAGTGTCTGAATGGCCTCAATATTGCATTATTAGGAGGCTAGGGTGAAACTTGAAATGAGAACATCAAGGCTGATAACAGAAAAGAAAACATGAAATACATACATAATTCATTCTGAGATATTATAAAGGTTTATAACCAGAAACAATAATTTGCAGAAAGCATCTCATGTACTGGAGCCAACTGCAATCATTTGGTCAACCTGTTAAAGATCAAATAGTATATTCTTAGCTATTCTCAGTGGTGTCTTTGTAATAAAGTAGCAGCAAACAGACACTGTTTGCTTCTGGTCACTTTTAAAGAATGTTCAGTTTATCAGTAGGGACTTTAATCTCAACCTTAATAGAGTACAAAAGCAGCCTTGTTCCTGTGCTTCTCTCCTTAAGGCCACAAGCCATGTGCATTTTTTTTAATTCAAAAGAAGAAAAATAAAATTCTTCTGAGAACACTAAATACTGTGTTTTTCCCCAGACAGTAATTTTCATTCACCTTCCCTTTTTTTTCATACTTCTCTTCTCCCTCTTCTTCTTGCTGATACACAAATGCTCCACCATACTTCACCGTCATCACTAGCGTGAGGACACACAGATACCTATGAAGTATCCCCTGCCTTGGACCCCTGCCAGGCCAACCATTATCAAGTGACCTGATGTGCCTGTTGACTAGAGCATTAAAACTCAAAAGCCCCCCCACCCCCTTTGGGTACTCGCTTCTATTAGGGGACAAAAGATATGAAGAATGGCTCTCAGATCATGTAAAACATAGAAACGCATTGCAACCTTAGTCATTCTTTCCCCTTAGCATAGGTATACAGGTAATCAGATGAAGGCATCTTTAAATATAAACTGTTTGCTATCTAAAATGTCAGCTTCCAATGTGGTTGTCACTGCTGTTATTATTACAGTTTCCAAAAATGACAAGTTTGGGTTGCATTGCATAGGAGAAATCTGGGCTGTAGCTTAATACTTACCATGAATATGTATAAATATTGTCCTCCGTTTTCTAAAGAGGTGTCATACTTACAGAACAATTGGATTTTCAACTATCTGGGTGAAGAGAGGGTGAAGAGAACCATAAGTAACCAGGATGTTAGTTATGGAAGTGGAAAGAATAAACCCTTGGCTGCAGGTTGGGATATTATGTGAATCAAATACGGTGCATGAGACCAGACTATATTCTGGTCTCCCAACTACCACAGCCAATCAACCAACAATAAAAAAAACAATAAAACAAAACAAAAAAGAAACCCAAAAAACAAAAAAAAAACCAATAAAGTTGATTTATTTAGTAAGTCTCTCCACCCCCCTACAATAGCTGGTGAACACTGAATGTAAACCATGTCTTTGCTAATTTCAGAGTCATTGACTTGCAGTCCCCTGTGAGATGGGTGGGACTATCAGAAAGCTGGGTTTCTACACTTCCTGGTCACTAACTACAAGAAGTTACAGAGCCTTTCTATTCCACCTTTTCCACATTGATGAGTGGAAAAACCAAAATTCATGGAAAACCAAATTCATGGTTTCATTAAGGATGCTTTTGGCTGCAAATAAAAGAAGCAACAACTAACAGTAGCTTAAGTACTAAGCAATTTATTATCTCTCAATAGAAATTTGTGAGTAGGGAAGTTCTTGGGTGTCTACTGTCTTGATATTGATATTTCCTCTACATTACAGGACTACAGCTTCAGATGTCACTAGAGACTAGACAACATCCAATGGAAGAAGAGGACTGTTATTCTACATGTCTCTTTTAATTTCTAAGGAAAACCCTTTCAGAAGCCATCAGGGGATTTACTTGTACCATTATTGGGTCACATTTCTTTACTTAAAGCATGACTGACAGGGGAGTGAGACCACTGGGACTGGCTTAAATTAATCATAAATCGGTTCCTGTGCTGAGAAAAGGGTCAACTATTGATAAACACAGAAAACAAATGTGAAGTTCTCTCCTCAAGAAAGAAGAAACAGAAGGGGTCGCTGTGGCAGAGTTTGTAGAATGGCTGTGCAAGTCCACCATTCTTTATAATACCAGGAATCCCATTTTTACCATGATTGCTGTGAATGGTGCCCCCTGGAGTTGTTGCACATTACAACCTGTATATGAACAACAAATAGAGTCTAATTTACTTGCCATATTTTCTAGCCCAGTGGTATGGTTCTGAATCAGCTTTTTATGATCTAATTTATATCTTTATTTTAAGAACCTACTTTTCCTAAGTTTCAATGGCTTATAGCACAGGTAAGTGGCCATGATTTCAGAAGTGATTAGGAGCCTGGGATGTGGACACTATTATTATGAACATGAATTAAAACATTTAAATGCTTTCCAACTTAAGCAAATAATAGAGATGCTGATTAGCTAAATATAATAGTAAAATGAATGAAGGCATTCAAATATTAACTTTCTTAAAGAATTTAAAGTAAAAAAGTCTGTGGTCTGGCACATAGGAGACACTCAACTGTTGAATGATTGAATGAATGAATGGAGTTAAGCCCACCTAGAGAAGAAACAGCAAAGAGGTAAAATTAAGGCACTCCCTGAGAGTCCAACTAGCCATTCTTAGAACCTCGGAGATAAGAGGGAATTAAAAAATGCAACAGAAAAGATTTGGGATAGACATTGTTGCACCAAAATAGAAGTCAAGCACTGGGGCATTAACAAGGTCCATTACTGAATCTAGGATTTTGAAGAAACACAACTTTTGCCTGTGATGACAAAGTAGAGAGAGTGAAGTTAAACTTATAAAATATAATTTCATTGCATTAACAGTGACAAAAATAATGACAGCTTTCACTTGAAATAATTTTCTATAGGATCACTGTCAATGTTTACCTCCCAGAAGGAGGAAGGGGGGAAGGAAGTGGCTGGAGGCGGGGGAGGGAAGAGTATAAACACTGAATAATTTAAAGTGTATAGAAGCATGACTTCAACTTTAAGAAATACCTACCTATATTGTTTCAAAAATAAAAACCATTCTTTTAATGACTATAATTATACTTTTTAAAGCTGAACAATTGAGCAGCATGCTCATGTCAGACTCTGTGTAATGAAGGCCATTTGTGCGTCTGCTGCCATAGCAATAGCAACTTTCCTTCCTTCCCTTTCCATTTTCCCCTGCAATAGTCTTAATTCTTTTCTATTTCTATAATTACACATGCGCTAGATGTACTTTTTTGGTAACAATATTCCTCAAGGTTGGTGTTGGCTGTGTGTCACAGTGGCTGTAGTGTTAGAGAACAACAAATATAGACAAAAACTCTATAAGGAACCAATGGAACTTTATGATTCCTGTGCAAACTAGTCACCTTGCTAGTTCAAGCTAATCTCAGCCTTCTCAATTTTTCTTAGTCTCTTGGAGATGCACTCAGTCAATTCCGGAATCTTCCTCTTCTCTTCATCCTTTCCTTCTTGTGAGGGGCGTTCTAGGACCTGTTTTTGACGTGGAGGCTGTGGTCCACACTCTGTCTTCCCTGAGGTTTACTTCATTCTCAGTCTTGGTGCTTCAACCTTTCTCGGATACATCTGTAGTCGGTATCTGTGGTCCTATCATGTGGTCTTCAGCTTGTATGATCCGAGTGGCATCTGGTCAGGTTCCAAAGCATGTTTCCTCTTGTCCACTGAAATCCTCTCAGCTTTTCTGCATCCATCTTAAAGGTTCTTTGAATATTTTCCCGTACCGTGCTTGGTGCCTGCCTTCTGAGAGTCTGTCCTCAGACCTAATCCTGTAGATATCTTACTCACTCATTGCTCCTATTCCACAGGGACACCATGATTAGCACAAACTGTTTTGAGAAGGGAGAATGGGGAGTGGCCAGCAAGAGCCCCATACCTATAGCTCAGTCCTATTAGTCTGCTCTCCCTTAATGATCAAATCCCTCCCCTTCCACCTCTGTCCTCATCCATCTCTTCCCCTTCTTTCAATCCAGATGAAGTTTTTGATCTTTTTTTGTATTGGAAAAATAAATTTTTACTTCATATTTTAACCTTTCCAACTCTGTTATTTTGGGTAGAAACTCTCTTCCCTTACATCCATAAGGCTTTTTATTTGTAATTTTCAAGAAATTCTCTCTCAGAATCCTTTGTCTTTTCTTTCTTTCTCAAGATTATTTGTCTCTATGCTTGGAACTCAAAGCTGAGATTTTGACTCTTATTTCTTTCTTAACTGTATAATCCCTCACTGGGAAGATGATGAATTGTGCAGAAAGGGTAATGTGGAGGATGTCCAGGGTAAGAAAGATCAGTTAATATCTCAAAATACGATCATATTAACCCACCATGATTAGCTTGCTAGAGTGAAAGCAATCTTTAGAGAGAAACATCTCAATCCCCTCAGGAAAATAGCCAAGTATTAATTGTTCCCACATATTTTGCCAGCATGGCATTTAGAACCAATTGCTATTTCAGTTACAAGCAGTACTGAACATAAGAAACATCTCCATGATGTTTTTTCCATTTTCTGCTGATTATTTGGCTGTTTGTATCTTCAACATTCTAAAAGTAATCTCTATGGATGAGCAAACTTGAATTTGCTGTGGGTCATACACCGAGGTAGGCTTTATTTATTTTTGGCTGCTTTGGATCTTCGTTGCTGTGCGCGGCAGGGGCTTTCTCTAGTTGCGGCGAGCGGGGGCCACTCTTCATTGCGGTACGCGGGCTTCTCATTGCGGCGGCTTCTCTTGTTGCAGAGCATGGGCTCTAGGCACACCAGCTTCAGTAGTTGTGGCACATGGGCTTAGTTGCTCCGTGGCATGTGGCATCTTCCTGGACCAGGGATCGAACCCGTGTCCCCTGCATTGGTAGGCGGATTCTTAACCATTGTGCCACCAGGGAAGTCCCCGAGGTAAGCTTTTTACCTAACTGATTTCATTTTGGGGAAGGAGTTATTTTCATCCCTATTTTTAGGTAAGAAAACTGAGTCCCAAAGAGGATAAATAACTTGCACCAAGGGCAGAAATCCAGTGAACGGCAGAGCTAGTACTTACACCCAGTTATTCCAAGTCCTTGCAATTTTTATTACATCTAGCTCTTGTCCTGCTCACTTTCAGTGGTGTTTTACGCCCCTGTGCCTTGCCGAACATCACTGAAGTGTGTACACACCCAGAATCAGTGTCATGACTGCAAGGAAATTGCTCAATACTTTTCAGACTTGTTCAGGCAAAATTTCCCATCCTAATTAGATTTGAAGTTACCCACTCATGCTGTAAAGCAGAGCTGAAACACTGTGCAGCGGAGTTCTTCTTGTTCATTGTTCAGTTAAACCGGTAGTTCTCGACTACATTTTTTTCTGAAATGTCAACTGCTTATTAAGTTGATGGGGGTGAGGGGACAATAAGTCAGGCCAAATGTGTTTCTATGTTTTAATGCCCATTTTCTTTCATTTGTTTGAGAAATGTTCACGATTCAAAAATATGTGAATATTTTAGTAATTAAGTTTTCACTTGTTTCTTTTGCTAAACTAAAAATGATACACATTGAGAGCGACTTCAACTTGTTTCATAGATAGCTTTTCTGTTCCCTCTTCTAGATCTTTCCCTTTTTTTCTTCCTATAACTGACTTTTTCTCTTAAATCACCGTTATCCTTTCTAGAAAATAAAGATATGCAGTGTGGAATTCATTCAGGTCTGAGGTTAAAATTGAAACAGAATTATATATGTTTACATAATGTATTACAATATATGTACACAAAGTGTGTTTCTAAGATCTTTGGTAAATGTAATGTCCTTTAGAAAAGTGGGCACTTCTACTTTTCCACCAAAACAAATGTAGAACTGTAGGGCTAAATCTCCATCTGCAGATAAATCATAAGACTAGAAGGGATATTTAATATTCCTAAAGGCAACATTTCTCAAAGTATGGTCTCAACCCCCTGTATTAGATTCATCTAGGGGAGGTTATTGGATCCTATTCTAGACCAGCCAAATCAGAATCTTTTGGGGAGAATCATGGAATCTACTTTTAACATGCCTCTGTGATGATTCTTTAACATACTTAAATTTGAGGACTTCTTCCTTGTGGCGTAGCCCTAGACCACCCTCACCTTCAAGTGAGAAACACACTTATAAAGTTCCAAGGAACTTGAATCCATTTACACTCAATCTATTTTCCCTTCCTTCCTTCCTCTATCAACTTCCTTCCTCCCTTCCGTCTTTTCTGTATAGATATATTGATAGATAGATATGTAGATGATGGAGAAAGAACAGAATTATCTGCTAGCAGATAATGGTCCCTCCTTCCTGAAACTTATTGATTCCTTTTGCCCTTTTTTTTTTTTTCGGTACGCAGGCCTCTCACTGTCGCGGCCTCTCCCGTTGCGGAGCACAGGCTCTGGAAGCGCAGGCTCAGCGGCCATGGCTCACGGGCCCAGCCGCTCCGCGGCATGTGGGATCTTCCCGGACCGGGGCACGAACCCACGTACCCTGCATCGGCAGGCGGACTCTCAACCACTGCGCCACCAGGGAAGCCCCATGTATTTTCTTATAATACTTTATCAGTATTATAATACTTACACTTAATTTCATCCTTTATAAACTGAGGAAAGATAAAATATCTTATATAAAAGTAACTACCTACTAAATACCATTCAGATGACCCCACTATAGTGTGGAATCTGATTTTTAATGAGTGTGTATGTGTGTCTGTACATATTGATATATATTATGTCTATGTAGTTTCTAACAATATATCTATATATGCACATTTACCTACGAATATACATATATATATGCACATATATGTATGTATGTGTGTGTGTATATACATATATAGCCATATAGTTTTTCAGGATATATATTTTGTAAATATAAATACAGAAAGGAGAGACAAAGAGCTATGTAGTTTTCAGGATATTTAAGCAAATTCACATATTTCTTTGTAATATCAAAATTATGTTTGCTTTAGAACTACTATAGAATCGGGCATAGGAATTAATGTTGTAGGATAGTTATTAACAGATTTATATTGTCAATTTTTTTTCCTTCTAGTTTCTTCTGCTGTTTTTCTTCTTTCCCCTCGCCTACCCCTCTTGCTCTTTAAACAATTCTTCACCTCAAATATATATACAAATAACATACTGAGAAGGGCCAATGACTGAATCATGTACCTTTAGTGAGGTTCCATGTAAAAAGATCTAGTAACAGGATGCTTGCTGGAACTTGTGTTTACCATATTTTCCTCATCATTATATTCTCAGGCAGATGGGTGAATAAAAGAACCTACCTACAACTACAGAGAATGCAACCCCATCCTAACACTTGAACCTTCTTGCTGGGCTGAGCCATGAGCTACTAGTGATTTGATTGGTCACAAGTAAACAAAGGGACAGAGCTTCCTGACATTGGAAAATGAATGTGGGAATTTCCATCCAACGCTCATTCTTTCCATGGCAGGCGCCTGTCTTTGAGCTGAGCTGAAGGTGGCAGGATATTATTTTCTAGGACTGTACCTTAATTCTTCATAACCTACAAACAGAAATGAGTCAAAGTTTTGAACCAGTAACAGTAGTCTCCACTGTGTGTCCTACTCTATGTCAATGAATGTGATCTCACCTAATGGAATAGATGCAGAGGTATAATTTGGTGCTCTGACTCAGGAGGATCTCCTCATTGTAGGAAAAGAGCTGCTTGCTTCATTTTGCAGGTTATCACTCTAAACCCTGATATGCTTGGCATCTGTGTCCTCCTGAAATTGTCTTATTACCTTGTGAATGGGCACCATGCCATGCTAGCAGATGGACATAAAAATGCCAGAAACCTGGGTTGTGTGTCATTTTTGAGTATTAGTGTCTAGAAATCTATGATATTTTAAATGCAGCTTTGGAGCTTGAAACACACTTGGAGAGAACACTAGTACGCTCAGGGGCTGGTCAGATAATAGTACTGTAACATGCTGATGGTAGACAACGGCAGGTATAGATCCTGTACCTCTTTCTTAATGTATCATTATCAAAATGTCATATTTAATTGCCGGGAATTTGTTCTAAGAAACACCAAGAGCCATGTTTCAGGTGGCAAGACAGAGGAGAAATACCATGGGCTTTGTTGACCACGAATAAATTACTTAACCTCTCTGAACCTAAGTTTTATCATTTATAAGATGTGAACTGAGGCAACAAATTACATAGTGTTAGGTATTTGTATATGAACCTCACAGAGTTACTGTGCAAGTGAAATACGACACTTTTTAAGAAAGTGCTCTATGAATTGTACAGTATCATTCAAATGATAGTTGTGAGCTATTTTTTTTTTTTTTTTTTGCACCGGTTAGTAGCCCAGCTAACTTTCCTATTGCTGATTGCAGTTCTGAGGAAGAGAATGTCAAGATTAAATTTGCGTATCAGAAGTTGTTACTGAGTTGCTGAGGAGAGGTTAATAGTGAGCTCTATTTTGGCAAAAAAATTTTTCCCAACTTGGAAAGGGCTAGATCATCATGAGCTCTTCACTGGGCAGACAAGCAGCAGAGCAATTTGTAGACCACATTTATGCTGCCCAAGAACAGGGAAGAGGTGAGAAATTTTCTGGTGATTTAAGGCATTAAAGACCACTGATCCAGATCACTTGGGCCCCAAAGTGAAAATCTGAGCGTGAACTATTCAGAATGGCTCCCTCTGCAGGTCAGGGGCCATTGACCATAGATTTGCTTACATTGGTTTTGGACCTCTGTGCCCAAAAGATTTCTGCCACTGTTCCATTTGACTTATATTCAAATAAAGTTAAAAAACAAACACATGAAAAAGAAAAAGTAGCAATCCGAGACTAATTTTACATTTTTTGTGTGCAATATAATTTACTCAGTGTATGAACGTGGATGAGAATGGCATCATTGCACAACTTGGATCATAGATGTTAAATAATAGAAAGCATAAAACTTCTGCCTCTACCAAGCTCTACAATCTGTGAAGTTGAGAGAATCTGGCACTGGGTTCCCAGCTGCTGTTCAGAAAATGCTTTGGTTATTACTGAGACTGGATTCTTCCCCTTTTTTATTACCAGTGAACCAGTTTTATGCTTGTTGAATGAGGAAGAGGAGATGAAATATACAATGAGGGCCTCCCCCACAGAGCTCTGTGATTGTGACATAATATGAAAAACTGATTTCTTCTTACAGGTGTGGCTCATCTCAACATAAAGCCCAATATGTGACTAATGAGCCTGAGAAGTTGGCACATACTTAAAAAAAAACACTGATATCAGAATCTTATATTGCTAATTGTTTTCCTAAGCTTTTTCTCGTTTTTATTTCATGTACCAGTTTAAGTCTATGTTGGTTTGTTTCAGCTTTATGAAGTGCTCATATGTGAGGCAGACAAAAGTGGGGGAAAAAATCTGTATTTTTATGAGTAAGTATTCAGCTGATAAACTACCACTGGCTAATCTGAGACAAGGGAATCCAAATGGTGATTATGTTCCAATGAAATTATTTCTTCAATTCATTATCTTTCTTTAAAATTTTTTCAACAATATTTGGAGAAAAATACATTCACGGGGGTAATAGGTTGAAATTTGTATTGAAACACTACAGCTCCCCTTTTAGGGAACTAATTCGATTGCAGAATAAAAATGATATTAATTATTGAATTAATTTTAACTTCTTAAGTTTAGGAAAATTTTAAATATGCTTAAAGTAAAACAGCGCTGATTAATATTTTTGATTAATATTTTTAAAGTATTATTAAGACAGGAATAAAAATAAATCAGATTAAAATTATACTAGTAGAGGATGGTTTCAATGAAACCGACATCACACATCAATTTACTGTCTGGCTCGACACATTAATTGTCTTTTTACCACTAACAGTTACCCTAAGGAAACATAACAACAATAATAACAAAAATAGTAAAAAAAATTAAATATGCCCAATTCATTTGCACAATCTGAGCAATGGGCTTCGTATGTGTCAGACTGCTTATGAAATGCTAGAAAACTCTGGAAATCAGAGGGTGGGGAGTATAAGCCTCTGATAGTATAAGTATAAGCCTCACGCCCTCCCATTTAGCTGTTCTGACATGAGCTACATATTGGCATAACTATTACCGATATGTTTCTAACTGCTCTAATAACAAATTCTTGTTATTTCAAAGTGTCTCAACTGGTGGGTCAGTGCTAGTGATTAGAATAGCTTAAGTGTATGTAGACTTAGTACTGTAATTTAATTTCATTGTAAATATTGAGTAGTGTATTTCCATGTAGACCATGAGAATTGAGCTGTACTGTTCTAAGCAGTAAATGAACACTGACACTTCTCCATCAGTCCTTATCTAGTAAATGTTTATGACTCCAAAATGAAACATCTTTTTTTAAGAAGTCTCTTTTTATTAGTATAATATAGTACACGGTATTCCTTCACTATATATGTGCATGTTGGAATGAAAATATTAGCAGTTGATGTTTGCAGAGTGTTTTAGGGCTTACAAAGCCTCTTCATCTACCCCATTCTATTTAAAAAAGAACTGGAGACTCAAGGGAGTTAAGTGATTTGTCTAAGATCTCATAGTTTGGTGAGTGGCACAGAGCGGACTTGACATCTTCTGACCCTAAATCCCAGGCTTTTCCCAATGCTAAACCATTTTCCCTGCAGAGTGCTCAAGGTTAAGGGCTTTGAGGTCAATGAACTGGGTTTGAATCCCAACACTTGGATTAACCTTGGGTAAGACATTTAACATCTTAGTCCATGTAAACTGTAGAGACTCTCAGTAACAATCTGATAGAGTTGTGAGAATGAAACACAATAACTTGCTGCTTTGCTCCTGGCACAGTGCCTGGCACATTGCAATCAACCAATACATATTGGTTATTGTTAACATGTACTTACTTATGCTTACTAGTCATCATTTGTGTATTTGTGTGTTTTGGCTTCCCTCAAGTCTAAACTTGTCTCTCGAGTTTCTCAAGGGAAATAACTTCCATTTACATTTTCTGTAGATGTTAGAGAAATGCTCTTGGAATGAATGTGGAAGTGAATGATGCTAGAAAAAGCTTTTGGAATGAATGTTGAAATGAATGAAAACAAAATGTCTCAATATGGCACTTAATTAAACTATTGGAAGTAACTGGAACCCATTATAAGCATCTATTCTAGAGAATATGAATAACTGAAAATCTGAATTTTTTTCACTTATAGTCCAATTAGTAGGAGTGCCTTCTGAATTATGATGCCAATACTTTAATTTAGTTTATTCACTGATGCAGAAACTCTCTGCTTTCACATATAATCATTTTAATTTTTGCATATCTAGGTTTTTCATATGCTTTGGCAGTTCTCTCAGATAAATATTCTTATGTGCCATTAGAACCACAATATTTATATCTGAGCTTACCAAATAGCCAAATCTGGTTTTTTGTAGCTTTTTCACATTTGGTAACATATTTAGTCATTACCATATAATCAGCCACAATGTATAAAATTTTTGGAATTGCTTTCCTTTTTTAAAGACTTTATATCATATAAAGTAATAGAGACAGAATAACTTTCTTTAAACATATGAAGTATCACATCTAGAAGTGGAAGAAAAAGTAACAACACAGTACAGATGTGTGTGTAGCAAATAGGGCCAAGTGTATAAAATGCTAAGTTCACTTTGGTTAAATTTCAAATTAATAAATGTATATCATTTCTGGGACAGTTATTAAATTTTTTGTCTTTTTTCATTACCAGACATGAAAATGTAATCTTTCTCTCTTAGGAGTTCATCAAACTCACTGCTTCTTCTGTCTCTGAGATTAAGTTCCTTTGCTGTAGGGAGGGTTGTGATGTCACAGAGAACAATGACTTCAGCTACTGTAGAAACAGCAAGAGCCAACCACTCACGAGCAACCAAGAGCTTGTTTTCAGGCAAATGTTCTTGGCAATAACAACACAAACAGCTTGATAATAAATTACTCTCTATGCTCTTCTCAGACTTTCCCACACTGCTTTAAAAATGGTTTTGGTAAGAAATTGAGATTAATACAAAGATATTAATTAAAATAAAATGGCCAGGGATTTATAACTTACAAGAGTAACTCTCCAAGAGGCTACTCTCCTGGTGGGCTCCAAAACCACCAGGAATCATTCCAAAATCTATTGCTTTTCTGAGTATCAAAACCATTAGACAGCCGAAGAGACCAATGTGAGCAAGGTCCATCAGTCTATGATGGCACCAGGGTCTTCAGAGTCCTGAGGCCCAGGGCAGGCTGGCTCCCAGGCTCTTGTCAATTGGAAAGCTGGTTCTGAAGCCCCAGTCAGAGAGTGTAGGGCAGTTTCTTACTCACTCCTACGGGCAGGGAGCTCCAGGGCATCGTAGGGTACCTCAAACCACATTGATTTATCTAAGGGAATGCTAGCTTTCCAGAGGATTAATCTTCTTGGTTACCTTCTGATGAAAATAGCTCTTAATTTACCACACCTTGGGGAAATTTCTGCATATGCACAGTTCTCCATGCTCCACAGATGAAGGTTTCTTACACATGCAGACACATATGGGGTATGCAAATAGATACACACACGTATATATGTATATTTAAAATTGTGGTACTATTTTTTTAGTTCATTTACATAATGTACCACATATATGTGATGTACTAGGTGCTAAGGTGATTGCAAAAGAATATGCTACAAATCTTGCTTTCAATGAGATTATGTATACTCAATGACAGAGCTGGAGATTTAAAAAAAGTAGGCCCGTCTAGTCCCATTCTCTCAATTTATAGATGAAGAGCCTGGGGCTCAGAAAGATTGAATACTTATGTCACACAAATTAGTAGTAGATTCAGGCCCCAGTCTCCCATAATTGTAACAATAATACCTTCAGTGGCTTAGATTGTTACCACCACTACAATTGCTCTAATCCTTATTAAGCACCAGCCTGGCGCTAAGTGATTTGCATGCATTGTCTCATTTAATGACCCAGCAAGGTCAGTACTACCACTGTCCCCATTTTATGGGTCACCCTGCTGGCAATGGCAGAGAAGTGCGAGTGTTCTGCCGTCTGATTTGATATTCCGTGCCCTCAACCAGAGAGATTTCCATATGCAGTGCCCTTTTCCTTACATGCTTGTGATTTAAGAAAAAAACTGAGAGTCAGTATATACTAAAATGCTAAATATAATCAGGTGCCAAAGCAATGGTAGAGATAATGGATGCTCAGGGTGGTTGGAAGGGGTGCAAGTCCCGCTTGCCACTCCATGGAGAGTGTACGAGCAAAGGTGCAGAGTGGGGCACTGAGCAGGTGTGGGGGACAGGATGTGAGGAGTCTACGCTTACTGAAGGGCTGTGCAGTGGGAGGGCTAGACTGCAGGTACTGATGAGGACCTTTGGCACTCTCAAGATGAGTAGCGACTTTTTATAGCTATTGTTACTACTTTGGCTTTGCTGGCTTTTAAAAATTAAGGCATGTGTCTTTTTACTTGGTGTTCCAACTGCTCTTAATTTATGTATTAATTTGTTAATTCTGAAGGGCAAGACACTATGAAGGGTTGTTCCAAAACTAATGTATTGTATTGCACTGTATTATGTGACTGTGAATGATATTTTTGGTTTTTCATCCTAAAATATCAGGGAAATAAAGTCTCCAGCAAATGGTCTTTCTCCAAGGCTTTACCTTCACAGACTGCTTTGGGTAGTTCTGCATTTGCTTTTGTGAGCTAGATGATTATGAATTGATCACTGGAAGGAAATTTTAAAAAGCAAGTGTGGTATTTAGACAATTTTGGAGGAGGGGAAGAAGAAAAAGGGAGTAACTGTACAGGATAATTAAGTTCCATCTTTGTATTCGTCTTAGAAGTTCAGGCCTGTTTAACTGACCTACTCTAACCTTCTGCAAAGGAGACATTAACAGCAGTGGAGGTATAAATATTACATAGTGCTGTTATGCTTGTGTTAAAACAAAAAAAAGACAAAAGGCTTGTAGTTTTTAAAAATACTGGTACATTTGCTGTACTGGATAAGAAATCCAAATGTATAGCTCTGTAGCACCAGCTTAAAATAATACCTTAAGTAGGGAAGGCTCCCGTGTCTCTTCTTAAACTGACTTAGTTGAGCACTAGTATGGTCAATAAAAGCATAACACTGGGAAAACAGTTTTCAGAAGTTTGTGCTATTTTTCTATCAGCTGTCTTACATGGAGAGCTTTAATGACTCTCTCTGTCACACTAATGGGCATTTCTGTGTGTTTCAGCAAGTCAACTACTTCTGGCGTATCCTGTTGGCCCCATTACCATTCACCTGCAGGCAACGGAAGCTCAAAGTAAGGTAGGGAGACGCAGCTCCTGAATTCCCTCTGAGACTCAAAAGAGGAGGTTTGTGGCTATTTTTCATAGAAAAGTTAACCTTGCAATTGACCACTTGACCATCCAACTATATGTAATATGGCTCTGGTTTCAGTATTAAATTACACACTTAGTAGTGCATACATGACAGAAAGCTCATTCAATTAATTTCTCAGCTTTTCCATTTGTCTTGGAAGGCATTTTCTTTCTTCACAGAATCAGCCCTTGATTAAGTGGGGGAAGGCATATCTTAGGCTCTTCACTGTCAGGATGTTCAAATGATGAAAATATCATCTTTGATATGCTCCACTGAAAACATCTTGTGTGTGAAGTAGAGATGCACATCCCTGGAGAAGGCTGTCCTGTGTTATAGAGCAGGTAAACTGGCGGGGATGGAGGCACTTCACTGGAAGTCTCCTTTAATGTGAAAGTCTCCACATTAATATGCTTGGACTTGAGCCTGATGCTTCCCAAACAGACTAGATGGTGCCCATTGCTTAGATTCTGCTCCTGCCAGGCCACGGGCTGGAGGGCGATTCTTGTTGGACTCTGCGGTTTTCTGGCTTTCCTTGTTTGACAGAATCCAGTTCTCCTGACCTTCAGGACATGGAGCAGAGCTCATCGCTTCCACCTGGCCTACACAGTAAGTAAAGCTATGCCCCTGGAATACTGCTGCCATGGTTAGTTTAATTTTAATTTATTGCAGAGGTGGTTTTATGCATATGACTTTATAACTGTGCACGTACCCTGAGACCTCTGAAGGTCAAATAAATAATAAATGCTCATTAAGGGCTTTCGCTGAAACTGGCCAAGAAAGGTGTCACTGGTGATACTTTCATGTGGACAAATAGCATCCAAGTCAAGTAGGATCTAGTATTAAACTATTACAGTATTTGGTTCTGCTGCTCTAGAAAATTATATGCCAGAAATGCCTAGTCAATCACTAAAATAGTGGAACCGTTTAAAACTGGGAGGTACTTGCTGTTTAATCTATTTTTCTTTTAAACCATTGGACTTTGGGGGGTTATTCTTCTTTGCTCTGTGTGTGTGTGTGTGTGTGTGTGTGTGTGTGTATGTGTGTATGTGTGTAGAATGGGAGAGAAAGTGGAAAGGGGGGAGAGAAAGAATAAGTTCTCACACTTCTTAAAGAAGTCTCCTGTTAGAGGTTACAAAAGGAAACCCTGATTTTTACCTGTGGATGAGGTGCAGAACAGGGTACCAAGGTGACCCCAGGCTGCAGCTGCAGAATTCCCACCATGGAAATCCTGGCGTCCAGATGTCGTGTGTTCAGATCCCTTCAAGGTGGAAGTGCTGCCCCCATCTCTGACACGCTGTCTCTTTCTCCGTATCCCCGGGCTGCCATGGGGGATGTAGATCAACGAGAAAGCGCTCAGTGTGCCCAAGGTCTCCTAACTGAAAAATGCTGAATCACTGGACTTTGGAACGTGAATAAAAGTTAATTCTCTTGAAGAATAAAACATAGAATTCTGCCAATTTTGGTTGATAGCACTCATATAATCTTAACAAACAACACAACCTATTAACGTGATAGGGAATTCTACTTTATAAACTTCAGTGTTATGCTACGTTCCAAGCACGCTCTCCTTCACGTTAACTTAAGATATATTTATAACCTAATTATGTACATATATTCTATTCCTTATCCTAAACATATTTATAGCTAAGAAAGGAAACCTAAAATTGGAGCTGATTATGTTTGTTTCATTGGCTTAAAAGCAACCATGACCATTTAACCTTCTTGGAAACTCAGCTTTCCTTGAAAACAAACAAACAAAACCAAAACAGAGATCCTAGCTTTTGATTTTAATAATGTAGAATTAATCTTGAGACTTCCCTGATGACGCAGTGGTTGAGAATCCGCCTGCCAATGCAGGGGACACGAGTTCAATCCCTGGACCGGGAAGATCCCACATGCCGCGGAGCAACTAAGCCCGTGAGCCACAACTACTGAGCCTGTGCTCTAGAGCCCGCGAGCCACAACTACTGAAGCCCGCGCTCCTGGGGCCTGTGCTCCACAACAAGAGAAGCCACCGCAGTGAGAAGCCCGCGCACTGCAATTAAGAGTAGCTCCCGCTCACCGCAACTAGAGAAAGCCCGTGCAGCAACGAAGACCCAACACAGCCAAAAGAATAAAATAAATAAATAAATTTTAAAAAAAGAATTAATCTTAATTTAGAAGGGTAATCATCATGGATTATTATAGTCTGTGTTTCTTTGATGTGCCTAATTCTTACCTTTCTGTTTTAATACCTTTGTCCATGTCGGTAACTACAGTCAAATGGAGATACACCGGTAATTGAAATCTCTCTCCAATTCCTAAATCAAATCTTTGGTCCTCATTCTACTCAAGAGCCAGTTTTGGATCAGGTCTGGAATGGTGGAGAAGATAAAGTGTGGAAAGGTGTGGGAGAATACGAAGGTGCATTCCCAAGTTTATTCCTCTTCCCAGCTCCTTCCCTGTAAGTCCTCCCAGTGAATCTACCTGAAGATTTGATTATGTCCCTTCCATAAACTGATAGGATTAGTTTTAATCCATCCAAAGTTCTTACCTTGTTTTGGGTGTCTTAGAGTTTTCCTTGATGTGGACAAATTAATTTTTTTATGGCCCGAAAGACCACCATCATCCTGATTTGCATTATTGACTTTCCTTATAAGCTCTACAGGCTAAACATAAAAATAAAGGAAAAATTATTTTAGTCCTGTCAATTCCGCATGGCCCTACTGCCTTTAAAGTGTAGAACGCTTAGTCATTGGTATATAATTGCTAACAAGGTGATTTTTTTCAGCCTTATTTTGAAATATTGTTTTAAACTCACAGGATTCCCAAGGTCTAAGCAAGCACATACAGGCTGAGCAAATGCAAAGTCAAGAATAAATGCAAACACCATTCAATAAGGATATTCGAGTGCCAGGTGCTCTGCCAGAGTCTTTGACAGGCATTATATCATTTACTCCTCATGGCCACTGCATGAGGGAAGTATTCATACTTACCCAGTTCACAGATGAGGTGACTGAGGCTGAGACCATAACAGACTCAAGGCAGGTAGACAGGCTGAGATTTCACCCAGGTCTATATGACTCCAAAGTCTGTGCTCTGAACTACAGAGCTTCAACATCGTGAATCAAAACATTAATTGATAAGTAGTGAAAACGGAGGCTTTGCATTAAAAGTAAAAAGCATTTTTTCTTCCCAAAGAAAATCAGTCGTTAAAAAACTTCAGTGTAAAAAGGTAGGGGACCTCATATGTCTGCCGGGCAATTCCTCTCCTGTGAATTTAGATCCAATCCATTATCAATATTTTCTGGCAGTATTTCTTTCCTTTTACCGCTACATCATTCGTAAAGTTCAGTGTTTCCAGAACTATAACACGCCAATCTTTACCATGCTTTCTCAGCACTATTTGTATTTTAAATGACTGGAACCATTGCAGCCAATCACATTAGAAGACAGAGGCCACCGTTGTTAATTCCAGGCAATATGTGAAGGGAGTAAAAACCCTGAGCACTCTACACAACCATTTCCCAGATGTTTGTCAGACTTGTCTATTTTCTCTAACTCACGTGCAGAGAAACCCAGACAAATCTGTGTTTTTTTCTTTTGTATTGACCAAGTTCTAGGAATAAAATGTTTTCCTGAGCAACAAAAACAAAAAATACTACTGAGTGCTTGTAGTTTAAGCTGTAATATAGTTATTTGTAGCTTTTCTGAAGTGTGTCTCTTTTGTGTAGAACTTTTAACTTGATTGCTTTTTTTAAAGCAACTGCTCAGCATTGCTTCTTAGACCCACAGACTTTAAAAACATCCTAAATGAAGCAAGAGAAAAATTTCAAGGAAAAGATTTGGCATTAGAAAGCAAAATGGGAAAAGTAGTAATTCTCTTTTAGAAGAGCTCTGATTTATTTAGATCCCTAATTCAGCTTCCTATAGATGGATATTCCTTTAAAAGGAACCCATCCCTTTCTAAGTATTAATTTCCTCTTTTATATAATTGTGATATTCCTTCCATACTTATATTACAAGCTTCTGATGGTGAAGAGGTGAGATAATCAGCAGCTCATTAAAGTTGGAAGATTCTAATTTTACTAGTAAAAAATGTAAAAACAAAAAAATCTATGTAAGCAAGTAAAATAAATTTGCCACATACAAATGAGGTATTGCTCTTACAGTCAAACTTTGGGACAGATTAGATTTTAAACAGGGAATCCACAAGCTAAATTAAGAAAAAAAAGAATAGTTTGAGATGAAAGGAATGCCAAGGAACACATTGAACACCTGTGCAATCATTCAGTGCTTTTTAAAAAAATATTTATTTATTTATTTATTTATTTATTTTTGGCTGCGTTGGGTCTTCGTTGCTGCGCGCGGGCTTTCTCTAGTTGTGGCGAGTGGGGGTACTCTTCATTGTGATGCACATGCTTCTCATTGCAGTGACTTCTCTGTTGCAGAGCACAGATTCTAGGCACACGGGCTTCAGTAGTTGAGGCTCACAGGCTCAGTAGTTGTGGCCTGTGGGCTCTAGGGTGCAGGCTCAGTATCTATGGCACACGGGCTTTGTTGCTCCGCAGCATGTGGGATCTTCACAGACCAGGGCTCGAACGCGTGTCCCCTGCACTGGCAGGTGGATTCTTAACCACTGCACCACCAGGGAAGCCCGCATTCAGTGCTTTTGACAATAAGGTAGATATTACGTATATAAGGAAGAGTGTTTTATTACTATTATTTTTGACACCAGAATAGTCAAATATTTTCCTGCATCTTTTATAGGGCACCTCACAGTGCCTGGACTATTGCAAGTGCTCAATAAATCTCTGCTAATTTGACAAACCCTCTCTCATTTTTAGTGATTATCTCTTTTGACGGAAGCAATTCAATATGAATTTCTAGAGCCTACAGTTAATGAGCTAGCAGCCTGGAGCCACAGGGGTTAAAGAGCATGTGTCTTAGAGTCAGAAGGACTTGGGCTTGAATGAAGCTCCTATTAGAGCTGCGTGATGGGGACAAAGTACACAATGTCTTTGATCCTCAGTTTCCTCATCTGTAAAATGGGGGGAATGATACCTATAGCACAGTGGTTTTGTATGAATTAAACTGGATAAAGCATTTAACGTGTTCAGTGCAGTGCAGGCACACAAAAATTGCCCACTAAAGCGTAGCTATTATTATTCATTGTGGTAGTGGTAGTGTCATGATATTTCCTCCCTCCATCCTTCCCTCTTCTCTGCCTTCTCTCCTTTCTTCCTTTTCCCCTTTCTTCTTTCTCTCCTAACCACAAATAGAAGGGGATGTCCCATAATGGAATTACCATTATAAAATGCCTCAATTACTATAATGTTCTTGTACGGTCATGCTCTGATAATACTGAATGCTGTCACTGAAAATGCTGAAGGAAAATTTTAAAGGTAAGGTCTTGAAAATTTGGATTTTTCTATCATCCTCCCTAGCCCTATGCCTTAGTAACCATCTGTATTTCTCTTAATCCATTTGTGGCCCAATAGGTTGCTCTTCCTTTTTACTTTAACAAGTCTCTATCTGTAGAGATTCCACTGTTGTTGTGACAACAGTTGGAGTGGATCACTGCCTTGCAAAGAACCATCACCTGAATCATCTCACTCCCAGGTAATAACCAGAGAGAGCTAGTCTCACTTCCTTATCCTTGTTTCTTCTTAAACTTAAGAAGAAATTAAAATTGAAAATATATTGTATTGGGCTTCCCTGGTGGCGCAGTGGTTGAGAGTCTGCCTGCCGATGCAGGGGACACAGGTTCGTGCCCCAGTCCAGGAAGATCCCACATGCCACAGAGCGGCTGGGCCCATAAGCCATGGCCGCTAAGCCTGCGCATCCCAAGCCTGTGCTCCGCAATGGGAGAGGCCACAACAGTGAGAGGCCCGCGTACTGCAAAATAAATAAATAAATATATATATATATTTATTTATATATATATATATACTGTATTAGTTTTCTTGGGCTACTGTACCACAGTATCACAAACTGGGGTGGCTTAAAACAACAGAAATGTATTGCCTCATAGTTCTAGAAGCTGGAAGTCCAAAATCAAGGGGTTGGCAGGGCCATGGTTCCACTGACACCTGTAGGAGAGAATCCTTCCTTGTCTTTTTTAGCTTCTGGTGTTTGGTGGTAATTCTTCATTTTCCTTGGCTTGTAGATTCATCACTCCCTCTCTGCCTCTGTCATAATGAGGCCATCTTCTTCCTGTGTGTCTCTTCTTCTCTTTATTAAGGTAATAGTCACATTGGACTAAGGGCCTAGCATACTCTAGTATGACCTTAGCTTAACTCAATGAATTATATTTGCAACAACTCTATTTCCAAATGAGGCTGCATTCTCAGGTACTGGGGTTAGGACTTCAACGTATCTTTTAGGGGGACACAATTTATTCCATAATATACATTACAATGCTTAAGCTAAGTAAAATAAATTTTCAAGTAATTCTAGTGAAAGTCAGAATAAATCTGATGGTGTTGTCAAAAACAGAGAAGAAAGAATTAGAAAGGATTAGATTGGCCAACAGATATTTACTGAGCACTTAATGTGTGCAACCATGTAGAATACTCTTTAAGCATCCGATAATCTACTTACCTTCAAGGACTTCACAATTGAATTCAAGGATTTTGGATATTACACGTGTTTAGAAGCAAACAGAAAACATTTTCTTACCTTAAAACATAGTCAACAACCAAGAAATGAGTAAAAATACCTCTGTGCCAAACCAGCCCAAAGTGAGGTTTCCAAGTCTGCACTGTATGCATGTGGTTTCCTTGTAGAAAAGTAGTTCAGTAGCCTATTAACTCCTATGCAACATATAATTGTAGCAATCATATCCATTTGATTTTCCTGTCTACCACAGACTAGTCAGGCATATTGAAAGCAGTGAGAATAACAACTGAAAACCTGACAATAAAAGAAAGTATATGAAGGAAAAAGAGAATAGGAGAACTGAAATTTTGCTACTTTCTGAAATCATGTAGTGTAGAGACAATCCGACATGCTTTGTCAGGCTTTGTGAACCTTATTCCTTACAATACAATATAATAATTGGTGTTCAATGTAATGATCCCAAGATATGGAGAAGCATTTAGATTCTGACCAATATGTTATATTTAATAAGGCAGACACATTTGTAACATATTTTAGAGTTTGTTCCAAAATTGTTAAAAAATATTAAATGATAAAACCAAACTATTTACAGAACTTAATCTACAATGACAGAGCCCAAGAGTGTTTTTGGCAGGTTTTACTTAAGTGCAAATGAGTGGCAGATACATGTTTAGAATTTCAGTCAGAGGAGGGAGATAAAAATGCTGTGTAGGAATGGTCATAGATAATGTCCAGATATTGGCCCCTCGTTAGCACTTAGAAACACAGCTGGGTTTACTGTACTCCAGAGTTGTATGAATCTAGTGAAATAGGCTCTAGCACTTTTCCCATCAAGAGTGGTCCGTATGGGAAGCCCACAGTCATAGATGACCCTGTACACTTCAGAGCCTAGCATGATTCAGGAACTGACTAGGCAGTTCAGTTTTCCTCTTGGTTAGATTGCAGACTTTCCAGGAGAGGCATTACAAACTCAAATGCCTTCAGGGATCTAGCAGGCAATATAAATGAATTAAGTGTGACGGGTATGAGATATTATTTGGAAGCAAATTTGGACAGAACGTGCCCCTCTAAAAGCATTATCATTCGTATTTTCTTTATAATCTGTGCCTTTAAAATTATCCAGCCTGGAACTGAATTCAGATCTAGAGCCTCCGGATCACATCTAGCATCAACCCATCCTGTTCCAGACCCAATATGACCTTGGTTTCTTACGGCTCAGGCCTGCTATCATTCTCTTCGCTCTGTTTTCACCCAATGGCCTTGGTATTCCGGAATTGAGAGAATATCCACTGGTCTAACATTTACCAAAGAATGTTTTTATGGACATTGGTCCTGTGAGATATTCCTAAAAAAATAGGATCTTGTTATCAAATAATTATGGGAAATAACATATACTATACCCCCTTTCAAATGATCACTATACACATTCACATATTAACAGCTCTGAGACGACTTTTAGTAAAGAAAATGGATAATTCAATGTTTTAATTCAAAGTTAACCACACTTAGTTTGTTACTGAACTTCCCTTCTCCTTTATAATTACATCATGAAGAGCTAATGTTCCATGGAGCACACTCTGGAAAACACTGAGACATGACCTCTTATAGAACTCTATATTAAATTGTATAAGTGAGAAAAGCAGAACTAATTCTTGAACATGCAAAGAGTTTATATAATCTTGTTTAGAATTTCCATACGGGGAGGAAACATCCATCAATGATGTCCCACTTTGTCCCTCCAATAAATGCTAGGGAAAATCTTTGGCCCTTTTCTCCACCCAATTATTTGCTTCACCCCAGAGGCAAAAGTAACTTCCCTGGTTTGGCCATGTCTTGGTTATTAGGGTGTGAGCTTACTCTTACCCTCAAATCTGGAAACAGGCTATTATTTTCTTTCTCTCCCTTAGACCACTAGCCTGTAAGAGACAGGGTATCTCCCTTTCCTCCTCCTTTGGATCTTTAGAAGGGTAGGACTTTTGCCCTTGGCAGGAGGGAAGTTCTGCCTTCTTCTCTAGTCCAGTTTTACTAGGCAGGTCCCTACATTAGACAACACAGCTGACCTGCCTCTGACTTCTGTGACTGAATTCTTTGTGTACATACTCAATTGGCCATTACCTGAAGGTGAAAAGGGACCAGTGGCAGGATTCAGACAACAAACCCACTCACAGCCTTCAACATTATGCACAGAATAAAAAATCAACTCTACTAACCCATTGTCCAGGTCATTAACATGAGCAGCAGAACCTCTTTGTGCTCTGCTGACCATTGTGGACTGAGAGAGAGACAATGGCATTTACCAGAGAGATCACTTATTGTTTTAGGTTCCTTTTTTTTTCTTTCTTTCTTTTTTTTTTTTTTTAAACCATAACCTTCAGAAATCAGTTAGAGAAGACCTTTTGCATCTCAGGCTATAATTTTTTTGAAGAAATGATGTAATAGGCTGCTCTATTTCTAATCTTGAGAATATTTGGTTTTGGGCGTATTTCAAATGTTGATGTTAGACTGATATGAAAATGCCTGTTCGTGCTCAAAATCCAGGACAAAGGTTATTTCCACCAAGCTCAATAGAAAGTAATAAATAATTCTGAAATATTGTCTTAAAATAAGAATATAAAATATTATAACTTGTCAAGCCTTCAAGTCTATGTTTGCTTATTATTGCCAACCCAGCAGGTATAACAAAGGCTCCTGCCTCTGCCCTGACATTTCATCTGCCAGGAGAGGTCCACCTCTGCTCACCAAGCCTTGTTTATCAAAGTTTCAGCCATTCTTTCAAAACCTCTTATTCCATGCCAGATGCATCTTAATTGTACTAATTCTCTCTGCTATATCGGTATGTCAATAAGGATTCTCCATCTTGCCCACTGTATTTGCAATATCTGGGACTGTGATAAATAATGCATTCCTGATGATACATTGAGGCTATTTGTATGAAAGCACTACTAAAGCTAATATAGCTACAAGAAAAAAACCATCATTAATCTGAATTCATAGGACCTCTTGCGAGAGTTTACTTCTGCAAAAATAATAGTGTCTTAAGGGTTGGTCTAGAATGAAAGGAAAATACAGGCTATTTATATCTGCCTCACTGCTTCACAGATGCGTTGAAGTGAAATGCAAAACTCTTGTGGACTTGGTAGTGACTTTAAATCCCATCCCTGTATTCTTTCCATTGGTAGAAGAAAAAATTGGGTATATGAGCTATATCATCCTATAGTCACATATTCTATTCATAGCTAAAAACCCATTAGCTCAGTTACAAAGTTTAATAACAACCTGTATCACACATTGCTGTTGCAACAAATGACATTATATAAATGTAGATTTTTATCTTTTCCTTTCAGTTTTCATTGTTAAAACAACTGACATAAAATCAGGATAACTGAGTTAGGTTTTATTGCTAGAAAGGAAAGAAAATACAGCAAGAGTTTGAGTGTATGGTTATCCTTCAACCTGTGTGTACACAGTGGAAGTTTATGTCCTATGCCACCTCTCAGAAGCAGGGGTCTTGTGCTTAGGAAGACTGTCAGAAGCTTCACTGGATGCCTTTTTCACCTGCTAAGATGATTTCTTGATCCAAAATGTGATTAAACAGTAATGTTTTATAAAGCTTTGTTGTTGTTGTTTGCGGTACGTGGGCCTCTCACTGTTGTGGCCTCTCCCGTTGCAGAGCACATGCTCCAGACGCGCAGGCTCAGCGGCCATGGCTCATGGGCCCAGCCGCTCCGCGGCATGTGGGATCTTCCCGGACCGGGGCACGAACCCGTGTCCCTTGGATCGGCAGGCAGACTCTCAACCACTGCGCCACCAGGGAAGCCAGGGAAGCCCCTCCTATAAAGCTTTTAAAATACAATAAAGCAGCTACACTCTAAAAGCAAAGAACATCATCTTTAGAGCATCTCACTTTAAATAATATCTTGTTAAGGATTGTCCCACTTAACCAGAGTGCATCAAAGCTTATGCCTCTCGAGTGTGCTGACACTGTGCTCAGGAAATTTTGGTTTGATTCCCAGTGCTGGCAGACAAATTGTGGATCATAAATCCTGGTATATGGCAATGGTTTTCTAGATCAACAGGAGACACTCTAGACAAGAAACAGAGAAACAGGAGAGGGGGTAGAGTCACCTCTCTGTAGTCCACAAAGCTTTCTGATGCCCTTACAAGGATTTTGAGTGCATTTCTGCCAGTATCAGCGATGGTGAAGTTCACCTTCACTAAAATCTAATTCCAGCACTAACTGGCAGGCCAGCACTAGTGAAAATAACATTCTGGTTTCCTCCATGACCCCAGTCCCGACATGATAACGGGAGCCCTCAACAACTTATTTCTAGCTTGGAATTCTTGATGGTTTATTTAGTTTGACTGCCTGTCGGAGATTGCTATTATGAATACAGTTGCTAGGGAAGGCCTGCCATCGTGCTGTTTGGCTTTTAAAGGGGTCAGGATTTTGCAACATCTCAAATAACACTTATGGCTTAATGTCTGCAAACAATGCAGCATTTAACATTTACTATGCATGAAGAGGATCATAGTTCATCATTTATTATTCAAAAATTATGTAAAATATTTTTATGATGGAATATGAAGAATGTGTTCAAAATATTCATGTATATAAACAGCACATAATAAATTTACCTTAAAACATCAATATGTAATCAAAGCGGTATCTGGAGTTGTGCAACATGGAGCCAAATTTTAAATATTTCAAAATTCAGACTTTTAATCACATATCTTTCAAGTGGATGAGACTGAGTTCTGGTACTCTTCAGGGAAGTGAACATTTAATTCCCTTTCCAAGGAGACTACCATTTTTATGGTAGAGAAAGGCTAGGTTCATCATAATTTAACCATACAAATTTCTCAATTCAGAAATTGATTGCCGGGCTTCCCTGGTGGCGCAGTGGTTGGGAGTCCGCCTGCCGATCCAGGGGACACGGGTTCGTGCCCCGGTCCGGGAAGATCCCACATGCCGCGGAGCGGCTGGGCCCATGAGCCATGGCCGCTGAGCCTGCGCGTCCGGAGCCTGTGCTCCGCAACGGGAGAGGCCATGGCAGTGAGAGGCCCGCGTACCGCAAAAAAAAAAAAAAAAAAAAAAAAAAAAATTGACTGCCTGCTCCATCTTCCCATCATACTTGTTTCAAAGACATGTTTTGGTTTCCTGTAGAAGAAGGCGGTTGTGAATATTGGTTCTTGGAAACTGGCAAGAATGGAAAACATTGTAGTCCAAGTGAAGATGGTGTGAGCAGTGTGGCTGATGTGATTTGTTGTCCTCATTTGTGATTCAAGTCCCAGAACTTGTCTCAAACAGGAGGGTAGATTTCAATAAAATGTTAAATCCAAATGACTTGAGTGAGAGAATAAGAATGGATCCAATAAAATGTTTCTATTAACAAGATAATATAAATAATACAAACCTTTAGCTACTGATTTCGTAGTAAGACGTCTATTTTGTTAAAACAGTGACTTCAATGGTTTTAAATGCCACATATTTGAGAGGCAGACTCCAAAGAACTATCCAGAGTCTTGAATCCCTTTACAGATTTGATCCATTTGTTTTGGAAATAAATCATTTCCAAATTATTATTTTAATTATGTATGACACAATAGTACATCCTGCAAAAGTGATAAATTCTTTATAATATTTGAACTCATTATAGCTCACATTAAGTCTTTCTAGGAGGGGGTGACAATCTAGCTTCATAGGAGAATCACAAAGATTCTAAGTTAATGAAGTAAGTCTCTTTCCCTCCTTTATTTGCCTTTTCTCCTCTCTAGCTGTGTTTTGTCTTCATTTCTTGTTGTCCTTATTGTTTACTTATGTTAGCACTGTACATTTTATAATACTGATATGCTTAATAAATATTTATTAAGTACCAATTATGTAGAAGCATGGTGCTAGGTGCTTTCAAAATGTTCTAATTAAAAATTTTACTTGCTCTAAATAACACAGTCAGCTAGAGGTAGATCAAGCATTGGAAATCAGATCTTTGCATTATATCAACCCATAATACACGTGGCAATTTTATTCTATGAACATGATTTAAACTTCTACTTAAGTAGAACATTGCATGTTTTGAGTTAGGAGTTTTGTTTGCTCCCAAATTACATCTATAAGGTTTGAATTATTAGCTGCCATTGACTTTAATTAAACTCATTATGGCCTCACATGTCTGGCACTTGTTAAGGAGGGGGAAAAAAAAGTTTAGAAATGAGCCAAGTGACTTGATACACACTCTCTCAGCAAATAACCATAACAAGCCATGCTGGGCCACAACTCAGCTAGCAGTGTGCTACTTGACCCTCGCCAGTGTTTTCATGCTAAAAAAATGTGTGTTCATCTTCCTTATTCTTCAATAAAGGATGTACTCCATTCAAGTGAATGCCTTCAGTGATTTGGTTTGAATGGAAGTGCAGGCACAAAATTATTTTCTTATTATTTCCTTTATGCAGGATAGGCACTCAACTAAACAATACTAGCTAATAGGGTCCTTCTTGGTCCATGTCACCAGAATATCCAAACATTCATTTAGGAAAGGAAAATATCAGCCATACAGATGCTCTAGTGGCAGGGTGCCACACACCTCTATGTCTGGAGTCATCCAGATGGCTGACTAAATGGCTTGGATTCATGTGGGTGTTCCTCACTGTATAGACAATGCTTCTGGGACAACTAAAAGAAAAAAAATTACTCATGTTCAAACTCTTTAATGAACTACATTGCAGGGCATTTTTTTTTAAATTAAAAAATGTACTTATGTATTTTTCATTTAGTGTTTCAGTTTCATTACTTCAAAAATGTTAGAACAGAGGCCTAGAAAGGTGAAAGAATTACCCCAAATCACCTACACTCACTAGGAAGTGACAGAACATTACCTTGAACCCAGATGACTTGCAATTAAAAGCTCTTTTTACCACACCCCGCTACCTATATGAATACCGTAAGCATCAGATTACCTGTTTGCCTGTCAAAATATCACCTACACACTCCAGGAGTCCCCAAACCCTTCTCATTTGCCAAGGTGGACTAGGGAGAGGGGGAGGCACCATCTAATTATATATCGATTTATAGTTTTCAAAGCACATTTACGCAAAGAAATCTCACTCAATTGTTTATTCCTCCATGTATTTATTCAACAACTTATCATTGAGACCTTTTCTACCAGTGTCCTGATCTCCTATCCCCATTAGATAGCTATCCTGTTCCTTCTCCCCTCTCCTATTCCATTCATCAAATCTCAGCTCTTATGATTCTAGCTTGTTCTATGAGGTGTAGGTGATTTTTTCCTCAGTCTTTCATATGTCTTTAATTTTCTCCAAGGCCTAAATGGAAAAATGAGAAATGTGATGAGGTGAGGGCAGGTTGTAGAAATAAATGAATAGGTTAGGATAATGATCATCAGTTCCATGGGGCTGGAACCAAAAAGTGGGGCTTTCCTGGTGGCGCAGTGGTTGAGGGTCCGCCTGCCGATGCAGGGGACACGGGTTTGTGTCCCGGTCCGGGAGGATCCCACATGCCGTGGAGCGGCTGGGCCCGTGAGCCATGGCCGCTGAGCCTGCGCGTCCGGAGCCTGTGCTCCGCAGCGGGAGAGGCCACAACGGTGGGAGGCCCGCGTACCGAAAAAAAAAAAAAAAAAAAAAAAAAGGATTATGTGTTTAGTGACTCAAGGGGTGTATGTAGGATCACAAGTTTGCATTAAGTTCTGCAGTGACCAGAAGGGAAAGAAATAGTGGTGAGGAATGGTAGTAATGCAGAGTCAATAGTTCTTAAAGGAAAAAAGTAAGAGTGTGTGTGTGTGTGTGTGTGTGTGTGTGTGTGTGTGTGTGTGTGTGTGTGTGTAGGAACAGACTAAAAGTAGGAAAGCTATACTAATGGTGACTGAAAAAGAGCATGACAGTGGAGACGGCAAAAAGGAAACTCTTGGCCAAAGTCTTACCATTCCAGCCCCTGCAGAGAATCCTACAGTAGCTGCAGCTAAGAGGAATTCCCTTCTCACTGCCTGTGGTGAGCATGTATTACCAAAGTCCCAACTTGGAATTTTGAATGTATTTTCCCATAGAATATTATTGAAAGTTGTTGAATTCTTCAGTTCTGTTTATATAATACATCCGGTAAATGATAAATTATATTCGCATTGTTTCCTTGGGAATATGTCCTTTGAATTCTTAATAGCAGATTAACAAATTGTCTTTTAGAGCACAAACCGTTCTTAAAAAGGAGAGGGCCTACATTAGATTACAGTGACATCTCTAATTGTAGTGTATAGACATCTTGAGTCACTGTTCAATTAAACACAAACATCATGGAATAAAACATCAGCAGGGATTTAACCATTAAGGAAAAGTTGATATTTAACATGATGATACAAGGCTTTGAAAAAAATGGACTTTGTTTCTTTAGTACATAAGAGGATAAACAGAAAGTAACATTTGTTAAATGTTTATAGCTACTAGGCTCTATGCTAAATGCTTTATATTAGCTCAGTTAATTTTCATAGCAATCAAATGAAATGGTCATTATTACCCCCATTTACAGGTGAGAGAACTGAGTCTCAGAAAGGTTAGGAGATTTGTAAAGGTTGAAATAAGAATTCCTTCTTGAATTGTGTTTGTTTATTTGTTCACTATGTAGAGTGGAGTGATTTGATAGCCTGTTTATTGTTATAGCTCCTTCCTTCCTAGGTCTTTCTCTTGACCAAATCAACCACAGAAGAATCAACTGGACTTTCCAATTTTTCCAGTCCAGTGTCAATCGTGAGTTAGATTACCAATAAAGTCAACTCAATATTTTCATTAAATTATCTGATATAGCCAAATATTTAGAACAAAATTATTGAGAAATTTTTATTTTAGCATAGTTTACTGCATCCAAGTTCATAAGAAAAGTAAAAACTAAAATAATCCAGACTTTTTCACATTTTGTTCTAACATTTGGTCACATTTAGACATAATATGTATATGATACTCCATTGAGAACAAAATAAGAAGAATATACCACGTAATCAGGCAAAATGAGACTTTTCATTTTACGTAAAAAATTCAGAGCGGTCTAATATTCCTCACATAAATGAGAAAATTTATCATACTTTACACTTGTTCTGGTCATCGGCACACCTGGAATAACTGCTAAATGCCAGACTAGTCACTGTAGTCTGAACAATTATAAATCAATGAATTTGGAATAAGGTGCTGTTAATGCTAAATTTAAATTGAATTTTGTTTCCATATAATCTATATCAATGATTTTGGGGGCTAATATTGGCCGGTGTTTGAATATTTACTTTGAGCACTGGGTATTCAATGGTACAGAGAAAAGACATTTATTCCACCTTTAAACGGCATTCCTATGCTTGTACCAGTTACCATTTCAATAATGCAGAAAAAATTCTTTATCAGGAATAAGATAAAACTTGGGGAGTTATTTTGTTTATCATATGGTAAATTTAAAATGTCCTTAAGTTTATATCCTGTTGCAAGTTCTCAGGAACTATATATAGCAAATGTGATTTGGCTCAAGGGAAAAGGAGAAGCGGGAAGTTAAAGAGCATATTAGACCGGAAAGTTTAATAACACCAAGATCTATTAGGAAACCTTCAACAGGTCACACTGGGCCAAAAAAATATATAAAGGTACAAGTAAAAAAAAGTCAGGCCTATATAATGTCCACCAGCAGATCTCTTGCAGGACCACATATGGATTACCATGTCTCGATGTCATGAGTAAGTTCCCAACCCTGAAATTCCATACACCCTTTTCCTCATCCTCTTCATTTCCCTGGACTTGACATATTTCCCCCACTGTCCTCTCCAATACCCCCTTTCCTCTACCCACTTAATAGTTCAGAAAGTTTCTTGGTTTCAAGATTAAGGTCAGAAAAAAAGGGGTTATTTCAACGCAAGGCTTTTATATATTTTTCAAGATAGGAGCTCCAAAAGCACCATCTAAAATCAAGCAACTGGAGGGAATTCCCTGGAGGTCCAATGGTTAGGACTCCATGCTTTCACTGCTGAGGGTGTGGGTTCAATCCCTGGTTGGGGAATTAAGATCCCACAAGCCACACAGCATGGCCAAAAAAAATTTAAAAATAAATAAAAATAAAAATAAAATCAAGCAACTGGAAATGGAATCTTAGATGCATCAATAGAACAAATATAGCCTCTATCATTTTATGGATGAATCAAATATCTCCCCTCAGTAGTCTAATCAAAGACTGTGTGTGGGGGGGCTCTCCCACACATTTGCCATCTAGTTTGAAAATGAGTCAACTGGAGGATGCATTTAGTGTGTCCTTATGAAGAAAATGTTCTTGCTTAAGAGAAGAACTAAGCAACAAGAAAACTAATGTTTATTCACTGATCATATTCAATAGTTTAAGTCTATCAGGTTTTCTGATATGTGACAATTTTTCTCTCATTTGCAAAGGGCTATGCTATTCATTCCACAACATGTTCATTGTTCATATCTTTTCCATCAGAGAATCTAAGATTTATATGGTGTTTTACCTTATTTCTAAGTTTTTAGTAGAAATCAGAAATATATCAAGTTACAAATCTTCTGAAGCCTAAAAAACAGATGAGATGCTTTTTCTCTTTCTACTATTTTTTGTCAAATCACTCTAATTTAGTGTTGACCACAGGGCTTCTATGGATTTGTTTATTCTTTCCATCTGTACTAGTCCTTTTTTGTAACCAAGAGGATGGGATATGCCACCATATTGTAGGTGTCATTCCTGAAAATAATGACTTATTGGTACATCTGACAATGATGTTACAAGGCTTGAAACAGAAGTCAATTCCATTGAAAACAGACTGATTACTTCAGATGTCACCTCTCAGTATATGGAACCCTAGTTATTTTATTAGAAAAGTTTAAAAACAAACAGGAAAAAAGAAGAGGTAAAGCATCTCTGTATTGATCTATATAGCACCTGTATTAATGACCATACTAGTGACCTAATATGTACGTTTTGTTGCTCTTAGATATGTTTTTTCGCGGGCCTCTCACTGTTGTGGCCTCTCCCGTTGTGGAACACAGCCTCCGGACGCGCAGGCTCAGCGGCCATGGCTCACGGGCCCAGCTGCTCCGCGGCATGTGGGATCTTCCCGGACCAGGGCACGAACCCGTGTTCCCTGCATCGGCAGGCAAACTCAACCACTACGCCACCAGGGAAGCCCCAGATATGTTTTTTTAAAGACTGACTTGCTTTTAAATTTACTTAGAAAGTTTCAAATGGGATAATCTTTGAAATCCTATGACATACTCCTTTTACAATAATAGAAATTCTTGTATCCTAGGATTTTTTCTCATTCTTTGGAATTGACTGAACTTCCAGGCCTCAACAATTTAAGTAAATCCTTTTAATTTTGATAAATCCTTCATATTTTGAACACTGTCATCCGTTATGGTGGAAGAGGGTTGTATTTACATGAGAATACCACTTATCATTAGCATTCATACACCTTACTCTTCATCAGGGGCAGATGCATATTTATCTTTTTTCTTTTGGTGTATGTGCTTAATTTTATTCAATGATGTATCAAAATATTTGGTTTGCAGTAAGTATACTTAACAAAAACTCTCTTTAGCCCTTTTGTTCACTGCTGGTCGAAATTTGATAGGGCTGGCAAGTCAAAAGAAGGAGGAAGAAGGGAACTAACATTTACTGACCATTTACTCCATGCTGGGTCCTTTCCACACAATGTCTCACTTAATCTTCACATGCTATCATGATGATATTATTTCCTCAGTTTTGGAAATCACAGGCACAGACAGGTTAAGAAGCTTACCCAAGGCATTCCAACTAGCATTTTCAGAGTCAAGTTTGCCCCTGTTTCTTTTTCCCATGTGTGTCTTTCTATAACACACTGCATTTATTTCCAAAGGGTCCGTTGCTTTCTGAATCATGAACCTTTATGGTTTGAGTATACAATTACTTATTCTGATTAAATTCTTACCATTTAATCTCCTCTCTCTCACTGTCCAAGTTAGGCAATCTCAGACTTTCCTATACTTACTTTATACTTAAATTTGTATTTAGAATGTTGTGATTTTGATATCTTAAGATACTGAAAATATCACTGTCCTATGTATATTTCATGCTGAACTGGCTAGATGCTTATGATATCACTTAAAAGTATGGATTTTAGAATCATAGTGTTGGAAAGGACCTTAGAAATAACCCCAACCTCCAAGTCTATGTTCAACATTACACCCAGGTTGAGGCTTTTTTTTTTTTTTTTTTTTTTTGCAGTACGCGGGCCTCTCACTGTTGTGGCCTCTCCCGTTGCGGAGCACAGGCTCCGGATGCGCAGGCTCAGCGGCCATGGCTCACGGGCTCAGCCGCTCCGCGGCATGTGGGATCTTCCCGGACCGGGGCACGAACCCGTGTCCCCTGCATTGGCAGGCGGACTCTCAACCACTGCACCACCAGGGAAGCCCCAGGTTGAGCCTTTTAAAACTTGTTAGATGACGTCACTCTTGCTCAAATGTCCCAAGAGGCATCCCATCTCTCTCAGAGGTGGGTCCAAGGACCTCGCCTCAAAGGATCTACAAATCCCTGCCTTACCTGCTCCTGACCCCTGCTCCCTGACCACTCTGGCCTCCTGCTCTTTCTTGAACAAGCCAGACATGTTCCCACCCCCTATGGTCTCTGCATCAGCTGTTTCCTTTGCATGAAGCATCATTTCCCCCAGATACCTGTATGGCTCATTCCTTGTCTCTTTCAGCTCAAACGTGACCACTTTACATGCAACTGCATGTCCTCACCCCTCAGTTGCCCTGCCTCCTATATGCTTTTCTCCTCTCCATTGTACTCTATACACCCAACATACTGTATATTTATTTATTTACTTCCCTGTCTCCTCCCAGTAAATTGTCAGCTCCATGAGAACAGAAAATTGCATCTCTTTTTTTCCCACTGAGCTCTTGCCTGCATCTGGGACAGTGCCTGACACATGGTTAGTAGTCAATAGATATTTGTTAAATGAATAAATAAATGTACATTTCAACAGATACTACCCACAGAGAACATTACATTGAGTTTCATTGAAGAGTCATAGGAAAATAAGAAAAAAAGTAATCTCCATATTCCAAGCATGTTAGTGTGAAAGGGCAAAGACAAATTTAATCCAAGTCAGCCATGAATGGAAAAGTGAATTTGTTCCTATTAAATAAGACTCTTGAGCAAGACAATGTTGTTCTAAAATAAAAGATTCTAGTACATAGTCCTGACATATGATGTTCCATGGGTGGGGAACATATATAAACTCCACACAATCCATACAAGTCTTTGTGGCTTACATTAGTTGGTTTTTCTTCAGTCTAATAATACTCTGAAGGAAAAGTAAAATGTGTAAGCATCCATGAAGAAAACTTGGACCAACCCTCTTTTATCTATCTGGTTGAAAGAACTGGCCATAATAAACCCCTTCTATTCAACCTTCTCCTGATCTCATCACTGTCTAATGAGAAATGAAGTTTTGGTTCTACTGATTGGGTTTGGAGTGAGATGGGAAGAAAGGAGGTAGTTTTAATTAAAAATGAAATAACACTGTATTTACATTCTTTGTGCCCATGTGAGATATGTCTCTCCATGGCTCCTGAACTTTCTTTTGTAAATAGTTTCACAGAACAAATTCTGTTCATGTGTTTCAAAGAAAGCTAAGTTGTATATACATTTCTTAATATCACTAATTTCTTTTACTGGGAAGTAGACTGGAAGTAGTTGTCAAAATACTTTTACTTTTTATTTTGAATTGTGCAATTAAAATTTTTTTTAAAGAAACATAAACTCAATTTTTAGTTTATCAAAAGCTAATTTGGAAAAAATCCGTATGTCTGTTAAGGTATATTCTGCACATGTGACTAACAATGCTGGGGCCATTGAATTTGCTTACTAAATATTTGCTTGATTGAGTAAATAAGTTCATGAATGATTTTTTAGTTCCCAGAAACGAAGTAGGAAGGGAAGAAAATAAAACTGTTTCACGGAATTCTAAAAAAGACTCCAGCAACTGGAAAGAAAGAACATGGCCTTGGTAAAGTATCAGGAGAACAGGGAAAGCCTGGATTCCTTCCAGAGTCAGCCCAGGAATGCCAAGAGATCTGCAGGGAAAGAAGAGGGCAGAGTTCAGGCTTGAAGCCAGGAGGCCTGAGGCAAGATCAGAGCCCCAGCTGGGATGGTGGCCATAGGCAAGATCCTGGGCCTGAAGGTAAAGTTTGAAGGGCCAAAGCCAGGTTAAATATCAAGGACATATACCTACATATGAATTTATATCACACACATTTAAATGGGTGTCTATAGGATGACATGGGAGTGAGAATCCAGGGATAAAGGAATATTAATAAAATAAACTAAAACAAAAGAGTAGGGCTTCCCTGGTGGCGCAGTGGTTGAGAGTCCGTCTGCCGATGCAGGGGACACGGGTTTGTGCCCCGGTCCGGGAAGATCCCACATGCCGCGGAGCGGCTGGGCCCGTGAGCCATGGCAGCTGAGCCTGCGCGTCCGGAGCCTGTGCTCCACAACGGGAGAGGCCACAACAGTGAGAGGCCCGCGTACCGCAAAAAAAACAAAAACAAAAACAAAAGAGTATCATTATAGGTTTTAATAATGATAACATGCCAAGAAGTGAAGAGTATGAAGGTCACAACTTTTGCACTTGAGGTCGAAAGAAAAAAAGAGTCAGAAAAATAAATGAATCAACTAGAAACTAACATTTAGCTCAAAATGTTGATACAAATCTAGCTGAGAAGCCATTCTTTAATGTTGATATGAATGAAAAAAGTTTTGAGGTTTTAGTTGTCTGTAGCTTGGGTCATCACTGTGATGCAGCTGTCCAAGAAAAACTAACTCTGGCAGCATTAAAGGAAACATAATGACCAGAACAAAGAGAGTTATAGCGTACCTCTACTCATAAAATCACATCCTGGTGATGATAATCAGTTCTGGTTGCCAAAGTTTAAACTTTGGCAAAGTGGCCTACATTCAGCGAAGAAAACCATGTCATAGGAAAAAGCTTAACATAACTGATCAGGGTATGAAACGATTCACAACGCAGGTGTGCAAAAATAATAGCTAGCAAAAAACTGGCTTCTTAATCTTCTGTTATAACATAATGTCTGCCTTTCAGCCTCTGCTCTACTGAGTTGCCAGTCCAAAAAAGGATACCTCCCAAGTTATTATTCAATTCTGGGGTCTTAGGCATTACCCTTGTATTGATGTTGGGGGCTACACATTTTTCAGTCATCGGTCCCACAGGTAACTGATGAGATAGTCATTGTTCACATGTACCTCTTTCAGCTTACCTACACTTGGCTGCTTCTTTGCCATTTGGGGGCAGGGAAACCTGGGGTGAAGCTGACTCTTCCAGTGTTAAATGTAGTGCATGGCACCTGGGAAGTTACAAAGTATCTAACAAAAGAAGGAAAAACTTAAATTCAAAATATAATTGGAAATGCATAAGCTTGTCGCATGGGAGGTGATCAAAATATTGAGCTAAATTTTATTACCTTTTTAAAGAATCTTTTTCTTTAAGAAAATAAAACTATGTATCATCATAAACACAAGTAAGTGTAAAGCATACCCACAAAAACCATAATCTATTTTTAGGGAAAAAGAGTTTTGATAACTCATCAAATATTCAGGCCATGTTATAAGCAAGACAATGAAAACCTCAAAATAAAAATAAAACTCCACATAACAGAAATCATTTTTTACCTGTAAAACATATTAACATCTTCGCTTTCTTCTCATTTTTAGCTTCAAAATAATCACAAATAATTCTTCTCCAAATTCTTTCAAATAACATACATGTGCTTATGATTCAATGCATTCCATTAAAATAATGTGAAAGAAATATGGACAAAGACATAAGCACACAATTGACAGTGAGTTGAAATTTTAAAATGACTAGAAATGGGGCTTCCCTGGTGGCGCAGTGGTTGGGAGTCCGCCTGCCAATGCAGGGGACACGGGTTCGTGCCCCGGTCCGGGAGGATCCCTCATGCCGCGGAGCGGCTGGGCCGTGAGCCATGGCCGCTGGGCCTGCGCGTCTGGAGCCTGTGCTCCGCAACGGGAGAGGCCACACAACAGTGAGAGGCCCGCGTGCCACAAAAGGAAAAACAAAAAAAAGACTAGAAATGATAAGATCAGTGTGTGGGAAAGGCTGTGGGTGAGGCACTGTGAATGGAGAAGTGCTGCGCCTTTTACACCCCCAGCCCTCCCCCTCACCACCCCTATGAGCAGGTGGGGCTGGCACACCCCGGGATCAAAGGATTTAACCCTGTCCTCTTACCCTGAGGCCCTCCATGTGACCTCAACCTGGTTTCTGGTCCAACCGACATTGCCCCCCCATCCAAAGTCTCACAAGTTTTCCACTGTCCTTCTAGGCCAAGCCCCTGCCCCTGAGTTCCTCATGGCTGACCCTCTCTCCACCACCTGACCTCCAAAATAAAGTTCCAGCTTTTAATTTACCTGAGGCCTCAGGTCCAAAGAAAAAAATATGAACATCAGTTTGAGCTCACTTTTCTGTCCCACCCCACTCTGCAAGGAGTAGAGCTTACAGGGGCTTGATGCTTTAGTAAAAAATTTGTAAATGGCCTCGATGTTTCACTTTTTAATATTAGATTTTGTTAGTTAATGGGAGCTGGAGAGTCAAAGAAAAGTAACTTGGGTGGTGACTGGGTGTCTGAGTATCATCTGCCATCTTCTCCAAAAGAAGTAGATAATGGTGGGTGTGGGAAGCTATGAATCTGAACATTGTTTTATAGCTTCTGAGCATTAAACAGATACTTCACCAGCTTTGCTACCGAAAGATATAAACTACCATAGTTTTTCTTCAATCTTGCATATAGTTTTATTTGCTACTATGAGAATTATGATTTCCTCCACCTACTTCTCATTAGAGTGGTACTAGTTTTCAGTAATGACTGTAAAATGCATTGCAGGGAACATGCAGCATTCATCATTCTGTCTCACTAAACTATTTTGATGAGCTGTGTAAAAAATATGAAATTAATAAAAAGGACATTTGAAAGTGTTAAAAAACATGAAAACCAGTCATGTGACTACTCTCTCTCATTTCTTCTCCTAAAATTTTCTCACAGAAAACTCATGTTCTTTCTTGTTTGCTAGGTTTTTCTTCTAGCCTTTTGCATCAGAGAGCTCTTGTGAGGAAGAAAGGCTAGAGGTTTGGGTGAGATGCGCTTTGAATAACTTTATTCTGATGACAAAGAGAATGCGTATAACATCAAACAAGACAAGATGAAGCATTATTTTTTATCTTTAAATTACTTTCCTAAATTCATTTATTCATTTGTCAACCAATAAATGTATACTGACCACCTACTGTGGTCAGTATAGTGACCACTATACTATAAGAATAGTGCCAGGCACTATTCTTCATATTGGAGATGAAACAGTGAAAAAAATCTACAATTCTTGCCCCGGTGAAGCTTACATCCCAGAGGGACAAAAATTACACACACAAAAAAAAGTCAAATACGTGGTATTTAGATCTTAGCCATTGGGCATAATTTTTCTTAAATTTAGCCTTTTTAGTTATTATGCATAATTTTAGTATAACTCTCTACCTACAAACTTTTCCTCTCTATCTGCCCTTTAATAATCTTGCCACTTAATTCTGTTTTATTCTATTCAAACTCATAGGTATCCATTGAACTCTCAAAGTGCGGATGCTCTGACAAGTGTTACAGTAGAAATGCAAAAATAAAGGAATTGTCTGATGTGTTCTTTGCCCTCAGAGAACTTTTAATCTACAGTTGTTAAGCGTTGTACAATAGCATTTAAACCAGTCGGAATATTCTGAAGTGTTATGGACTAGGGGAAGGAAGTGGCAAGAATGAGTCACAAAAGAAATATATTGTTAAGGAAGATGCCATGGGAGTTTATATTGGGAATGACCCTTGAAGTTCTGCAATGGAAGACTGGAGAAAGGAGATTATATCAGGCCCTGGAAAAGGAATGACCAAAGATATGAATGACTATTGCATATTGGGGAGAAAAAAGAAACCCAACTTCCTTTAAGCAGAGAGTAATTTATGGTCCATCATTGGGGCTAAATCTGTGCTGAGGACAAGAAATCAAATTGTTGATAGTTTTAATTCAAGCTGAACATCAAGAGTCAAAGACTTTGACTTAGGATATTCCTCAAACTGAGTTAATTTGGCCAAACTCTGTGGCTCATCTAATTATGTGTACGTTCTGAGTGAAAGTAGGTGAGTTAAAAGGCTCTATTACATGGTTTGTCAAGGATAGAAAGTTTGTCAAGGAAACAAAGGGTCTCAAAATTGGGTTTCAGTTTTAAGAACGCAAACTGATGTACATGAATTAATATGGATTTCCCATGTCCTTGGGAAAATCTTGGACTAAAAATCTTCATCCTTATTCAGTAGTATTGGCCTAAGGGACCAACCTAAGGACTCAAGAAAAATAACCCAACGAATATAGTTTGCTCAACAAATATTACATTCCATCCATCACAAATTTATGGAGCACTTCTTTTGTTTTTTTTTTTTACTTACTAGATTATTAGTTTATTATAGAAAGGTATAACCCAGAACAGCCAGATGGAAGAGATGCACAGGGCAAGGTACATGGGAAGGAAGATAGGGCTTCCATGCCTTTTGCAAGCACGCCACTCTCCCAGATCATGTGTTCACCAATCTGGAAGCTCTCCAAACCCAATCCTTTTGGTTTTGTTTTTTTTTTAACATCTTTATTGGAATATAATTGCTTTACGATGGTGTGTTAGTTTCTGCTGTATAACAAAGTGAATCAGCTATACATATACATACATTCCCATATCCCCTCCCCCTTGCGTCTCCCTCCCACCCTCCCTATCCCACCCCTCTAGGTGGACACAAAGCACTGAGCCGATCTCCCTGTGCTGTGCGGCTGCTTCCCACTAGCTATTTTACGTTTGGTAGTGTATATATGTCCATGCCACTCTCTGTGGAACACTTCTTCATACTTTGGGTGCTGTGAGAAGAAAGATGGGAATGTACCACTTGGTTCTGCCTCATTATTCAACATATCTTTATTGAGCAACTTTTATGTTGTAAAGACTGATGCTTTATGAGCCCTACTAAAGCATCTGGTGATTTTTCCTTAATAAGTATCATTTGTGGGTAATTACCCACCTTTATATCTTGACCTTCCCATCCTATTTCAGAATTTTAGAAGCTGTATTAAATGGAATCAGATTTTGTCATTTACATTTAGGTTGAAGAAAATGACAAAAAATAAATTAGATAGTAGGAAACAACCATTTTTTCCAATGAAACTGAAAGAAATTTGGTTCACTGAAGATAAATTCAAACTACTCAGTCTCTTGCAGGTCTTGCTCTAAAGAGTGATGTTTGCACCATTTTCCAGAGAGGACAGCTTTATGGCCTTTCTCCAGTTCTCACTTTAACTCCATTTATTGTGGACTTGGCAATATCACAAAAGTTAAGTGAATTTTACAGTTTTTCCAAAAGCTGATCAGATGTCAAATCTGAGTTACTTTTATGTTTAATGTTTTCCTCCGAAATGTCATCTTATGTGTGTCAAAATAGTAATGAATATACAACCAAAGAAACAAAGGAAAGACTCAACAAAATAACAGAAAGCTTACAAACATTTACTGAGTACTGAAGTGAAGTTGAAGAAAGGTGGTTTGAATTAGGAAAGAAATGAGAAGATGGGTCTGACTGATAGATTATCTCCATATACATTAAAAATATGCTAATTAAAAATTTAATGAATCCTTATTACACTTCTCGTATATCAAATCTTGTTAAGTATTTTCTTACATATTATCTTGTTAAATTCTTATAGGAAATCTGTCGAGTAGTTAATACAAAATACTTTTTTTTGGTATCTGCAAAAGTGAACATTAGAAAAGTAAGTCAACCTAGAAGAAATGGACAAGTTTCTAGAAACATACAGCCCACCAAAACTGAATCAAGAAGAAATAGACAACTTGAACAGACAGATCACTAGAAGTGAAATAGAATCTGTAATTTAAAAAGACCAAAAAATCCCAAACTCCCTACAAACGAAAATCCAGGACTGAATGGCTTCACTGGGGAATTCTACCAAACATACAAAGAACCTATACCAATCCTTCTCAAACTCTTCCAAAAGACTGAAGAGGAAAGAACACTCCCAAAGACATTCTAGGAAGCCACCTTCACCCTGATACCAAAACAAACCAGACAAAGACACTACCAAAAAAGAAAATTACAGGTCAGTATCTTTGATGAATATAGATGTAAAATTTCTCAACAAAATATTAGGAAACTGAATCCAACAATACATTAAAAAGATTATATACCAGGACCAAGTTGGATTCATTTCAAGGTCACAAGGATGGTTCAATGTATGCAAATCAATCAATGTGATACACCACATCAACAAAAGAAAAGACAAAAACCACATGATCATCTCAATAGACGCAGAAAAAGCATTTGATAAATTCAACATCCATTCACAATTAAAAAAACACTATCAAACTCTTAGAGGAAAACATAGGCAGAACACTCTATGACATAAATCACAGCAAGATCTTTTTTGACCCATCTCCTAGAGAAATGGAAATAAAAACAAAAATAAACAAATGTGACCTAATGAAACTTCAAAGCTTTTGCACAGCAAAGGAAACCATAAACAAGACCAAAAGACAACCCTCAGAATGGGAGAAAATATTTGCAAATGAAGCAACTGACAAAGGATTAATCTCCAAAACATACAAGCAACTCATGCAGCTCAATATCGAAAAAACAAACAACCCAATCCAAAAACGTGTGGAAGACCTAAATAGACATTTCTCCAAAGAAGATATACAGATTGCCAACAAACACATGAAAGAATGCTCAACATCATTAATCATTAGAGAAATGCAAATCAAAACTACAATGAGATATCATCTCACACCGGTCAGAATGGCCATCATCAAAAATCTACAAACAATAAATGCTGGAGAGGGTGTGGAGGAAAGGGTACCCTCTTGCATTGTTGGTGGGAATGTAAATTGATACAGCCACTATGGAGAACAGTATGGAGGTGCCTTAAAAAACTACAAATAGAACTACCATATGACTCAGCAATCCCACTACTGGGCATATACCCTGAGAAAATCATAATTCAAAAAGAGTCATGTACCAAAATGTTCGTTGCAGCTCTATTTACAATAGCCAGGACATAGAATCAACCTAAGTGTCCATCAACAGATGAATGGATAAAGAAGATGTGGCACATATATACAATGGAATATTCCTCAGCCATATAAAGAAACGAAATTGAGTTATTTGTAGTGAGGTGGATGGACCTAGAGACTGTCATACAGAGTGAAGTAAGTCACAAAGAGAAAAACAAATACTGTATGCTAACATATATATATTTGGAATCTAAAAAAAAAAAAAAAAATTGTCAGAAGAACCTAGGGGCAAAACGGGAATAAAGATGCAGACCTACTAGAGAGTGGACTTGAGGATATGGGGAGGGGGAAGGGTAACCTGGGGCAAAGTGAGGAGTGGCATGGACATATATACACTACCAAACGTAAAATAGCTAGCTAGTGAGAAGCAGCCGCATAGCAGATGGAGATCAGCTTGGTGCTTTGTGACCACCTAGAGGGGTGGGATAGGGAGGGTGGGAGGGATGGAGGGAGATGCAAGAGGGAAGAGACATGGGGACATATGTCTATGTATAACTGATTCACTTTGTTATAAATCAGAAACTAACACACCATTGTAAAGCAATTATACTCCAATAAAGATATAAAAAAAAAAGTAAAATAATAATAATAAAATCGTCAGAAGACCTAAACAGACATTTCTCCAAAGAAGACATATAGACGTCCAATAGGCACATGAAAAGATGGTCAACATTGCTCATTATTAGAGAAATGCAAATCAGAACTACGGTGAGGTATCACCTCACACTGGTCAGAATGACCACCACTAAAAAGTCTACAAATAATAAACGCTGGAGGGGGTGTGGAGAAAAGGGAACCCTCCTACATTGTTGGTGGGAATGTAAACTGGTACAGCCACTCTGGAGAATAGTACGGAGGTTTCTTAAAAAACTAAAGATAGAGCTATCATATGATCTTGCAATCCCACTCCTGGGCATATATCCGGAGAAAGCCATATTTTGAAAAGATACATATACCCCAATGTTCACTGCAGCACTATTTACAATAGCCAAGACATGGAAGCAACCTAAATGTCCAAGACAGATGAATGGATAAAGAAGATATGATATATACACACAATGGAATATTACTCAACCATAAAAAAGAATGAAATAATGCCATTTGCGGCAACATGGATGGACACAGAGATTATCCTACTAAGTGAAGTAAGTCAGACAAAGACAAGTATCATATGATACCACTTATATGTGGAATCTAAAAAATAATACAAATGAATCTATTTACAAAACAGAAACAGACTCACAGATGTAAAAAACAAATCTATGGTTACCAAAGGGGAAAGACCGGGTGGGGGTGGGTGGGTAGGGGTAAATTAGGAGTTTGGGATTACTAGATACAAACTATTATATATAAAGTAGATAAACAACAAGGTCCTACTGCATAGCACAGGGAACTATATTCAATACCTTGTAATAAACTGTAATGGAAAAGAATCTGAAAAAGAACACACACACATATATAAAATTGAATCACTTTTCTGTACACCAGAAACTAACACAACATTGTAAAAATCAACTATACTTCAATAAAAACAAACAAATGAAACTCCCAAATGAAAATGCCAGATAAAGAGGAACTGATCATGTAAAGCATTTGGATTGCCATTTAGAGCATTTAATGTACTAAGCCCAATAATCTGTTTGGTTAGAAGTTGTCAAAATGCTTCCTATGATTGATTTTGCATCAGGTCAAATTATATGCCAATTCTCTTACTACCAAAAAAATTCTTAATGCAACAGTAATTCAGTGTTTGCTTGACCTTAATATTATAGATTTTGCATCAGTGAAAACACATTTCCTTTCTGTTCTTAGGAGGTTGAAGCGAAGGTAAAATATCTTTAGGCCCAAACTGACTACCCATAGTAAAAGCTGTTTAGCGACATAATTTATAGGGAACACGTGATAGTTTCCAGGAGTGACATGCGTCATCTTCCCACATGAAACTATGTAGAATGTAATTTTACAGTTGGGTAAGTTCTCAAGGCAGGGCACAGAGATCTGGCTGTGGGACGCCCATTAATGTCAGAAGGAGTCAAGGGGCTCTATTCCTCATGCCCCTCTTAGAGAATGCACCTGTGTCAGCCTGCTGTGAGAAGAGTCCATTCCTTTTCTGGAAATTCTGAATGCTGATGTTAACCGGCATCATGTATGGACGTTTATAAAACTTTAGGTTGGTACTTAGATTTACCTATGTTTAATCATGGTGTGAAAATCCAAAGTCATGCATTTTTACCCCCATATAATTCTAGATTTCTTTTATAAAAATGAAAAGGCCATTGTAAGCATAAATATACAGTGTGATGTGAAATAGAAGTCATATAATAGAAAATCTATGCAATGTTGTAATGTGATGTTATATAATTATAATGCTTACAAAACGATGATCCATATGGTTTCAGACCTAGAATAATATTAATGTAGCTAAAAACGCAAAGTCCATGCAATAGTGGATAATTCTAATATCTCAAGTCTTTGCTTCCTATTTCTTTCACAGAGGAAAGTTGACACATAGGCCCTTGCAATACTTGTTAAAATTCCCATTTTTCTTTTTTAATTTACAACCCTCACACACTTCAGCAACCTCTAAACTGCTGCCCTCTAAAAATCCTCCACTTACTCTTGAATACCTATGTTGTATTTATTTTCTTTCCTCCCGTCTCTTTCAAAAGTCCTAGAAACAGCCTGGTTAGGCTGGATGTGCCTGTGAGGGCATGGTGTGGGCAAGAAACTGAGGAGGCCACGCCATGATCCTCCTTAGCAGAAGGTAAACGCAGAGCAAATGGTAATCAACAGTACATAATCACAGAGATTTTTGAAAGCATGCATTGGATATCATGCATGTACTCATTTTTACAAATTTTATAAATTTGCAAATATTTTACAATATGTATTTTTAAGTGCTAAGTACAAACAACCACAGAGAATACAGAAACGAAAAAACTACAGAGATATAACTTCTGCTATCAAAGAAGGAGTTTAAAATTTAGATGATGGAAATGTTCTATAATATACCATTTTATTATAGAAAGCATTAATGGTAGCCATCAGCCACATGGAGTTGTAAAGCACCTGAAATATGGCTGAAGTAACTGAAAATGTTAGTTTCTGATTACACTTAATTTACATTTAAACTTGAATAGCCACACATTTTAATTTTTGTTTTTAAAAGATTTGAAGTTTCATTCATGCTGAATCTCTAAGGCCCAAAAGGAGTGCTTAGTACAGGTGCTGAATACACAAACACATCTGGTGAGCGAACTAACCAATGAATAAAAAAAAGTCTCTCCAGAGCCCCAGCCCAGAGCCACCTACCTCCCTTCCCTCCCACATTTTTAAGAACTTGACCCCCTCCCGCCACGGCCTCTCAAACAGGACCTCTATCTCAGAGCTCCACAGTATCTGGCCCTTCCAGCTTTCTCTCTCAACCAGTAACTAACTCTTCCATTTAAAGCTCCATGAAATCCAGGCAACTCCATCTCCTAAGCATCTCTGGAAACATCCTTCTCTCCTGCCCTACCTGCACCACCCACACGAATGCAGGTCTCAACCAGTCTTAAGAAGCTCAAAACCGAGCTGTCATTATCTCACTTAATATCTTCCCATTGCTTTTTTTTTTTTTTTTTTTGCGGTACGCGGGCCTCTCACTGCTGTGGCCTCTCCCGTTGCGGAGCACAGGCTCCGGACGCGCAGGCTCAGTGGCCATGGCTCACGGGCCCAGCCGCTCCGCGGCATGTGGGATCTTCCCGGACCGGGACACAAACCGGTGTTCCCTGCATCGGCAGGCGGACTCTCAACCACTGCGCCACCAGGGAAGCCCTTCCCATTGCTTTTGATGTAGTCCGTCTTCTCATCGGGATCCTGAGGGTCTGCGTGCTCTACACCTCCACACTCGGCGTGGTACTCCAGGCTCTAGCTCTTCGGCCTCTATTCCTTTCCTCTACTTTCTCCCTCCTGGGATCTTCCCAGAACCCCAGTAGTGGGTAAGGTGGGCCCAGCTTTCCGCACTACTTACCCCATCCAGGCCTGGGGGCTTAGGGCTACTCCTCTTCTCTCCCTGCACTAACACAGTCCCTGTCCAACCAAATGAATCTTCGCACCAGGACACTGACCATTCTCATTCTGTCCTTCCATGGCACCTCGGACCTGGGCTGCCCACCGCTGAGCTTCCTGAGGGTTAGCGAAGCCCAGACCGAGGGTCCCAGGCCCTCCTAGTGAAGGCTGCAGCTCACGCTGACTGGGGCCTCGGACTCGGTAGGGGACTGACTTCCAGGGCCACTCCTGAGAAGGGGGAGAGTCCGGCTCAGTGCCTTCCCCCAGCACACACTGCGCGATGAACAAAGGAATACGGGGTAACATTTGGAGGCCCACTTTCACCGCCCTAAGCCCTTGACTCGTGTTATCTTACGAAACCCTCACAGTAGTCCTATGAAGGTAGGTACTAACATTACGCCCATTTTACAGAAGAGGAAACAGAAGCAAGTTAAAAACTGCTTGGGCTTCCCTGGTGGCGCAGTGGTTGGGAGACCGCCTGCCGATGCAGGGGGCGCGGGCTCGTGCCCCGGTCCGGGAGGATCCCCCGAGCCGTGGAGCGGCTGGGCCCGCGCGTCCAGAGCCTGTGCTCCGCGGTGGGAGAGGCCACAACTGTGAGAGGCCCGCGTACCGCAAAAACAAACAAACAAACAAAAAAAAACCTGACCGCTCAAGGGCATTCGGCTGGCAAATGGAGGAGCCAGGCCTCCGGCGCCCCTGATGCCTCCAGTCCCCACTCACGGCCTCCAGCCAGGAATGCCCTAATCGCTCTGGGTTCCGCTCAGCGACAGCCTCTGCGGCTGCGCAGAGTGTCCGGCGGCGTCAGGCAGGCTCCCAGAAGCCTCCGCGCGCGCATGGGCAGGAGCGCCACTGCCGAGCTCAGGGATGAAGTTGCCACCCAGCTGCCCGAGGCGACGCCCTCTCTGGTTCCACACACTGAAGTTTGAATAGCTACCATATTCGGCAGAGCAGATCTGGAAAATCCAAAAGTCGAGTTTGTGGGTAAGTACCAACAATTTCAAAGGAGGGTTAGTGCTACCATAAAAGTACAAACACAGTTCTTTAAGGCTGAGAGAAGTAAAATATCTCCGTTGAGAAAAATTTAAAACTATAGTTTAATGTAGATTTGAAGGATGAAGAAGCGTCATTTAGGACTTCCCTGGTGGCGCAGTGGTTGAGAGTCCGCCTGCCGATGCAGGGCACACGGGATCGTGCCCTGGTCCGGGAAGAACCCACATGCCGCGGAGCGGCTGGGCCCGTGAGCCATGGCTGCTGGGCCTGCGCGTCCGGAGCCTGTGCTCCGCAACGGGAGAGGCCCGTGCACCGCATAAAAAAAAAAAACAATCATTTGGATTGTACAGTTGATTTCATGGATGAGTTTAAGGGGTATCAAGTGTTTTTTTTTTTTTCTTTTTTTGCGGTACACAGGCCTCTCACTGTTGCGGCCTCTCCCGTTGCGGAGCACAGGCTCCGTACGCGCAGGCCCAGCAGCCATGGCTCACGGGCCCAGCCGCTCCGCGGCATGGTGGGATCCTCCCGGACCAGGGCACGAACCCGCGTCCCCTGCATCGGCAGGCGGACTCTCAACCACTGCGCCACCAGGGAAGCCCTCAAGTGTTTTATATACTCTTGTTTATTCAAGTCCCAAGCTGGGAAATATTGCCTCTACTTTATAATGTTTGGAACTGAGACTCCGGGGTTAATTAACATACCCAAGTTTATGTGGCTAGTAAGTAGTGCTTACGAGGATTGAACCCAGGTCTACCTGACTCCTGACCTCAGGTGTGTTCCACATCACTATGCTGGTGAAGGAGTGAGGGGGAATCAAAAATTATTCAAGGCTACAAAACAGGATGACTTGAAGGTGGCAGTGCCATGATCAGAAGTGGTTTAGGTAGGCAGAGGGTTAGCTTGGAGGTGGTGGATGGATGTATAAAGTACTCAGGGAGAAGATAGCAGTGAAGATTTGGAACTGAGGGAAAGACTGAATGCTTAGGATGAGAATAGATGTGGGAGCCAACTGCAGAATCTGATGAGTGCAGCTGGAGTAGCGGTGGATCATAACAGGGAAGAATGCACAAATAAGGGTGCATAATTAAAATCTTAGGAAACATGCCTTTTTAGGGCTCAGGAAGAGAAGAGGAGCCACTAAACGGATCAGTGGAGTGATTAGAGAAGGAGGAACAAACAATATCAAGTAAGTGGTGGTCACCAGTGTCAAATACTATAGAGAGAACAAGGAGGGTGAAGAGGTAGCAGTGAGAATGAAGAGTTTCCTGTTGGAAAGTTTCGTGACCCTTAAAAGAGAGGAAGCACAACTATTTAGAAGCCCTCAAATTTCCTCAAAATTTATACTTTCCCAAGGCCCTTCCCTACACTCCTAAGCCTATACACTCATGCATACCAGTTGTTTTTTCAGGAATTTAGGTAGAAAAGATCTGAGTACTTTAAAAATAGACCTTATGGCTTTTATGAGCTGTATCTGTCTTTTCTCCCTATTTCTAGCACTGGTCTATGGTTGGGACTTAGTAGCACTTAATACAAAGTTATAGGATGAATGAATGAGACTAGGTAATGTCTTTTTTTCCCCCCATGCATATTTTAGTATTTTGGGAAAAGGATATTTATTAATTACTGAACCCCCAGGTACTAAGTATTATTGGTAACACAGAATAAAATGTTAGATATTGTTTTTGTTCTCAAAGAATTTGTAGTCTATATGGAGGAGGGGATAAAACAAACACTTCTGAGATTATTAGGTGCTAAGTTTTATGGAACACAACATTGACAAGCAGGCAGTTGCAGTGGTCCAGCCAGACTGGTTTTTAAATACTAAACTACTTTCCTTGCTCTGTGTAGCGCCTTGGCCCCCATACCCTTCCCTGGGAACGCAGGACATCCCCATATTCTAGCAATTGAATGAGTAAGGCCTGGCAAACAGGAGCCTCTGGAATCCTGTCCTAGAGTATAGCCAGTGTCCATTCTGATTGGATGGATTTCTTGTCATCTCAATTGTTGAATATTTTGATTATCACCCTGGATGTGTGTATTATTAACACTGTAGGAATTTGCAAAAAGTCTTAGAAAATAAGGTAAAACAAATGACTCAGAGATAGGGGTGATGTTAATTTCTTTACGTAAAATGATTATCAATCATGGATTAATCACATATTAATCATAAATATGTGGGTGCATCTAAATTTGATATTCCAATACTAACTTTGGATTGAAATGGGTTCAGTACACAAAGATTGTTCGTCTAGCCCTGGGTTTGCTTTAATTGGCTTTATGGCCTTGGTTAAGTCACTTTACTTCTGGGTTTATTTTATTTCTTTGTGAAATAGGTAGACCAAAAAATTGTATGAGAATGATTTCTGCTGCAGGTATCAGAAAAATCCTATTCAACTGGCTGAAGAACTAAGAACTTTTTATATAACAAAGAGGTCTGCAGGAAGGACAGTCTTAAGGAAGGATAGATGAAGACACTGGCTCCACTTTATGAATCTCTTGGTTCTGTTCTCTACACGTGTGGACTTCGTGTTCAGTGTAGTCAAATAAGAAGGACATTGCTTTCTGTGTCTTTCTTAAGAGTGAATAGTACCCTTCCCCCCACCAGTTTCTCATCAAAGTTGTATCATATGTTCCTGTCTAAACTGATACCTGGCAAGGAGAATGGGACCACAATGATTGACTTAGACTATACCAGTCTTGCCCTCTGGCTGGGCATAAGTCCAGCTTTCCTTGAACATGGACAAAATAGATCATGGGTACCCAAACAAAACCAAGATTCTGTTAGGAAGAAGGAAAGAGAGTGTGACTGCTGTGTGGACAATTATGATTCCCCTTTTAGCAAATGAAATTGTTGACCTGTCTTCATTCTTCAATATCCTTCCCTCCTTACCTCAAATACTACCTACTTGGATTTGAAGCCCCAACACTCAAACAGGGATCATCTATCATTTACATGAAAGTCATCCAGAGGAGGACAGTTAGATGAATCAAACTTTGTTCTAACACCAGTCCTTCTCTCATCACTCCATTGCTTCAAGGAACTGTAAAAGGAAGGGTGGGTTATCGCAGTGGGATACTGCATAGTGCTAATAATGCCAACGATCATGGTTTAGTCCTCATATTAACTAAATTGTACTGTTCTGGTTTTCTTTTGCCAACAATCTGCCAGGTACTGAGAAGAGTCCTGGAGGACAGGGCAGTTTTTTTTTTTTTTTTTTTAAAGACGATGTTGGGGGTAGGAGTTTATTAATTAATTTTTGCTGTGTTAGGTCTTCGTTTCTGTGTGAGGGCTTTCTCTAGTTGTGGTGAGCGGGGGCCACTCTTCATCGCGGTACACGGGCCTCTCACTATCGCGGCCTCTCTTGTTGTGGAGCACAGGCTCCAGACGCACAGGCTCAGTAGTTGTGGCTCACAGGCCTAGTTGCTCCACGGCATGTGGGATCTTCCCAGACCAGGGCTCGAACCCGTGTCCCCTGCATTAGCAGGCAGATTCTCAACCACTGCGCCACCATGGAAGCCCAACAGGGCAGTTTGATGTAGTTTCTACTGAGGGCGTACAGTGCACTTTGGCAGAAATTCAGCTGTTAGAATTCCAGACAGGTAAACCTATCGGCTAGCACTGTAAAATAACTAACCTGTTCTTAGCCAGACACACTTACTGTATTCTCACAAAACGGCAAATTCGGAGAGGATTAATGAGGGTGTTGAGGAAGTGGGAGAAAGAAAGCAGCTGACTGATCAGTACTGTTTTCTTAGTTTCTTTACCCTGGACATTGTGAGTGTACTTGATGGTTTGTATTCTGACTCCTTCCTGATTTATTTCTGAACATAACCTCTATCTATCATCTTAGGTCTGTGGAAAATTCATCTCATTAACTAGAACACTGACTTTCCAATTAAGTATCAGATCTCAAATTATTATCTATAACTGATACTGAATCTGTGGGCCAGCTCAGGTTGAAGTGAGTTCCTTTGTACTCCCAGGGAGGAATTCAGTGACTAGCGCAAAGCCGTGGATCAGAAAAGGGTTCTTGATTTGATGTGCTTGCTCCCTACTTCCCTCTATTAGATTACACCCTGACAACTCTACCTCCTACTCAGCTTGTTATACACAGATGGATATTTGAACAGTTTCTCATAAAGAATATTTCAGCTTGAGAAGAAGTATGAATATGTAGTAATTCAAGGTTCTTCACATTTGAGACATGGTTCTGGTAGCATGATTATTGACTTTTGACCTTACTATAGATCACAGATTCATAGTTGGATTAAGAATTACAATATTGTAAGATATGAAAAGAAATGACTTCTAAATTGTCCTAGAAAGAGTCAACCTCAGATGGCCCTGGGTGGCATTGAAATCTTGAATGATTTATTACCTTTTCCCCTCATTTTCTCCCTTCTTTTAGATGGAGGGTTAAAAAAAAAAGATTCCAATGTATTTTCTTTGTTGACTTATTAGCCATCACTCTTTCTTCTTTTTTAAAGTGGTTGCTTTAGGGTGTATAATACACGTCTTTAACTTATCACAATTTATCTTTAAGTAATATTATACTTCACTTTCTCTCTTCCCAGCCTTTATGTCATTGTCGTTATATACTGTATTTCTACATGTTATAAAAGCAAACATACATTGTAATTGCTTTTACTTTTAACAGAGAACCAACTTTTAAAATATTTAAAAATTAAGCAACAGTATCTTTCATATTTACCCACACGTTAACAATTTTAGTGCTTTTCATTCCTTTGTGTACATACAGATTTCCACCTGATATCATTTTCATTATGCCTAAGGGACTTCTTTCAATATTCCTTATAATGTAGTTTTGCTGGTAATTCAGTTTTTCAGTTTTTAGATGTCTGAAAAAATTCATTTCCTCTTTATTTTTAAAAGATATTTTCACTGAGTATAGAATTCTACATTGGCACACTTGTTTTTCTTCCCTTCAGTACCTCAGAGATAATTCTCCACTGTCTTCTGGAATGTATTGTTTTCAGCAAGAAATCTGCTATTGTTCATATCTTTGTTCCTCTGTATGTAATGTACCTTTTTTCCATTTAATTATGATGTGTATCAATATCATTTTATTTGTGTTTCTTATGCTTGGGTTTAGTTGACCTTTTTGAATATATAGGTCTGTCATTTTCAACAAAACTGGAAAATGTTTGGCCATGATTATTCAGACATTTTTACTGTCCTCCTCTTTTGGTGACTATAAGTTACATTAGCTGCTTAAAGTCCCACATATCACTGATGCTCTATTCATTTTTCCTCCAGTCTTTTATCCGTTTTTCATATTGAGTATTTTCTTTTGTGATATATTCAGGTTCACACATCTTTTCTTCTTCATTGTCTAATCTGTTTTAAATTCTACCCAGAGAAATGTTGTCAGTTATTGCATTTTTTTATCTCTAAAAATTTGACTTAGTTTGCTTTAATATCATCAGTGTCTCTATTTATGACTCACTCTTTATGCTGTCTTCTTGAATATATGGAATATAGTTATAAAAGCTGTTTTAATGTTCTTGCATACTAATTGTATTATCTGTGTCATTTTTGGATCTTTTTCTATTGATTGATTTTTCTCCTCACGACATGTCATGTTTTCCTGTTTCTTTGCATTTCAGGGAATTTTTGACTGGATGACATACACTGTGAATTTTATGTTGTTGGATGACAGGTATATTTAAATTCCTATAAATATTCTTGAGGTTTGTTCTGAACCTCAAGTAAGTTACTTGGAAACAGCTTGATTCTACCAAGGCTTGCTTTGAATTTTGCTAGGTAGAACCAGAGCAGCCTTTAGTCTAGGCTTACTTTTCTCTATTACTGAAGCAATACCTTTCTATGTGCTCAATGCCCCATGAATTATGAGGATTTTATATTTTCTCTGTGGGAATATTGAATAATTCCAGCCTGGTGTGAATTGAAGAGATTTTTCTGTCTTCTCCTTTTGAGATGTTTTATTTCCTACCTTAGACAGTTTCCTCATGTGCATGTACTAATCAGTACTCAATCAAAGGCTTAAGGAGGACCCTCTGCAGATATCTGGAGAGCTCTCTGTCTCTTTCTCTTTCCCTCTCTCTCTCTCTCTCTGGCTCTGGCTCTGGCTCTCTCTTTTCTCTGGTATTCTTTCCTGTGAACTCTAGCCACATTGGCTTCCCAATTCTATTATCTCATCAATTCCAGGAGATGGCTGACTTCAGCAGGTTTCCCTTTCCCTGTGCTGCAGCCTGGAAGATGTTTCCAGGCAGTAATCTGGAAAAATCATAGAGCTCACCTTGTTTGTTTCCTCCCCCTAAGTGATCACTTTTCTGTACTGCCTGATGTGCAGTATCTGAAAACTGTTGTTTCATATATTTCATATGGTTTTAAATTTGTTTTTGAGGTAGGAGAATAAATCTGGTGCTTGTTACCCATCTTGGCAGAAGCAGAAGTTGTTGAATAATTTCTTTTTTTTTTTATTCAAACAGAAAGTCACAAAAATTATAATCATCCTCATCAGTTCACTCAGTCCCATGTAATTAATTTTTTTTTATCTTGATCTTTTGTTAGCACTTTTATGAATTCATCAGTTTTCCATTAGAGTTCTGAAAATGCTTATTCATTCAGTTCAGCAGTATAGTCAGTTACCAGAAACCTGTACTTGTCAGAGTCTTTTCCATGAATTCCTTGAAGATGAAACCCTTTTATAGGAACATTTTTGCAAAAGCATCAGAGTACACCCAGAACTGTCTGTAAATGACAAAAGACTTAAAAATGACCATGGTTAAAGATTTGATGAAAGTTCGTAATAATGCAATTGACAAGGAAATTTAGTTATTTCTGAGATACACATTTTAAAGTAATAAGTAGAATTATGACTTATAACATTATACCAGAACATATAAGATTTTTAGAAATTCCATGTAATGTCTGAAATATTTATATTAACATATTTCCATACAAATAACCCAAAGAAAGTTTAGTATTAGTTGTTTTTTGTTTGTTTGTTTGTTTGTTTTTTTATACTGCAGGTTCTTATTAGTCATCAGTTTTATACACATCAGTGTATACATGTCAATCCCAATCGCCCAATTCAGCACACCACCATCTCCACCCCACCGCGGTTTTCCCGCCTTGATGTCCATACATTTGTTCTCTACATCTGTGTCTCAACTTCTGCCCTGCAAACCAGTTCATCTATACCATTTTTCTAGGATCCACATACATGCGTTAATATACGATATTTGTTTTTCTCTTTCTGATTTACCTCACTCTGTATGACAGTCTCTAGGTCCATCCACGTCTCAACAAATAACTCAATTATGTTCCTTTTTATGGCTAATATTGCATTGTGTATATGTACCACAACTTCTTTATCCATTCATCTGTCGATGGGCATTTAGGTTGCTTCCATGATGTGGCTATTGTAAATAGTGCTGCAGGGAACATTGGGGTGCATGTGTCTTTTTGAATTATGGCTTTCTCTGGGTATATGCCCAGTAGTGGGATTGCTGGATCATATGGTAATTCTATTTTTAGTTTTTTAAGGAACCTCCATACTGTTCTCCATAGTGGCTGTATCGATTTACATTCCCACCAACAGTGCAAGAGGGTTCCCTTTTCTCCACACCCTCTCCAGCATTTGTTGCTTGTAGATTTTCTGATGACCATTCTGACTGGTGTGAGGTGATACCTCATTGTAGTTTTGATTTGCATTTCTCTAATAATTAGTGATGTTGAGCAGCTTTTCATGTACTTTTTGGCCATCTGTATGTCTTCTTTGGAGAAATGTCTATGTAGGTCTTCTGCCCATTTTAGGATTGGGTTGGTTGTTTCTTTAATATTAAGCTGCATGAGCTGTTTATATATTTTGGAGATTAATCCTTTGTCAGTTGCTTCATTTGCAAATATTTTCTCCCATTCTGAGGGTTGTCTTTTGGTCTTGTTTATGGTTTCCTTTCCTGTGCAAAAGCTTTTCAGTTTAATTAGGTCCCATTTGTTTATTTTTGTTTTATTTCCATTACTCTAGGAGGTGGATTAAAAAAGATCTTGCTGTGATATATGTCAAAGAGTGTTCTTCCTATATTTTTCTCTAAGAGTTTTATAGTGTTTGGTCTTACATTTAGGTCCCTAATCCATTTTGAGTTTATTTTTGTGTATGGTGTTAGGGAGTGTTCTAATTTCATTCTCTTACATGTAGCTGTCCAGTTTTTCCAGCACCACTTATTGAAGAGACTGTCTTTTCTCCATTGTATATCTTTGCCTCCTTTGTCATAGATTAGTTGACCATAGATGCGTGGGTTTATCTCTGGGCTTTCTATCTTGTTCCATTGATCTATGTTTCTGTTTTTGTGCCAGTACCATATTGCCTTGATTACTGTAGCTTTGTAGTATGGTCTGAAGTCAGGGAGTCTGATTCCTCCAGCTCCGTTTTTTTCCCTCAAGACTGCTTTGGCTATTCGGGGTCTTTTGTTTCTCCATACAAATTTTAAGATGATTTGTTCTAGTTCCATAAAAAATGCCATTGGTAGTTTGATAGGGATTGCATTGAATCTGTAGATTGCTTTGGGTAGTATAGTCATTTTCACAATATTGATTCTTCCAATTCAAGAACATGGTATATCTCTCCATCTGTTGGTATCACCTTTAATTTCTTTCATCAGTGTCTTATAGTTTTCTGCATACAGTTCTTTTGTCTCCCTTGGTTGGTTTATTCCTAGGTATTTTATTCTTTTTGTTTCATCATTAGTGTATAGGAATGTAAGAGATTTCTGTGCATTAACTTTGTATCCTGCAACTTTACCAAATTCATTAATTAGCTCTAGTAGTTTTCCGTTGGCATTTTTAGGATTCTCTATGTATAGTATCATGTCAACTGCAAACAGTGACAGTTTTACTTCTTCGTTTCCAATTTGTATTCCTTTTATTTCTTTTTCTTCTCTGATTGCTGTGGCTAGGACTTCCGAAACTATGTTGAATAATAGTGGTGAGAGTGGACATCCTTGTCTCGTTCCTTATCTTAGAGGAAATGCTTTCAGTTTTTCACCATTGAGAATGATGTTTACTGTGGGTTTGTCCTATATGGCCTTTATTATGTTGACGTAGATTCCCTCTATGCCCACTCTCCGGAGAGTTTTTATCGTAAATGGGTGTTGAATTTTGTCAAAAGCTTTTTCTGCATCTATTGAGATGATCATATGGTTTTTATTCTTCAATTTGTTAATATGGTGTGTCACATTGATTGATTTGCATATATAGAAGAATCCTTGCATCCCTGGGATAAATCCCACTTGATCATGGTGTATGATCCTTTTACTGTGCTGTTGGATTCTGTTTGCTAGTATTTTGTTGAGGATTTTTGCATCTATATTCATCAGTGATATTGGTCTGTAATTTTCTTTTTTTGTAGTGTCTTTGTCTGGGATTGGTATCAGGGTGATGGTGGCCTCATAGAATGAGTTTGGGAGTGTTCCTTCCTCCGCAATATTTTGGAAGAGTTTGAGAAGGATAGGTGTTAGCTCTTCTCTAAATGTTTGATAGAATTCACCTGTGAAGCCATCTGGTCCTGGACTTTTGTTTGTTGGAAGATTTTTTTTTTTTTTTTTTTTGCAGTACGCGGGCATCTCACTGATGTGGCCTCTCCCATTGTGGAGCATAGGCTCCGGACGTGCAGGCTCAACGGCCATGGCTCACAGGCCCAGCCACTCCGTGGCATGGGGGATCTTCCCAGACCGGGGCACAAACCCATGTCCCCTGCTTCGGCAGGCGGACTCTCAACCACTGCATCACTAGGGAAGCCCTGTTAGAAGATTTTTAATCATAATTTCCATTTCATTACTTGTGATTCGTCTGTTCATATTTTCTGTTTCTTCCTGGGTCAGTCTTGGAAGATAATACCTTTCTAAGAATTTGTCCATTTCTTCCAGGTTGTCCATTTTATTGGCATAGAGTTGCGTAGTAGTCTCTTAGTATGCTTTGTATTTCTGTGTTGTCTATTGTAACTTCTCCTTGTTCATTTCTAATTTTATTGATTTGAGTCCTCTCTCTTTTTTTCTTGATGAGTTTGACTAATGGTTTGTCAATTTTGTTTATCTTCTCTCAGAACCAGCTCTTAGTTTTATTGATCTTTGCTATTGTTTTCTTTGTTTCTATTTCATTTATTTCTGCTCTGATCTTTATGATTTCTTTCCTTCTGCTAACTTTGGGTTTTGTTTGTTCTTCTTTCTCTAGTTCCTTTAGGTGTAAGGTTAGATTGTTTACTTGAGATTTTTCTTGTTTCTTGAGGAAGGCTTGTATAGCTATAAAATTCCCTCTTAGAACTGCTTTTGCTGCATCCCATAGGTTTTGGATCATCGTGTTTTCATTGTCATTTGTCTCTAGGTAGTTTTTGATTTCCTCTCTGATTTCTTCAGTGATCTCTTGGTTGTTTAGTAATGTATTGTTTAGCCTCCATGTGTTTGTGTTTTTTATGGTTTTTTTCCTTGTAATTCATTTCTAATCTCATAGCGTTGTGGTCAGAAAAGATGCTTGATATGATTTCAATTTTCTTAAATTTACTGAGGCTTGATTTGTGACCCAAGATGTGATCTATCCTGGAGAATGTTCTGTGCGCACTTGAGAAGAAAGTGTAATCTGCTGTTTTTGGATGGAATGTCCTATAAATAATAATTAAATCTATCTGGTCTATTGTGTCATTTAAAGCTTCTGTTTCCTTATTTATTTTCATTTTGGATGATCTGTCCATTGGTGTAAGTGAGGTGTTAAAGTCCCCCACTATTATGGCCTTACTGTCGATTTCCTCTTTTATAGCTGTTAGCAGTTGCCTTATATATTTAGGTGCTCCTATGATGGGTGCATATATATTTATAATTGTTATATCATCTTCCTGGATTGATCCCTTGATCATTATGTAGTGTCCTTCCTTGTCTCTTGTAACATTTTTTTTTTTAAAGTCTATTTTGTCTGATATGAGTATAGCTACTCCAGCTTTCTTTTGATATCCATGTGCATGGAATATCTTTTTCCATCCCCTCACTTTCAGTCTGTATGTGTCCCTAGGTCTGAAGTGGGTCTCTTGTAGACAGCATATATATGGGTCTTGTTTTTGTATCCATTCAGCAAGCCTCTGTCTTTTGGTTGGAGCATTTAATCCATTCACGGTTAAGGTAATTATCGATATGTATATTCCTATGACCATTTTCTTAATTGTTTTGCATTTGTTTTTGTAGATCCTTTTCTTCTCTTGTGTTTCCC